>NC_132866.1:42486213-42787156 GCF_048164855.1 Canis lupus baileyi
ATCTGGGTCTCCATGGCCCTAGTGACTCTGGGCTCACCCAGGCATCATTGGGACCTGGATACTCTATTCCACTCCTCGGCCTCATTTTGACGAGGGATCTCTGGTCCCATTCTGGGCCTCAAACTAAACTGGTTACTCTGGTTCCCCCTCTGGGCCTCACCCTTAGGTGGTGACTCTGGTCACCCATTGGTCTTCACATGGACCTGGTGAATCTGGTCCTTCGCTGGTCCGCACCTGGATGTGGTGACTGGTCGCCACCTGGGCCTCACCTGGACATGGTGAATCCTGTTGCCACCTGTGCCTCACCTGGACCTTGTGACTGTGGTCCCACCTGGACCTCACCTGGATCGGGTGGCTCTGGTTCCCATATGGGGCTCTCCTGGACCTGGTTCCTGTGGTCTCCATCTGGCCTCACCTGGAATACAATGACTCTGATCCATATTTGGGCCTCTCCTGGACCTGTTGACTCAGGTCCTTACCTGGGCAACATTGGGACCTGGATACTCTCTTATATACCTGGGACTCACCTGGCCCTGGTGACTATGGTCCCACCTGGGCCTCACCTTGACAAAGTGACTGGTTCCCACAGGGACCTCACCTGGAACTGGTGACTCAGGTCCTCATTTGGGCATTATGGGACCTTTTTTCTCAGTTCCACAACGGGGCCTCACCTGAAACTAGTGATTCTCGTCCCCCTCTGGGCCTCACCCTGACGTGGTGATTCTTGTCCCCACCTGGATATCACCAGTACCGGGTGACTCTGGTCCCCCTCTGGGACTCACTCAGAGCTGGGGACACTGGTACTCAACTGGACGTCAACAGGACCTGGTGAATCTAGTCCTCATTTAGGCCTCTTTTGTACCTTCTGTCTCTTTCCCACTTGGCATCAATGGGATATGGTTACTCTGTTCCCCACATGGACATCTACTGGACATGATACCTTTGCTCCACACTTTGGCCTCAAATGATCCTGATGACTCTGGTCCCCCCACCGAGGCCTCAATCTGGACCTGGTGACTATGGTCCTCACCTGGGTCTCACCTGGACCTGGTGACTCTCGTTCCCACATGAACCACACCTGGACCTGGTGAATGTGGTTTTCTTGTACACTCACATTTACCTGGTGACTCCAGTCCCCACTAGGGACTCACCTGGATCTGGTGATTCTGGCCTGCAGGTTGGCTTCACCTGGACCTGGTGAGTGGGGTTGCCACCTGAGCTTCACCCATACCTGATGACTCAGGAACCCACGTGATTCTCTTGGACCTGGTGAATCTGGTCCTTACATGGTCCTCTCCCAGACCCGGGAATTCTGGTCACCTCCTGGGCCTCACCGGGACCTGGTGAATCTCTATCCCATCTGGGCCTCAACCAGTCCTGGTGAGTTTGTTCCCCACCTGACCTGATTGCTTTGGACTCTTTCTTGGCCTCACCTGGAACTGGTGACTCTTATCCTCTGTGCGCGTGACACAGGCCTGGAGACTCTGGTCCTCATCTGGATATCACCTGGACCAGGTTATTCTGGTACCCCTCTAGGTCTAAACCAGATCTGGTGTCTCTGGTCCTCAACTGGGCCTCGTCTGGACCTAGTGAATATGCTCCATCTGGGCCTCATTTGGACCTGGTGACTCTCTTCCCTACCTGGGCATCATCGGGACAAGGTTCCACTGCATGGCCTTTAGGTTGGCCGCACCTGGACCTGGTAAATGTGGTTCTACCTGGGCATCATCGGGACGTGGTTACTCTATTCCCAGTGGGACTGACCTGATCGTGGTAACTCTGGTCCTGACTTTGGCCTTTTCTGTGTCATGTGACTCTGGCTCCCCCTGGACCTCACCTGTAAGTGGTAACTCTGATCCTAAGCATGGACTCACCTCACCTGGAGACTGTGGTTTCCATCGGTACCTCACCTGGACCTCATGTCTCTGGTCCCAACTAGGACTCACCAGGACTTGTATCTGGTACCCACCTGAGTAGCATCAGGATATGGTTACACTGTTCACCAACAGTGACGCGGCCGGACCTATTAACTCTCGTCTTCACCTGGTCTACACTTGGACATGGTGACACTGGTTCCCACCAGGGTCTCACCTGGACATGGTGACTCAGATCCCTACCTGCTCCTCACCTGTAACTGGTGATTCTCGTTCCCACATGGACATCATGTGGACCTGGTGGCTGCAGTGTTTCTAGCTTCTCATGTACCTCGTGACTCTGGTCCCCACCAGGGCCTCAACGGGACCTGGTGAGTGTGGTTGCCACCTGCACCACACCTGGACCTGGTGATTCTGGTCTGCACCTGAGACTCCCCTGGATCTGGTGACTGTGGTCCCCACCTGGGCTTCACCTGGATTTGGGTACCCCGGTCCCCATCTGGGCCTCACCTGGCCCTTTGACCATGGTCCTCAACTGGGCAAAATGGGGACACTGTGACTGTGTTCCACAACTGGAACTCACCTGGACCAGGTGACTCTGGTCCCCCTCTGGGTCTCACCGTGCCCTAGTCACTGTGAACCCCACTTTGGCCTGACTTCGACCTGCTGACCCTGGTTGCCACCTGTGCCTGACCTCGAATTGTTGACTCTGGTTCTTTCAAGGGCCTCCCCTATACCCGGTGATCCTGATGCGCACCTGGGCCTCACCTGCACGTGGTGTCTCTAGTCACCACCGGGGACTCATCTGGACCTGCTTACTGTGTTCCACACCTGGGCCTCAATTACACCTCTTGACCATAGTCCCCAAGCTCGCCTCACATGGACCTGTTACCTCTGATCCCCACCGGGGCCTCACGTGTACCTGGTAACTCTGGTCCTCACCTGGGCTTCATCTGCCCCTAATGACTCTGGTCCCCACCTGGACTTCACATGGATCTCCTGACTCTGGTCCCCACCTGGAACTCACCTGTATCTGGTGACTCTTGTCTCAGTTTGGCCTCACCTGGACTGGTGTCTCTCGTCCCTACTTTGACCTAACTCAGAACTGCTGAATCTTGCCCCACCTAGGCCGCACCCAGACCTCATGACTCTTGTCCCCAGCTATGCCTCAATTCGACCTGATGAATCTGGTCCTCACGTCGGCCTCACATGAACCTGGGACTCAGCTGGATAGAGTGGCTCTGGTTCCCACAAGGGGCTCACCTGATACTGGTGACTGTGTTCTTATTCTATGCCTCACCAGGATCTAGTGATTCTGTTCCCCATCTGGGCTTTCATGGCATTAGTGACTCTGGTCCTCACCCAGGCATCATTGGGACCTGGATACTCTATTGCACTTCTGGGCCTCACTTTGTCCAGGGAACTCTGGTCCCATTCTGGGCCTCAAACTAAACTGGTTACTCTGGTTCCCCCTCTGGGCCTCACCCTTACCTGGTGACACTGGTCACCCCTTGGGCTTCACTTGCGGCTGGTGAATATGGTTCTTAGCTGGTCCGCACCTGTATCTGGTGACAGGTCACCACGTGGGCCTCATTTGAACCTGGTGAATCTGGTCCTTACCTGGTCCTCACCCGGACCTGGTAACCCTGGTCACCACCTGGGAATCACCTGGACCTGGTGAATCTGGTCCCCATCTGGGCCTCACCCAGTCCTGTTGACTTTCTTCCCCACCTGGACCTGATTGCTGTGGACTCCTTCTTGGCCTCACCTGGTACTGGTGACTATGATCCTAACTGGGCCTCACCCAGATCTGGTGACTCTGGTCCTCACCTGTGGACCATTATGACCTGGATACTCTGTTCCACACCTGAGCCTCACCTGGACATGCTGCCTCTGGATCCCCTCTGGGACTCAGCCTGACATGGTGACTCTGGTCCCCATCTGGATGTCACCTAGACCAGGTGAATCTGGTACCCCTCTAGGGCTCAAATAGACCTGGTGACACTGGTCCTCAACTGGGTGTCACCGAGACCTAGTGAATATGCTCCCCACCTGCGCCTCATCTGGACCTGGTGACGCTGGGTCTACCTGGGCATCATCGGGACATGGTTACTCTGTTTCCCACTGGGACTGACCTGATCCTGGTAACTCTGGTCCTTACTTTGGCTTCTTCTGTACCAGGTGACTCTGGCTCCACCTGGGCCTCACCTGTAACTGGTGACTCTGATCCAAAGCATGGCCTCTCCTGACATGGTGACTGCGGTTCCCATCGGAAACTCACCTGGACCTCATGTCTCTGGTCCCACCTGGGCCTCACCAGGACCTGGTGTCTCTGGTACACACCTGGGTAGCATCAGGATATGGTTACACTGTTCACTAACAGTGACCCAGCCGGACCTATTAACTCTGGTCTTCACCTGGGCCACACCTGGACATGGTGACACTCGTTCCCACCTGGGTCTCACCTGGAAATGGTGAGTCAGATACCCACCTGGTCCTAACCTATAACTGTTTATTCTCGTTCCCACATGGACATCATGTGGACCTGGTGGCTGCGGTGTTTCTAGTTTGTCATGTACCTCGTGACACTGGTCCCCACCAGGGCCTCACCGGGACCTGGTGAGTGTGGTTGCCACCTGCACCTCACCTGGACCTGGTGATTCTGGTCTGCACCTGAGACTACCCAGGATCTGGTGACTGTGGTCCCCACCTGGGCTTCACCTGGATTTGGGGACTCTCGTCCCCATGTGAGGCTCACCAGGCCCTGTTGACCATGGTCTTCAACTGGGCAAAATTGGGACGCGGTGACTGTGTTCCACAACTGGACCTCACCTGGACCACGTGACTCTGGTGCCCCTCTGGGTCTCACCATTCCCTAGTGACTGTGAACCCCACTTTCCCCTGACTTAGACCTGCTGTCCCTGGTTGAAACCTGCGCCTGAACTCGAACTGTTGACTCTGGTTCTTTCAAGGGCCGCCCCTGTACCTGGTTATCCTGGTCCGAACCTGGGCCTCACCTGGACGTGGTGACTCTTGTCACCATGGGGACTCACCTGGACCTGCTTACTGTGTTCCACACCTGGGCCGCAAGTAGACCTGTTGACCATGGTCCCCAAGCCGGCATCACATGGACCTGTTGCCTCAGATCCCCACAGGGGCCTCACGTGTACCTGGTAACTCTGGTCTTCACCTGGGCCTCATCTGGACCTAGAGACTCTGGTCCCCACCTGGGCTTCACCTGGATCTGGAGACTCTGGTCCCCATCTGGACTTCACCTGGATCTGGTGACTCTGATCCCAATCTGGACCTCTCCTGGACTTGGTGTCTTTCTTTCCCACTTTGACCTAACTCAGAACTGCTGAATCTTGCCCCACCTATTACGCACCCAGACCTGGTGACTCTTGTCCCTAGCTATTCCTCAATTCGACCTGATGAATCTGGTCCTCACGTGGACCTCACATTTACCTGGGACTCAGCTGGAAAGAGTGGCTCTGGTTCCCACTAGGGGCTCACCTGATACTGCTGAATGTGGTCTTATTCTATGCCTCACCAGAACCTAGTGATTCTGTTCCCCATCTGGGCCTGCATGTCCTTAGTGACTCTGGTCCTCACTGAGGCATCATTGGGACCTGGATACTCTATTCCACACCTGGGCCTCACTTTTACCAGGAACCGCTGGTCCCATTCTGGGCCTCAAACTAAACTGGTTACTCTGGTTCCCCCTCTTAACCTCACCCTTACCTGGTGACTCTGGTCACCCCTTGGGCCTCCCCTGGTCCTGGTGACTCTGGCCTGCCGGTTGACCTCACCTGGACTTGATTAGTTGATGCCACCTGGGCCTCACCCTTACCTGGTGACTCAGGTCCCCACATGGGCCTCTTGGACCTGGTGAATCTGGCCCTTACCTGGACTTCTCCCAGACCCGGGGAATCTGGTCACAACATGGGCCTCACCTGGACCTGGTGAATCTGGGTCCATCTGGGCCTAACCCAGTCCTGGTGACTATGTTCCCCAACTGGACCTGATTGCTCTGGACTCTTTCTTGCCCTCACCTTGAACTGGTGACTCTGATCCTATTACCTAGTCCTCACCCGGAACTGGTAAATCTGGTCACCACCTGGGCATCACCTAGTCCTGGTGACTTTGTTCCCCACGTGGACCTGATTGCTGTGGACACCTTCTTGGCCTCACCTGGAAGTGGTAAGTCTGATCACAACTGGGCCTCTCCCAGATCTGGTGACTCTGGTCCTCACCTGGGCCTCATCTGGACCTAGTGACTCTGGTCCCCACCTGGGCTTCACCTGGAACTGGTGACTCTGGTCCCCACCTGGATTTCACCTGGAACTGGTGACTCTGGTCCATACCTGAACCTCTCCTGGACCTGGTGACTCACTTTCCAACATGGACCTCACTTGGATCTGGTTACTATGGTCCTCAGTTTGGCCTCACCTGGACCTGGTGTCTCTCGTCCCCACTTTGACCTAACTCAGAACTGCTGATCTTGCCACCTAGGCCGCACGCAGACCTGGTGACTCTTGTCCCCAGCTATGCCTCAATTCGACCTGATGAATCTGGTCCTCACGTGGGCCTCCAAGGACCTGGGACTCAGCTGGATAGAGTGGCTCTGGTTCCCACAAGGGGATCACCTGATACTGCTGACTGTGGTCTTATTCTATGCCTCACCAGGACCTAGTGATTCTGTTCCCCATCTGGGCCTGCATGGCCCTAGTAAATCTTTTCCTCACCCAGGCATCACTGGGATCTGGATACTCTATTCCACATCTGCGCCTCACTTTCACCAGGGACCTAGGGTCCCATTCTGTGCCTCAAACTAAACTGGTTACTCTGGTTCCCCCTCTGGGCCTCACCCCTACCTGGTGACTCTGGTCACCCCTTGGGCTTCACTTGGGCCTGGTGAATCTGGTCCTTAGCTGTTCCGCTCCTGGATCTGGTGACCGGTCGCTACCTGGGCCTCACCTGGACTTGGTGAAACCTGTTGCCACCTGCGCCTCCCCTGAACCTTGTGACTGTGGTTCCACCCAGACATCACCTGGATCTGGTGGCTCTGGTTCCCATATGGGGCTCTCCTGGACCTGGTTCCTGTGGTCTCCATCTGGCCTCACCTGGAACACAATGACTCTGAACCATATTTGGGCCTCTCCTGGACCTGTTGACTCTAGTCCTTACCTGGGCATCATTGGGACCTGGATACTCTCTTATATACCTGGGCCTCACCTGGACCTGGTGACTCTGGTCCCACCTGGGCCTCACCTGGACCGGGTGACTGGTTCCCACAGGACCTCACCTGGACCTGGTGACTCAGGTCCTCATATGGGCATCATGGGACCTGGTTTCTCAGTTCCACATCGAGGCCTCACCTGGACCTAGTGATTCTCGTCCCCTCTGGGCCTCACCCTGACGTGCTGACTCTGGCTCCCACCTGGATATCACCAGAACCGGGTGACTCTGGTCCCCCTCTGGGACTCACCCGTGGCTGGCGACACTTGTCCTCAGCTGGGCCTCAACAGGACCTGGTGAATCTACTCCTCACTTAGGCCTCGTCTGGACCTTGTGACTCTTTTCCCACCTGGCATCAATGGGACATGGTTACTCTGTTCCCCACCTGGGCCTCACCTGGACATGATAACTTTGCTCCACACTTTGGCCTCAACAAGTCCTGATGACTCTGGTCCCCCTACCTAGTCCTCAATCTGGACCTGGTGACTATGGTCCCCACCTGGGTCTCACCTGGACCTGGTGACTCTCGTTCCCACATGAACCACACTTGGACCTGGTGACTGTGGTGTTCTTGTAGACTCACATTTACCTGGTGACTCGGGTCCCCACTAGGGCCTCACCTGGATCTGATGACTCTGGCCTGCAGTTTGGCCTTACCTGGACCTGGTGAGTGCGTTGCCACTAGGGCCTCACCCATACCTGGTGACTCAGGTCCCCACGTGAGCCTCTTGGACCTGGTGAATCTGGTCCTTACCTGGTCCTCTCCCAGACCCGATGACTCTGGTTACCACCTGGGCCTCACCTGGATCTGGTGAATCTGGTCCCAATCTGGGCCTCACCCATTCTTGGTGACTTTGTTCCACACCTTGACCTGATTGCTGTGGACTCTTTCTTGGCCTCACCTGGAACTGGTGACTCTGATCCTATCTGCGCGTCACCCAGACCTGTTGACTCTGGTCCTCACATGGGCATCATTCCTAACTGCTGACTCTGTTCCACACCTGAGCCTCACCTGGTCATGATGACTCTGGAACTTCTCTGGGCCTCACCCTGACCTGGTGACTCTGGTCCCCATTAGGACGTAACCCGGACTGGGTGATTCTGGTTCCCATCTAGGCCTCAAGCATATCTGGTGATTCTGGTCCTCAACTGGGCCTCACGTGGACTTAGTGAATATGCTCCATGTTGGCCTTATTTGGACCTGGTGACTCGGGTCCCTACCTGGGCATCATCGGCACATGGTTCCGCGCACCGCCTGCAGGTTGGCTTCACCTGAACCTGGTGAGTGGGATTGCCACCTGTGGCTCACCCATACCTGGTGACTCAGGTCCCCACGTGGGCCTCTTGGACCTGGTGAATCTGGTCCTTACCTCGTCTTCTCCCAACCTGGGGACTCTGGTCATCACCTGGGCCTCACCTGGAGAAGGGGAACTGGTCCCCATCTGGGCCTCACCCAGTCCTGGTTACTTTGTTCCCCACCTGGAACTGATTGCTGTGGACTCTTTCTTTGCCTCACCTGCAACTGGTGACTCTGATCCTATCTGGTGACTCTGATCCTATCTGGGCATTACCCAGACCTGGTGACTCTGGTCCTCATGTGGGCATCTTGGTACCTGGTGACTCAGTTCCACACCTGAGCCTAACCTGGACATGATGACTCTGGAACCTCTCTGGGCCTCACCCTGTCCTGGTGACTCTGGTCCCCATCTGGATGTCACCTGGAGCAGGCGATTTTGGTACCCCTCTGAGCCTCAACCAGATCTGGTGACTCTGGTCCTCAACTGGGCCTCACCTGGACCTAGTGAATATGCTCCATCTGGGCTCTTTTGTACCTGGTGACTCTGGTCCCTCCCTCGGCATCATCGGTACATGGTTCCACTGCATGGCCTGCAGGTTGGCATCACCTGGACCTGGTAACTCTGGTTCCTACATGGGCATCATCGGGACACGGTTCCTCTGCATGGCGCGAAAGATGGCCTCTCCTGGACCTGGTGAGTGTGGTTGCCACCTGTGCCTCACCCGTACCTGGGGACACAGGCCCCTCGTCGGCCTCTTGGACCTGGTGAATCTGGTTTATGGGAGACCTGGTCGTCTCCCATACCCGGGGTCTCTGGTCACCCCCTGGGCCTCACCTGGACCTGGTCAATGTGGTCCCCATCTGGGCATCACCCAGTCCTGGTGACTTTGTTCCCCACCTGGATGATTGCTGTGCACTATTTCTTGGCCTCACCTTGAACTGGTGACTCTGATCCTATCTGGTGACTCTGATCCTATCTGGGCATTACCCAGACCTGGTGACTCTGGTCCTCACCTGGGCATCTTTGGTACCTGGTGACTCTGTTCCACACCTGAGCCTCACCTGGACATGTTGACTCTGGAACCTCTCTGGGCCTCATCCTGACCTGGTGACTCTGGTCCCCATCTGGATGTCACCTTGACCAGGTGATTCTGGTACCCCTCTAGGCCTCAACCAGGTCTTGTGACTCTGGTACTCCACTGCACCACACCTGAACCTAGTAAATATGCACAATCTGGGTCTCATTGGACCTGGTGATTCTGATCCCAACCTCGGCATCATCGGGACATGGTTTCACTGCATGGTTTGCAGGTTGGCCTCACCTGGACCTGTTAAATCTCGTCCCTACCTGGGCATCATCGGGACATGGTTCCTCTGCATGGCCTGCAGGTTCGCCTCACCTAGACCTGGTGAGTGGGGTTGCCACTTGGGACTCGCCCATGCCTGGTGACACAGGTCCCCACGTGGGCCTCACTTGGACCTGTTGAATCTGGACCTTACCTGGTCCTCACCCGGAACTGTTAACTCAGGTCACCACCTGGGAATCACCTGGACCTGGTGAATCTGGTCCCCATCTGGGGTCATCCATTCCTGGTGATTTTGTTCCCCAACTGGACCTGATTGATGTGGACTCCTTCTTGGCCTCACCTGGAACTGGTGACTCTGATACTAACTGGGCCTCACCCTGATCTAGTGACTCTGGTCCTCACCTATGGACCATTATGATCTGGATACTCTGTTCCACACGTGAGCCTCACCTGGACATGATGACTCTGGATCCCCTCTGGGCCTCAGCCTGACATGGTGACTCTGGTCCCCATCTGGATTTCACCTAGACCAGGTAAATCTGGTACCCCTCTAGGCCTCAACTTGACCTGGTGACTCTGGGTCCCAAGTGGGCCTCACCGGGACCTAATGAACATGCTCCCCACCAGCGCCGCATCTGGGCATGGTGACTCTGGTTTTACCTGGGCATCCTCGGGAAATGGTTACTGTATTCCCCACTGGGACTGACCTGATCATGGCAACTCTGGTCCTGACTTTGGCCTCTTCTGTACCAGGTGACTCTGGCTCTACCTGGGCCTCACCTGTAACTGGTGACTCTGATCCAAAGCATGGCCTCACCTGACCTGGTGACTGTGGTTCCCATCGGGACCTGACCTGGTCCTCATGTCTCTGGTCTCACCTGGGCCTCACCAGGACTTGGTGTCTCTCGTACCCACCTGGGTAGCATCAGGATATGGTTACACTGTTCACTAACAGTGACCCAGCCGGACCTATTATCTCTGGTCTTCACCTTGTCACACCTGGACATGGTGACACTGGTTCCCACCTGGGTCTCACCTGGACATGGTGAGTCGGATCCCCACAGGGTCCTCACATCTAAGTGGTGATTCTCGTTCCCACATGGACATCATGTGGACCTGGTGGCTGCAGTGTTTCTAGCTTCTCATGTACCTCGTGACTCTGGTCCCCACCAGGGCCTCACCGGTACCTGGTGAGTGTGGTTGCCACCTGCACCTCACGTGGACCTGGTCATTCTGGTCTGCACCTGAGACTACCCTGGATCTGGTGACTATGGTCCACACCTGGGCTTCACCTGCTTTGGGGACTCCGGTCTCCATCTGAGCCTCACCTGGCCCTCTTGACCATGGTCCTCAACTGGGCAAAATTGGGACCCGGTGACTGTGTTCAACAACTGGACCTCACCTGGACCAGGTGATTCTGGTCTCCCTCTGGGTCTCACAGCGCCCTAGTGACCGTAATCCCAACTTTGCCCTGACTTGGACCTGCTGACCCTGGTTACCACCTGCGCCTCACCTCGAACTGTTGACTCTGGTAATTTCAAGGGCCTACACTGTACCTTGTGATCCTGGTCCCCACCTGGGACTCACCTGGACATGGTGACACATGTCACAACCGCGTACTCACCTGGAGTTGCTTACTGTGTTCCACATCTGGGCCTCAAGTAGACTTGTTGACCATGGTCCCCAAGCCGGCCTCACATGGACCTGTTGCCTCTGATCCCCACCGGGGCCTCACGTGTACCTGGTAACTCTGGTCCTCACCTGGGCCTCATCTGGACCTATTGACTCTGGTCCCCACCTGGGCTTCACCTGGATCTGGTGACTCTGGTCCCCTCCTGTACTTCACCTGGATCTGGTGACTCTGGTCCCCACCTGGAACTCTCCTGGACCTGGTGACTCTCTTTCCAACATGGACCTCACCTGGATCTGGTGACTCTGGTCCTCAGTTTGGCCTCACCTGGACCTGGTTTCTCTCGTCCCCACTTTGACCTAACTCAGAACTGCTGAATCTTGCCCCACCTAGGCCGCACCCAGACCTGGTGACTCTTGTCCCCAGCTATGCCTCAATTTGCCCTAATGAATCTGGTCCTCACGTGGGCCTCACATGGACCTGGGAGTCAGCTGGATAGAGTGGCTCTGGTTCCCACAAGGGGCTCACCTGATACTGGTGACTGTGGTCTTATTCTATGCCTCACCAGGACCTAGTGATTCTGTTCCCCATCTGGGCCTGCATAGCCCTAGTGTCTCTGGTCCTCTCCCTGGAATCATTGGGAACTGGATACTCTATTCCACACCTGGGCCTCACTTTGACCAGGGACCTCTGGTCCCATTCTGGGCCTCAAACTAAACTGGTTACTCTGGTATCCCCTCTGGGCCTCACCCTTACCTGGTGACTCTGGTCACCCTTGGGCTTCACTTGGACCTGGTGAATCTGGTCCTTAGCTGGTCCGCACCTGGATCTGGTGACTCGTCGCCACCTGGTTCTCACCTGGACTTGGTGAATCCTGTTGCCACCTGCACCTCACCAGGACCTTGTGACTGTGGTCCCACCTGGACCTCACCTGGATCTGGTGGCTCTGGTTCTCATATGGGGCTCTCCTGGACCTGGTTCCTGTGGTCTCCATCTGGCCTCACCTGGAACACAATGACTCTGATCCATATTTGTTCCTCTCCTGGACCTGTTGACTCTTGTCCTTACCTGGGCATCATTGGGACCTGGATACTCTCTTATATACCTGGGCCTCACCTGGACATGATGACTCTGGATACTCTAGGGGCCTCACCCTGACTTGGTGACTCTGGTCCCCATCTGGATGTCACCTAGACCAGGTGAATCTGTTACTCCTCAAGGGCTCAAATAGACCTGGTGACTCTGGTCCTCAACTGGGCCTCACCGAGACCTAGTGAATATGCTCCCCACCTGCGCCTCATCTGGACCTGGTGACGCTAGGTCTACCTGGGCATCATCGGAACATGGTTACTCTGTTCCCCACTGGGACTGACCTGATCCTGGTAACTCTGGTCCTGAATTTGGCCTCATCTGTACCAGGTGACTCTGGCTCCACCTGGGCCTCACATGTAACCTGTGACTCTGATCTAAGCATGGCCTCCCCTGACCTGGTGACTGTGGTTCCCATCGGGACCTCACGTGGACCTCATGTCTCTGGTTGCACCTGGGGCTCACCAGGACCTGGTGTCTCTGGTATCCACCTGGGTAGCATCAGGGTATGGTTACACTGTTCACTATCAGTGACCCAGCCGGACCTATCAACTCTGGTCTTCACCTGGGCCACACCTGGACATGGTTACACTGGTTCCCACCTGGGTCTCATCTGGACATGGTGAGTCGGATCCCCACCTGGTCCTCAACTGAAACTGGTGATTCTCGTTTCCACATGGACATCATGTGGAACTGGTAGCTGCAGTGTTTCTAGATTCTCATGAACCTCGTGACTCTGGTCCCCACCAGGGCCTCACCGGGACCTGGTGAGTGTGGTTGCCACCTTCACCTCACCTGGACCTGGTGATTCTGGTCTGCACCCGAGACTACCCTGATCTGGTGACTGTGGTCCCCACTTGGGCTTCACATGGATTTGGGGACTCCGGTCCCCACCTGGGCCTCACCTGGCCTTGTTGACCATGGTCCCCAACGGGGAAATTAGGGACCCAGTGACTGTGTTCCACAACTGGACCTCACCTGGACCAGGTGACTCTGGTCCCCCTCTGGGTCTCACCGTGCCCTACTTTCTGTGAAGCCCACTTTGGCCTGACTTGGACCTGCTGACCCTGGTTGCCACCTGCGCCTGACCTCGAGCTGTTGACTCTGATTCTTTCAAGGGCCTCCCCTGTACCTGGTGTTCCTGGTCCCCACCTGGGCCTCACCTGGACCTGGTGACTCTTGTCACCACCGGGGACTCACCTGGACCTGCTTACTGTGTTCCACACCTGTGTCCCAAGTAGACCTGTTGACCATGGTCCCCAGGCGGGACTCACATGGACCTGTTGCCTCTGATCCCCACCGGGGCCTCACGTGTACATGGTAACTCTGTCCTCACCTGGGCCTCATCTGGATCTGGTGACTCTGGTCCCTACCTGGACTTCACCTGGATCTGGTGACTCTGGTCCCCACCTGGACCTCTCCTGGACCTGGTGACTCTCTTTTCAACATGGTTCTTCCCTGGATTTGGTGACTCTGTTCCTCAGTTTGGCCTCCCCTGGACCTGGTGTCTCTCGTTCCCTCTTTGACCTAACTCAGAACTGCTGAATCTTGCCCCACCTACGCCGCACCCAGACCTGGTGACTCTTGTCCCCAACTATGCGTCAATTCGACCTGATGAATCTGGTCCTCACGTGGGCCTCACATGGACCTGGGACTCAGCTGGGTAGAGTGGCTCTGGTTCCCACAAGTGGCTCACCTGATACTGCTGACTCTGGTCTTATTCTATGCCTCACCTGGACCTAGTGATTCTGTTCCCCATCTGGGCCTGCATGGCCCTAGAGACTCTGGTCCTCACCCAGGCATCTTTGGGACCTGGATACTCTATTCCACACCTGGGCCTCACTTTGACCAGGGACCTCTTGTCCCATTCTCGGCCTCTAATTAAACTGGTTACTCTGATTCTCCCTCTGGGCCTCACCGTTACCTGGTTTCTCTGGTCACCCCTTTGAGATTCACATGGGCCTGGTGAATCTGGTTCTTAGCTGATCCGCACCTGGATCTGGTGATTGGTCGCCACCTGGGCCTCACCTGGACTTGGTGAATCCTGTTGCCACCTGCGCCTCACCTGGACTTTGTGACTGTGGTCCCACCTGGACCTCACCTGGATCTGGTGGCTCTGGTTCCCATATGGGGCTCTTTTGGACCTGGTTCCTGTGGTCTCCATCTGGCCTCCCCTGGAACACAATGACTCTGATCCATATTTGGGCCTCTCCTGGACCTGTTGACTCTGGAACTTACCTGGGCATCATTGGGACCTGGATACTCTCTTATATACCTGGGCCTCACCTGGAACTGGTGACTGAGGTCCCACCTGGGCCTCACCTGGACGAGGTGACTGGTTCCCACAGGGACCTCCCCTGGGACTGGTGACTCAGGTCCTCATATGTGCATCATGGGACCTGTTTTCTCAGTTCCACATCGGGGCCTCACCTGGACCTAGTGATTCTCATTCCCCTCTGGGCCTCATCCTGACGTGGTGACTCTGGTCCGCACCTGACTCACACCAGAACCGGGTGACTCTGGTCCCCCTCTGGGAATCACCCAGAGCTGGGGACACTGATACTCAACTGGGCCTCAACAGGACCTGGTGAATCTACTCCTCACTTAGGCCTCGTCTGGACCTTGTGACTCTTTTCCCACCTGGCATCTATGGGACATTTTTACTCTGTTCCCCACCTGGGCCTCACTTGGACATGATAACTTTGCTCCATACTTTGGACTCAACTCCTCCCGATGACTCTGGTCCCCCCACCTAGGCCTCAATCTGGACCTGGAGACTGTCATCCACACCTGGGTCTCACCTGGACCTTGTGACTCTCGTTCCCACATGAATCACACTTGGACCTGGTGACTGTGGTGTACTTGTAGACTCACATTTACCTGGTGACTCTGGTCCCCACTAGGGCCTCGCCTGGATCTGGTGACTCTGGCCTGCAGGTTGGCCTCACCTGGACTTGGTTAGTGGGATGCCACCTGGTCCTCACCCATACCTGGTGACTCAGGTCCCCACGTGGGCCTCTTGGACCTGGTGAATCTGGCCCTTACCTGGTCTTCTCCCAGACCCTGGGAATCTTGTCACAACCTGGGCCTCACCTTGACCTGGTGAATCTGGTCCCCATCTGGGCCTAACCCAGTCCTGGTGACTATGTTCCCCACCTGGACGTGTTTGCTCTGTACTCTTTCTTGCCCTCACCTTGAACTGGTGACTCTGATCCTATCTGTGCCTCACCCAGACCTGGTGACTCTCGTCCTCACCTGGGCATCATTGGTACCTGGTTACTCTATTCCACCCCTGAGCCTCACCTGGACATGATGTCTCTGGGACCTCTCTGGGCCTCACCCTGACCTGGTGATCTGGTCCCCATCTGGATGTCACCTGGACCAGGTGATTCTGGAACCCCTCTAGGGCTCAACCAGTTCTGGTGACTCTTGTCCTCAACTGGGCCTCACCTGGACCTAGTGAATATGCTCCATCTGGGCCTCATTTGGAAAGGTGACTCTGGTCCCTACGTGGGCAACATCGGGACATGGTTCCCATAATGGTCTGCAGGTTGGCCTCCTCTTGACCTGGTAACTCTGGTCCCTATCTGGGCATCATCGGGACACGGTTCCTCTGCATGGCCTGCAGGTTGGCGTCACCTGGACCTCGTACCTCTGGTCCCTACCTGGGCATCATCGGGACACGGTTCCTCTGCATGGCCTGCAGGTTGGCCTCACCTAGACCTGGTGAGTGGGCTTGTCACCTGGGACTCACCCATACCTGGTGACACAGGTCTCACGTGGGCCTCACTTGGACCTGGTGAATCTGGTCCTTACCTGGTCCTCACCCGGAACTGGTAACCCTTGTCACCACCTGGGAATCACCTGGACCTGGTGAATCTGATCCCCATCTGCGCCTCACCCATTCCTGGTGACTTTGATCCCCACCTGGACCTGATTGCTGTGGGCTCCTTCTTGGCCTCAACTGGAACTTGTGACTCTGCTCCTAACTGGGCCTCACCCAGATCTGGTGACTCTGGCCCTCACATGTGGACCATTATGACCTGGATACTCTGTTCCACACCTGAACCTCACCTGGACATGATGATTCTGGATGCCCTCTGGGCCTCACCCTGACATTGTGACTCTGGTCCCCATCTGGATGTCCCCTAGACCAGGTGAATCTGGTACCCCTCTAGGCGTCAACTAGACCTGGTGACTCTGGTCCTCATCTGGGCCTCACCTGGACCTAGTGAATATTCTCCCCACCTGCGCCTCACTGGACTTGGTGACTCTGATTCTACCTGGGCATCATTGGGACATGGTTACTGTATTACCCACTGGGAGTGACCTGATCCTGGTAACTCTGGTCCTGACTTTGGCCTCTTCTGTACCAGGTGACTCTGGCTCCACCTGGGCCTCACTTGTACCTGGTGACTCTGATCCTATGCATGGGCTCACCTGACCTGGTGACTGTGGTTCCCATCGAGACCTCACCTGGACCTCATGTCTCCGGTTACACCTGGGCCTCACCAGGACCTGGTGTCTCTGGTACCCACCTGGGTAGCATCAGGATATGGTTACACTGTTCAAAACAGTGACCCAGCCAGACCTATTATTCTGGTCTTCACTTGGGCCACACCTGGACATGGTGACACTGGTTCCCACCTGGGTCTCACCTGGACATGGTGACTCGGATCCCCACCTGCTCCTCACCTGTAACTTGTAATTCTCGTTCCCACATGGACATCATGTGGACCTGGTGGCTGCAGTGTTACTATCTTCTCATGTACCTCGTGACTCTGGTCCCCACCGGGGCCTCACCGGGACTTGGTGAGTGTGGTTGCCACCTGCACGTCACCAGGACCTGGTGATTCTGGTGTCCACCTGAGACTACCCTGGATCTGGTGACTGTGGTCCCCACCTGGGCTTCACCTGAATTTGGGGACTCCGGTCCCCATCTGGGCCTCACCTGGCCCTGTTGACCATGGTCCTCAACTGTGCAGAATTGGGACCCGGTGACTGTATTCCACAACTGGATCTCACCTGGAAAAGGTGACTCTGGTCCCCCTCTGGTTCTCACTTTGCCCTAGTGACTGTGAACCCCACTTTGGTCCTGCTGACCCTGGTTGCCACCTGCGCCTGACCTCAAACTGTTGACTCTGGTTCTCTCAAGGGCCTCCCCTGTACCTGGTGATCCTGGTCCCCAATTGGTCCTCACCTGGACGTGGTGACTCTTCTCACCACCGGGGACTCACCTGGACATGATTACTTTGTTCCACACCTGGGCCTCACGTAGACCTGTTGACGATGGTCCCCAAGCCGGCCTCACGTGGACCTTTTGGCTCTGATCCCCACCGGGGGCTCACGTGTATCTGGTAACTTTGATCCTCACCTGGGCCTCATCTGGACGTAGTGACTCTGGTCCCCACCTGGGCTTCACCTGGATCTGGTGAGTCTGGTCCCCACCTGGACTTCACCTGGATCTGGTGACTCTGGTCCCCACCTGGACCTCTACTGGACCTGGTGACTCTCTTTCCAACATGGACCTCACCTGGATCTGGTGACTCTGGTCCTCAGTTTGGCCTCACTTGGACTGGTGTCTCTCGTCCCCACTTTGACCTAACTCAGAACTGCTGAATCTTGCCCCACCTAGGCCGCACAGAGACCTGGTGACTCTTGTCCCCAGCTATGCCTCAATTCAACCTGATGAATCTGGTCCTGACGTGGGGCTCACATGGACCTAGGACTCAGCTGGATAGAGTGGCTCTGGTTCCCACAAGGGGCACACCTGATACTGGTGATTGTGGTCTTATTCTATGCCTCACCAGGACCTAGTGATTCTGTTCCCCATCTGGGCCTGCATGGCCCTAGTACTCTGGTCCTCACCCAGGCATCATTGGGACCTAGATACTCTATTCCACATCTGGGCCTCACTTTGACCAGGGACCTCTGGTCCTATTCTGGGCCTCAAACTGAACTGGTTACTCTGGTTCCCCTCTGGGCCTCACCCTTACCTGGTGACTCTGGTCACCCCTTGGGCTTCACTTGGGCCTGGTGAATCTGGTCCTTAGCTGCTCCGCATCTGGATCTGGTGACTGGTGGCCACCTGGGCCTCACCTGGACTTGGTGAATCCTGTTGCCACCTGCGCCTCACCTGGACCTTCTGACTGTGGTCCCAACTGGACCTCACCTGGATCTGGTGGCTCTGGTTACCATATGGGGCTCTCCTGGACCTTGTTCCTGTGGTCTCCATCTGGCCTCACCTGGAACACAATGACTCTGATCCATATATGGTCCTCTCCTGGACCTGTTGGCTCTGGTCCTTACCTGGTCATCATTGGGACTTGGATACTCTCTATACACCTGGGCCTCACCTGGACCTGGTGACTGTGGTCCCACCTGGGCCTCTCCTGGACGAAGTGACTGGTTCCCACAGGGACCTCACCTGGACCTGGTGACTCAGGTCCTCATATGGGCATCATGGGACCAGGGTTTTCAGTTCCACATCGGGGTCTCATCTGTACCTAGTGATTCTCGTCCCCCTCTGTGCCTCACCCTGATATGGTGACTCTTCTCCCCACCTGGATGTCACCAGAACCGCGTGACACTGGTCACCCTCTGGGAGTCACCCGGAGCTGGGGACACTGCTCCTCAACTGGGCCTCAACAGGACCTGGTGCATCTGTCCTCACTAAGGCCTCGTCTGAACCTTGTGAATCTTTTCTCACCTGGCATCAATGGGACATGGTTACTCTTCCCACCTGGGCCTCACATGGACATGATAACTTTGCTCCACACTTTGGCCTCAACTGGTCCTGATGATTCTGGTCCCCCGACCTAGGCGTCAATCTGGACCTGGTTACTGTGGTCCCCACCTGGGTCTCACCTGGACCTGGTGACTCTCGTTCCCACATGAACCACACCAGGTCCTGGTGACTGGGTTGTTCTTGTAGAATCACTTTT
Organism: Canis lupus baileyi; assembly: GCF_048164855.1. Taxonomy (NCBI): domain Eukaryota; kingdom Metazoa; phylum Chordata; class Mammalia; order Carnivora; family Canidae; genus Canis; species Canis lupus. The sequence continues at coordinate 42,505,593 of NC_132866.1, forward strand.
AACTGGTGACTCCAGTCCCCACTAGGGCCTCACGTGAATCGGGTGACTTGGCCTGCAGGTTGGCCTCACATGGACCTTGTTAGTGGGGATGCCACTTGGGTCTCACCCATACTTGGTGACTCACGTCTCCACCTGTGCCTCTTGGACCTGGTGAATCTGGTCCTTACCTTGTCCTCTCCGAGACCCGGGGACTCTGGTCACCACGTGGGCCTCACCTGGACCTGGTGATTCCGGTCCCCATTTGGGCCTCGCTCAGTCCTGGTGACTTTGTTCCCCACCTTGACCTGATTGCTGTGGACTCTTTCATGGCCTCACCTGGACCTGGTGACTCTGATCCTATCTGCTTGTCACCCAGACCTGGTGACTCTGGTCCTCACCTGGGCATCCTTGGTACCTGGTGACTGTTCCACACCTGAGCCTCACCTGGACATGAGGCTCTGGACTCTCGAACCACTCTGGGCCTAACCCTGACCTGGTGACTCTGGTCTCCATCTGGATGTCACATGGACCAGGTGATTCTGGTACCCCTCTCGGCCTCAACCAGTTCTGGTGACTCTGGTCCTCAACTGGGCCTCACCTGGACCTATTGAATATGCTCCATCTGGGCCTCATTTGGACCTGGTGACTCTGGTCCCTACCTGGGCATCATCGGGACATGGATCCACTGCATGGCCTGTAGGTTGGCCTCAGCTGGACCTGGTAACTCTGGTCCCTACCTGGGCATCATCGGGACACGGTTCCTCTGCATGGCCTCCAGGTTGGCCTCACCAGGACCTAGGTAGTGGGGTTGCCACCTGGGGCTCACCCATACCTGGTGACACAGGTCCACACGTGGGCCTCACTTGGACGTGGTGAATCTGGTCCTTACCTGGTCCTCACCCGGAACTCCTAACTCGGGTCACCACCTGGGAATCACATGAACCTGGTTAGTCTGGTCCCCATCTGGTCCTCATCCAGTCCTGGTGACATTGTCACCCCACCTGGACCTGATTGCTTTGGACTCCTTCTTGGCCTCACCTGGAACTGGTGACTCTGATCCTTACTGGGCCTCACCCAGATCTGGTGACTCTGGTCCTCACCTATGGACCATTAGGACCTGGATACTCTGTTCCACACCTGAGCCTCACCTGGACATGATGACTCTGGATCCCCTCTGGGCCTCACCCTGACATGATGACTCTGGTCCCCATCAGGATGTCACCTAGACTGGGTGAATCTGGTATCCCTCTAGGACTCAACTTGACCTGGTGACTCTTGTCCTGAACTGGGCCTCACGGGGACCTAGTGAACATGCTCCCCACCTGCGCCTCATCTGGATCTGGTGACTCTGGTTCTACATGGGAATCACTGGGACCTGGATACTCTCTTATATACCTGGGCCTCACCTGGACCTGGTGACTGTGATCCCACCTGGGCCTCACCTGGACGAGGTGACTGGTTCCCACAGGGACCTCACCTGGACCTGGTGACTCAGGTCCTCATATGGGCATCATTGGACCTGGTTTCTGAGTTCCACATCGGGGCCTCACCTGGACGACTCTGACTCTGGTCCCCACCTGGATATCACCAGGACCGGGAGACTCTGGTCCCCCTCTGGGAATCACCCGGGGCTGTCGACACTTGTCCTCAGCTGGGCCTCAACAGGACCTGGTGAATCTACTCCTCACTTAGGCCTCGTCTGCACCTTGTGACTCTTTTCCCACCTGGCATCAATGGGACATGGTTACTCTGTTTCCCACCTGGGTCTCACCTGGACATGATTACTTTGCTCCACACTTTGGCATCAACAAGTCCTGATGACTCTGGTCCCCCTACCTAGTCCTCAATCTGGACCTGGGGACTATGGTCCCCACCTGGGTCTCACCTGGACCTGGTGAATCTCGTTCCCACATGAACCACACCTGGACCTGGTGACTGTGGTGTTCTTGTAGACTCACATTTACCTGGTGACTCAGGTCCCCATGTGAGCCTCTTGGACCTGGTGAATCTGGTCCTTACCTGGTCCTCTCCCAGACCCGATGACTCTGGTCACCACCAGGGCCTCACCTGGATCTGGTGAATCTGGTCCCAATCTGTGCCTCACCCATTCTTGATGACTTTGTTCCACACCTTGACCTGATTGCTGTGGACTCTTTCTTGGCCTCACCTGGAACTGGTGACTCTGATCCTATCTGCGCGTCACCCAGACCTGTTGACTCTGGTCCTTACCTGGGCATCATTCGTACCTGGTGACTCTGTTCCACACCTGAGCCTCACCTGGTCATGATGACTCTGGAACTTCTCTGGGCCTCACCCTGACCTGGTGACTCTGGTCCCCATTAGGACGTAACCTGGACTGGGTGATTCTGTTTCCCATCTAGGCCTCAAGCAGATCTGGTGATTCTGGTCCTCAACTGGGCCTCACGTGGACTTAGTGAATATGCTCCATCTTGGCCTCATTTGGACCTGGTGACTCGGGTCCCTAACTAGGCATCATCGGGACATGGTTCTGCGCATCGCCTGCAGGTTGGCCTCACCTGAACCTGGTGAGTGGGATTGCCACCTGTGGCTCACCGATACCTGGTGACTCAGGTCCCCACGTGGGCCTCTTGGACCTGGTGAATCTGGTCCTTACCTCGTCTTCTCCCAACCTGGGGACTCTGGTCATCACCTGGGCCTCACCTGGAGAAGGGAAACTGGTCCCCATCTGGGCCTCACCCAGTCCTGGTTACTTTGTTCCCCACCTGGAACTGATTGCTGTGGACTCTTTCTTTGCCTCACCTGCAACTGGTGACTCTGATCCTATCTGCGCGTCACCCAGATCTGTTGATTCTGGTCCTCATGTGGGCATCTTGGTACCTGGTGACTCAGTTCCACACCTGAGCCTCACCTGGACATGATGACTCTGGAACCTCTCTGGGCCTCACCCTGTCCTGGTGACTCTGGTCCCCATCTGGATGTCACCTGGAGCAGGCGATTTTGGTACCCCTCTGAGCCTCAACCAGGTCTTGTGACTCTGGTCCTCAACTGGGCCTCACCTGGACTTAGTGAATATGCTCCATCTGGGCCTCATTTGGACCTGGTAACTCTGGTCCCTACCTGGCATCATCGGGACATGGTTCCACTGCATGGCCTGTAGGTTGGCCTCACCTGGACCTGGTAACTCTCGTCCCTACCTGAGCATCTTTGGGACCTGGTTCCTCAGCATGGCCTGCAGGTTGGCCTCACCTGGAACTGGAGAGTGGGTTTGTCACCTGGGCCTCACCCTTGCCTAGTGACACAGGTCCCCACGTGGGCCTCACTTGGACCTGGTGAATCTGGTCCTTACCTGGTGGTCACCCGGAACTGGTAACTCTGGTCACCACATGGGAATCACCTGGGCCTGGTGAATCTGGTCCCCATCTGGGCCTCACCTAGTCCTGTTGACTTTCTTCCCCACCTGGACCTGATTGCTGTGGACACCTTCATGGCTAACCTGGAACTGCTGACTCTGATGCTAACTGGGCCTCACCCTTACCTGGTGACTCTGGTCACCCCTTGGTTTTCACTTGGGCCTGGTGAATCTGGTCCTTAGCTGGTCCACACCTGGATCTGGTGACAGGTCGCCACCTGGGCCTCACCTGGACTTGGTGAATCCTGTTGTCACCTGCGCCTCACCTGGACCTTGTGACTGTGGTCCCACCTGGACCTCACCTAGATCTGGTGGCTCTGGTTCCCATATGGCGCTCTCCTGGTTCTGGTTCCTGTGGTCTCCTTCTGGTCTCACTTAGAACACAATGACTCTGATCCATATTTGGGCCTCTCCTGGACCTGTTGACTCTGGTCCTTACCTGGGCATCATTGGGACCAGGATACTCTCTTATATACCTTCGCCTCACCTGGACCTTGTGACTGTGGTCCCACCTGGGCCTCACCTGGACCTGGTGACTCAGGTCCTCATATGGGCATCATGGGACCTGGGTTCTCAGGTCCACATTGGAGCCTCACCTGGACCTAGAGATTCTCGTCCCCCTTTGGGCCTCACCCTGACGTAGTGACTCTGGTCCCCACCTGGATATCACCAGAACCGGGTGACTCTGGGCCCCCTCTGGGACTCACCCAGAGCTGGGGACACTGGTCTTCAACTGGGCCTCAACAGGACCTGGTGAATCTACTCCTCACTTAGGCCTCGTCTGGACCTTGTGACTCTTTTCCCAAATGGCATCAATGGGACATGGTTACTCTGTTCCCCAACTAGGTCTCAACTGGACATGATAACTTTGCTCCACACTTTGGCCTCAACTGGTCCTGATGAATCTGATCCCCTCACCTAGGCCTCAATCTGGAACTGGTGACTGTGGTCCACACCTGGGTCTCACCTGGACCTGGTGACTCTCGTTCCCACATGAACCACACCTGGACCTGGTGACTGTGGTGTTCTTGTAGACTCACATTTACCTGGTGACTTCGGTCCCCACTGGGGCCTCACCTGGATCTGGTGACTCTGGCCTGCAAGTTGGCCTCACCTGGACCTGGTGAGTGGGGATGCCACCTGGGCCTCACCCTTACCTGGTGACTCAGGTCCCCACGTGGGCCTCTTGGACCTGGTGAATCTTGTTCTTACCTGGTCCTCTCCCACACCCGGGGACTCTGGTCACCACCTGGGCCTCACCTGGACCTGGTGAATCTGGTCCCCATCTCGGCCTCACACAGTCCTGGTGACTTTGTTCCCCACCTGGGTCTGATTGATGTGGACTCTTTCTTGGCCTCACCTGGTACTGGTGACTCCGATCCTATCTGCGAGTCACCGAGATCTGGTGACTCTGGTCCTACCCTGGGCATCATTGGTACCTGTTGACTCTGTTCCACACCTGAGTCTCACCTGGACATGATGACTCTGGAAACTCCCTGTGTGTCACCCTGACCTGGTGACTCTGGTCTCCATCTGGATGTCACCTGGGTCAGGTGATTCTGGTACCCCTCTAGGACTCAACCAGATCTGGTGACTCTGGTCCTCAACTGGGCCTCACCGGGACCTAGTGAATATGCCCCATCTGGTCCTCATTTTGATTTTTTTAATTTATTTATTCATAGAGATGCAGAGAGAGAGAGAGAGAGAGAGAGAGGCAGAGACACAGGCAGAGGGAGAAGCAGGCTCCATGCAGGGAGCCTGACGTGGGACTCGATCCAGGGTCTCCAGGATCACGCCCTGGGCTGCAGGCGGCGCTAAACCGCTGCGCCACCGGGGTTGCCCCTGGTCCTCATTTTGACCTGGTGACTCTGGTCTCTACCTGGGCATCATCGGGACATGGTTTCACTGCATGGCCTACAGGTTGGCCTCACCTGGACCTGGTGAGTGGTGTTGCCAATTGTGCCTCACCCGTTCATGGTGACACAGGTCCCCGCGTGGGCCTCAATTGGACCTGGTCCTTACCTGGTCCTTCCCCGGAACTGGTACCTCTGGTCACCACCTGGGAATCACCTGGGCCTGGTGAATCTGGTCCCCATCTGGCCTCACCCAGTCCTGGTGACTTTGTTCCCCACATCGACCTGATTGCTGTGGACGCCTTCTTGGCCTCACCTGGAACTGGTGACTCAGATCCTATCTGCGCATCACCCAGACCTGGTGAATCTGGTCCTCAACTGGGCATTATTGGTACCTGGTGACTCTGTTCCACACCTGAGCCTCACCTGGACATGATGACTCTGGAACCTCTCTGGGCCTCACCCTGACCTGGGGACTCTGGTCCCCATCTCGATGTCACCTGAACCAGGTGATTCTGGTACCCTTATAGGGCTCAACCAGATCTGGTGACTCTGGTCCTCAACTGGGCCTCACCTAGACCTAGTTAATATGCTCCATCTGGGCCTCATTTGGACTTGGTGATTCTGATCCCTACCTCGGCATTACCGGGACATGGTTCCACTGCATGGCCTGCTGGTTGGCCTCACTTGGACCTGGTAACTCTGGTCGCTACCTGGGCATCATCGGGACATGGTTCCTCTGCATGGCCTGCAGGTTGGCCACATCTTCACCTGGTGAGTGGGGTTCCCACCTGGGTCTTACCCATGCCTGGTGACACAGGTCCCCACGTGGGCCTCACTTGACCTGGTGAATGTGGTCCTTACCTAGTGCTCACCCGGAACTGGTAAATCTGGTCACCACCTGGGCCTCACCTGGACTTCGTGAATCCTGTTGCCACCTGCGCCTCACCTGGACCTTGTGACTGTAGTCCCACCTGGACCTCACCTGGATCTGGTGGCTCTGGTTCCTATATGGGGCTCTCCTGGACCTGGTTCCTGTGGTCTCCATCTGGCCTCACCTGGAACACAATGACTCTGATCCATATTTGGGCCTCTCCTGGACCTGTTGACACTGGTCCTTACCTGGGCAACATTGGGACCTGGATACTCTCTTATATACCTGGGCCTCACCTGGACCTGGTGACTGTGGTCCCACCTGGGCCTCACCTGGACGAGGTGACTGGTTCCCACAGGGACCTCACCTGGACCTGGTGATTCAGGTCCTCATATGGGCATCATGGGACCTGGGTTCTCAGTTACACATCGGGGCCTCACCTGGACCTAGTGATTCTCGTCCCCGTCTGGGCCTCACCCTGACGTGGTGACTCAGGTCCCCACCTGGATATCACCAGACCCGGGTCACTCTGGTCCCCCTCTGGGACTCTCCCGGAGCTGGGGACACTGGTCCTCAACTGGGCCTCAACAGGACCTGGTGAATCTACTCCTCACTAAGGCCTCGTCTGGACCTTGTGACTCTTTTCCCACCTGGCATCTTTGGGACATGGTTACTCTGTTCCCCACCTGGGCCTCACATGGACATGATAACTTTGCTCCACACTTTGGCCTCAACTGGTCCTGATGACTCTGGTCCCCCGACCTAGGCCTCAATCTGGACCTGGTGACTGTGGTCCCCACCTGGGTCTCACCTGGACCTGGTGACTCTCGTTCCCACATGAACCACACCAGGATCTGATGACTGTGTTGTTCTTGTAGAATCACTTTTAACTGGTGACTCCAGTCCCCACTCGGTCCTCACGTGGATCGGGTGACTTGGCCTGGAGGTTGGCTTCACATGGACCTGGTTAGTGGGGATGCCACTTGGGATTCACCCATACCTGGTGACTCAGGTCTCCACGTGGGTCTCCTGGACCTGGTGAATCTGGTCCTTACCTGGTCCTCTCCCAGACCCGGGGACTCTGGTCACCACCTGACCTCACCTCGACCTGGTGAATCCGACCCCATCTTGGCCTCACTCAGTCCTGGTGACTTTGTGCCCCACCTTGACCTGATTGCTGTGGACTCTTTCATGGCCTGACCTGGACATGGGGAATCTGATCCTATCTGAGTGTCACCCAGACCTGGTGACTCTGGTCCTCTCCTGGGCATAATTGGTACCTGGTGACTCTGTTCCACACCTGAGCCTCACCTGGACATGAGGCTCTGGCCTCTGGAACCACTCTGGGCCTAACCCTGACCTGGTGACTCTGGTCTCCATCTGGATGTCACATGGACCAGGCGATTCTGGTACCCCTCTAGGCCTGAACCAGTTCTGGTGACTCTGGTCCTCAACTGGGCCTCACCTGTACCTATTGAATATGCTCCATCTGGGCCTCATTTGGACCTGGTGACTCTGGTCCCTACCTGGGCATCATCGGGACATGGATCCACTGCATGGCCTGCAGGTTGGCCTCAGCTGTACCTGCTAACTCTGGTCCCTACCTGGGCATCACCGGGACACGGTTCCTCTGCATGGCCTCCAGGTTGGCCTCACCTGGACCTAGAGACTGGGGTTGCCACCTGGGGCTCACCCATACCTGGTGACACAGGTCCCCACGTGGGCCTCACTTGGACCTGGTGAATCTGGTCCTTATGGTCCTCACCCGGACCTGGTAATCCTGGTCACCACCTGGGAATCACCTGGACAGGGTGAATCTGGTCCCCATCTGGACCTCAACAGTCCTGTTGACTTTCTTCCCCACCTGGACCTGATTGCTGTGGACTCCTTCTTGGCCTCAACTGGAACTGGTGACTCTGATCCTAACTGAGCCTCACCCAGATCTGGTGACTCTGGTCCTCACCTGTGGGCCATTATGACCTGGATACTTTGTTACACACCTGAGCCTCACCTGGACATGATGACTCTGGATCCCCTCTGGGCCTCAGCCTGACATGGTGACTCTGGTCCGCATCTGGATGTCACCTAGACCAGGTGAATCTCGTACCCCTCTAGGCCTCAACTAGACCTGGTGACTCTGGTCCTCAACAGGGCCTCAACGAGACCTAGTGAATATGCTCCCCACCTGCGCCTCATCTCGACCTGGTGACGCTGGTTCTATCTGGGCATCATCGGGACATGGTTACTCTGTTCCCCACTGGGACTGACCTGATCCTGGTAACTCTGGTCCTGACTTTGGCCTCTCTTTACCAGGTGATTCTGGCTCTAACTGGGCCTCACCTGTAACTGGTGACTCTGATTCTAAGCATGGCCTCACCTGACCTGGTGTTTGTGGTTCCCATAGGGACCTCACCTGGACCTCATGTCTCAGGTCCCACCTGGGCCTCACCAGGGCCTGGTGTCTCTGGTACCCACCTGGTTAGCATCAGGATATGGTTACACTGTTCACTAACAGTAACCCATCCGGACCTATTAACTCTGGTCTTCACCTGGGCCACACCTGGACATGGTGTCACTGTTTCCCACCTGGGTCTCACCTGGATATGGTGAGTCGGATCCCCACATGGTCCTCACCTGTAACTGGTGATTCTCGTTCCCACATGGATATCATGTGGACCTGTTGGCCGCATTGTTTCTAGCATCTTTTTTTTAATTTTTATTTATTTATGATAGTCACAGAGAGAGATAGAGGCAGAGACACAGCCAGAGGGAAAAGCAGGAACCATGCACCAGGAGCCCGACGTGGGATTCGATCCCGGGTCTCCATGATCGCGCCCGGGACCTAAGGCAGGCGCCAAACCGCTGCGCCACCCAGGGATCCCATCTGTTTGTAGCTTCTCATGTACCTCGTGACTCTGGTCCCCACCAGTGCCTTACCGGGACCGGGTGAGTTTGGTTGCCACCTGCACCACACCTGGACCTGGTGATTCTGGTCTGCACCTGAGACTACCCTGGATCTGGTGACTGTGGTCCCCACCTGGGCTTCACCTAGCCCTGTTGACCATGGTCCTCATCACGGAAAAATGGTACCCGGTGACTGTGTTCCACACCTGGACCTCACCTGGAGCAGGTGACTCTGTTCCCCCTGTGGGTCTCACCGTGCTCTAGTGACTGTGAACCCCACTTTGGCCTGACTTGGACCTGCTGACCCTGGTTGCCACCTGTGCGTTACCTCGAACTGTTGACTCTGGTTCTTTCAAGGGCCTCCCCTGTAGCTGGTGATCCTGGTTCCCACCTGGGTCTCACCTGGGCCTGGTGACTCTTGTCACCACCGGGGACTCACTTGGACCTGGTTACAGTGTTCCACACTGGGCCTCAAGTAGAACTCTTGACCATGGTCCCCAAGCCTGCCTCACATGGACCAGTTGCCTCTGATACCTACCAGCGCCTCACGTGTACCTGGTAACTCTGGTCCTCACCTGGGCCTCATCTGGACCTAGTGACTCTGGTCCCCACCTGGGCTTCACCTGCATCTGGTGACTCTGGTCCCCACCTGGCCTTCACCTGGATCTGGTGACTCTGGTCCCCACCTGGAACTCTCCTGCACCTGGTGACTCTCTTTCCAACATGGACCTCACCTGGATCTGCTGACTCTGGTCCTCAGTTTGGCCTCACCTGGACCTGGTGTCTCTCGTCCCCACTTTGAACTAACTCAGAACTGCTGAATCTTGCCCCACCTAGGCCGCACCCAGACCTGGTAACTCTTGTCCCCAGCTATGCCTCAATTTGCCCTAATGAATCTGGTCCTCACGTGGGCCTCACATGGACCTGGGACTCAGCTGCATAGAGTGGCTCTGGTTCCCACAAGGGGCTCACCTGATACTGGTGACTGTGGTCTTATTCTATGCCTCACTAGGACCTGGTGATTCTGTTCCCCATCTGGGCCTGCATGGCCCTAGTGACTCTGGTCCTCAACCTGGAATCATTGGGAACTGGATACTCTATGCCACACCTGGGCCTCACTTTGACCAGGGACCTCTGGTCCCATTCTGGGCCTCAAACTAAACTGGTTACTCTGGTATCCCCTCTGGGCCTCACCCTTACCTGGTGACTCTGGTCACCCTTGGGCTTCACTTGTACCTGGTGAATCTGGTCCTTAGCTGGTCCGCACCTGGATCTGGTGACTGGTCGCCACCTGGGTCTCACCTGGACTTGGTGAATCCTGTTGCCACCTGCACCTCACCAGGACCTTGTGACTGTGGTCCCACCTGGACCTCACCTGGATCTGGTGGCTCTGGTTCTCATATGGGGCTCTCCTGGACCTGGTTCCTGTGGTCTCCATCTGGCCTCACCTGGAACACAATGACTCTGATCCATATTTGGTCCTCTCCTGGACCTGTTGACTCTTGTCCTTACCTGGGCATCATTGGGACCTTGATACTCTCTTATATACTAGGGCCTCACCTGGACCTTGTGACTGTGGTCCCACCTGGGCCTCACCTGGACGAGGTGACTGGTTCCCACAGGGACCTCACCTGGATCTGGTGACTCAGGTCCTCATATGGATATCATGGGACCTGGTTTCTGAGTTCCACATCGGGGCCTCACCTGGACCTAGTGATTCTCGTTCCCCTCTGGGCCTCACCCTGACGTGCTGACTCTGGTCCCCCCCTGGATATCACCAGAACCGGGTGACTCTGGTCCCCCTCGGGACTCACCCGGAGCTGGGGTCACTGGTCCTCAACTGGGCCTCAACAGGACCTGGTGAATCTACTCCTCACTTAGGCCTCGTCTGGACCTTGTGACTCTTTTCCCACCTGGCAACAATGGGACATGGTTACTCTGTTCCGCACCTGGGCCTCACATGGACATGATAACTTTGCTCCGCACTTTGGCCTCAACTGGTCCTGATGACCTTCGTCCCCCAACCGAGGCCTCAATCTGGACCTGGAGACTGTCGTCCCCACGTGGGTCTCACCTGGACCTGGTGACTCTCGTTCCCACATGAACCACACCTGGACCTGGTGACTGTGGTGTACTTGTAGACTCACATTTACCTGGTGACTCCGGTCCCCACTAGGGCCTAACCTGGATCTGGTGACTCTGGCCTGCAGGTTGGCCTCACCTGGACTTGGTTAGTGGGATGCCACCTGGGCCTCACACATACCTGGACTCAGGTCCCCACGTGGGCCTCTTGGACCTGGTGAATCTGGCCCTTACCTGGTCTTCTCCCAGACCCGGGGAATCTGGTCACAACCTGGGCCTCATGTGGACCTGGTGAATCTGGTCCCCATCTGGGCCTAACCCAGTCCTGGTGACTATGTTTCCCACCTGGAACTGATTGCTATGGACTCTTTCTTGGCCTCACTTGGAACTGGTGACTCTGATCCTATCTGTGCGTCACCGAGACCTGGTGACTCTGGTCCTCACCTGGGCATCATTGGTACCTGGTTACTCTGTTCCACACCTGAGCCTCACCTGGACATGATGTCTCTGGGACCTCTCTGGGCCTCACCCTGACCTGGTGATCTGGTCCCCATCTGGATGTCACCTGGACCAGGGGATTTTGGAACCCCTCTAGGCCTCAACCAGTTCTGGTGACTCTTGTCCTCAACTGGGCCTCACCTGGACCTAGTGAATATGCTCCATCGGGGCCTCATTTGGACCTGGTGACTCTGGTCACTCACTGGGCATTATCGGGAAATGGTTCCACTGCATGGCCTGCTGGTTTGCCTCACCTGGACCTGGTAACTCTGGTCCTTAGCTGGGCATCATCAGGACATGGTTCCTCATCATGGCCTGCAGGTAGGCCTCATCTTGACCTGGTGAGTGGAGTTCCCACCTGGGTCTTACCCATGCCTGGTGACACAGGTCCCCACGTGGGCCTCACTTGGACCTGGTGAATTTGGTCCTTACCTAGTCCTCACCCGGAACTGGTAAATCTGGTCACCACCTGGGAATCACCTAGACCTGGTGACTTTGTTCCCCACCTGGACCTGATTGCTGTGGACACCTTCTTGGCCTCACCTGGAAGTGGTAACTCTGATCCTAACTGGGCCTTTCCCAGATCTGGTGACTCTGGTCCTCACCTTCGGACAATTATGACCTGGATACTCTGTTCTACACCTGAGCCTCACCTGGACATGATGACTCTGGATCCCCTCTGGGCCTCACCCTGACATGGTTACTCTGGTCCCCATCTGGATGTCACCTAGACCAGGTGAATTAGGTACCCCTCTGGGCCTCAACCAGATCTGGGGCCTCTGGTCCTCAACTGAGCCTCACCTGGACCTAGTGAATATGCTCCATCTGTGCCTCATTTGGACCTGGTGACTCTGGTCCCTACGTGGGCAACATCGGGACATGGTTCCACATAATGGTCTGCAGGTTGGCCTCTTCTTGACCTGGTAACTCTGGTCCCTACCTGGGCATCATCGGGACACGGTTCCTCTGCATGGTCTGCAGGTTGGCGTCACCTGGACCTCGTACCTCTGGTACCTACCTGGGCATCATCGGGACACGGTTCCTCTGCATGGCCTGCAGATAGGCCTCACCTGGACCTGGAGAGTGGGCTTGCCATCTGGGCCTCACCCATACCTGGTGACACAGGTCTCACGTGGGCCTCACTTGGAACTGGTGAATCTGGTCCTTACCTGGTCTTCACCCGGAACAGATAACCATTGTCACCACCTGGGAATCACCTGGACCTGGTGAATCTGGTCCCCATCTGGGCCTCACCCAGTCCTGGTGACTTTGTTCCCCACCTGGAGCTGATTGCTTTGGACCCTTTCTTGGCCTCACCTGGAACTGGTGACTCTTATCCTCTCTGTGCGTGACTCAGGCCTGGTGAATCTGGTCCTCACCTGGGAATCATTGGTACCTGGTGACTCTGTTCCACACCTGAGCCTCACCTGGACGTGATGACTCTGAAACCTCTCTGGGCCTCATCCTGACCTGGTGACTCTGGTCCCCATCTGGATGTCACCTGGACCAGGTGATTCTGGTACCCCTCTAGGGCTCAACCAGATCTGGTGTCTCGGGTCCTCAACTGGGACTCGGCTGGACTTAGTGAATATGCTCCATCTTGGCCTCATTTGGACCTGGTTACTCTGGTCCCTACCTGGGCATCATGGGGACCTGGTTCCACTGCATGGCCTGCAGGTTGTCCTCACCTGGACCTGGTAACTCTGGTCCCTACCTTGGCATTATCGGGACCCGGTTACTTTGCATGGCCTGCAGGTAGGCCTCACCTGGACCTGGTGAGTGGGGTTGCCACTTGGGCCTCACGCATACCTGGTGACACAGGCCCCTACGTGGGCCTGACTTGGACCTGGTGTATCTGGTAATTCTGGTCACCACCTGGGAATCACCTGGACCTGGTGAATCTGGTAACTCTGGTCACTACCTGGGAATCACTTGGACCTGGTGAATCTGTGTCCCCATCTGGGCCTCACCCAGTCCTCGTGACTTTTTTCCCCACCTGGACCTGATTGCTGTGGACTCCTTCTTAGCCTCACCTGGAACTGTTGACTCTGATCCTAACTGGGCCTCACCCAGATCTGTTGACTCTGGTCCTCACCTGTGGACCATTATGACCTGGATACTCTGTTCCACACCTGAGACTCACCTGGACATGATGACTCTGGATCCCCTCTGGGCCTCTCCCTGACATGGTGATTCTGGTCCCCATCTGGAAGGCACCTAGTCCAGGTGAATCTGGTACCCCTCTATGCCTCAACTAGACCTGGTGACTCTGGTCCTCTACTGGGCCTCAACGGGACGTAGTGAATATGCTCTCCACCTTCGCCTCATCTGGACCTGGTGACTATGGCTCCACCTGGGTCTCACCTGTAACTGGTGACTCGGATCCTAAGCATGGCCTCACCTGACCTGGTGTCTGTGTTTCCCTTCGGGACCTCATGTCTCTGGTCCTCATGTCTCTGGTCCTCATGTCTCTGGTCCCACCTGGGCCTCACCAGGACCTGGTGTCTCTTGTACCCACCTGGGTAGCATCAGGATATGGTTACACTCTTCACTAACAGTGACCCAGCCGGACCTATTAACTCTGGTCTTCACCTGGGCCACACCTGGACATGGTGGCACTGGTTCCCTCTTGGATCTCACGTGGACATGTGATTCAGATCCCTGCCTGATCCTCACCTGTAACTGGTGATTCTCGTTCCCACATGGACATCATGTGGATCTGGTGGCTGCAGTGTTTCTAGCTTCTCATGTACCTCGTGACTCTGGTCCCCACCAGGGCCTCACCGGTACCTGTTGTGTGTGGTTGCCACCTGCACCTCACCTGGACCTGGTGATTCTGGTCTGCGCCTGAGACTACCCTGGATCTGGTGACTGTTGTCCCCACCTGGGCTTCACCTGGATTTTGGGCTCTCGTTCCCATCTGAGGCTCACCTGGCCCTGTTGACCATGGTCCTCAACTGGGCAAAATTGGGACCCGGTGACTGTGATCCACAACTGGACCTCACCTGGACCAGGTGACTCTGGTCCCCCTCTGGGTGTCACCGTGCCCTAGTGACTGTGAACCCCACTTTGGCCTGACTTGGACCTCCTGACCATGGTTGCCACCTGCGCCTGACCTCGAACTGTTGACTCTGGTTCTTTCAAGTGCCTCCCCTGGACATGGTGATCCTGGTGCCCACATGGGCCTGACCTGGACCTGGGGACTCTTGTCACCACCGGGAACTCACCTGGACCTGCTTACGGTGTTCCACACCTGGGCCTCAAGTAGACCTGTTGACCATGGTCCCCAAGCCAGCCTCACATGGACATGTTGCCTCTGATCCCCACCGGGGCTTCACGTGTACCTGGTAACTCTGGTCCTCATCTGGGTCTCATCTAGACCTAGCGACTCTGGTCCCTACCTTGGCTTCACCTGGATCTGGTGACTCTGGTCCCCACCTGGACTTCACCTGGATCTTCTGACTCTGGTCCACACCTGGACCTGACCTGCATCTGGTGACTCTGGTCCTCAGTTTGGCCTCATCTGGATCTGACATCTCTCGTCCCCACTTTGACCTAACTCAGAACTGCTGAATCTTGCCCCACCTCGGCCGCACCCAGACTTGGTGACTCTTGTCCCCAGCTATGCCTCAATTCGACCTGATGAATCTGCTCCTCACGTGGGCCTCACATGGACCTGGGACTCAGCTGGATAGAGTGGCTCTGGTTCCCACAAGGGGCTCACCTGATATAGCTGACTGTGGTCTTATTCTATGCCTCACCTGGTCCTAGCGATTCTGTTCCCATCTGGGCCTGCATGGCCCTAGTGACTCTGGTCCTCACCCAGGAATCATTAGGACCTGGATACTCTATTACACACCTGTGCCTCACATTGACCATGGACCTCTCGTCCCATTCTGGGACTCAAACTAAACTAGTTACTGGTTCCCCTTTGGGCCTCACCCTTACCTGGTAACTCTGGTCACCCTTTGGGCTTCACTTCACCAGATGAACCACACCTGGACCTGGTGACTGTGGTGTTCTTGTATACTCACATGTACCTGGTGACTCCAGTCCCCACTAGGGCCTCACCTGGATCTGGTGACTCTGGCCCGCCGGTTTGCCTCACCTAGACCTGGTGAGTGGGGTTGCCACCTAGGCCTCACACATAGCTGGTGACTCAGGTCCCCACGTGAGCCTCTTGGACCTGGTGAATCTGGTCGTTACCTGGTCCTTTCCGAAACCCGGGGACTCTATCCCCACCTGGGCCTCACCTGGACCTGGTGAATCTGGTCCCATCTGGGTCTCACCCTCGTCTGGTGACTTTGTTCCCCACCTGGACCTGATTGCTGTGAACTATTTCTTGGCCTCACCTGGACATGATGATGCTGGATCCCCTCTGGGCCTCAGCCTGACATGGTGACTCTGGTCCCCATCTGGATATCACCAGAATCGGGTGACTCTGTTCCCCCTCTGGGACTCACCCGGTGCTGGGACACTGGTCCTCATCTGGGCACAACTGGACCTGGTGAATCTACTCCTCACTTAGGTCTCGTCTGGACTTTGTGACTCTTTTCCCACCTGGCATCAATGGGACATGGTTAGTCTGTTCCCACTGGGCCTCACCTGGACATGATAACTTTGCTCCACACTTTGGCCTCAACTGGTCCTGATGACTCTGATCCCCCCACCTAGGCCTCAAACTGAACCTGGTGACTGTGGTCCCCACCTGGGTCACACCTGGACCTGGTGGTCTCGTTCTTACATGAACCACGCCTGGACCTGGTGACTCTGGCGTTCTTGTAGACTCACTTTTACCTGGTGAATCTGGTCCCCACTAGGGACTCACGTGGATCTGGTGACTCTGGCCTGCAGGTTGGTCTCACCAGGACCTGGTGAGTGGGGTTGCCACCTGGGCCTCACCCATACCTGGTGACTCAAGTCCCTACGTGGGCCTCTTGGACCTGGTGAATCTTGTCCTTTCCCGGTCCTCTCCTAAACCCGGGGACTCTTGTCACCACCTGGGCCTCACCTGGACCTGGTGAATCTGGTCCCCATCTGGGCCTCACCCAGTCCTGGTGACTTTGTTCCCCACCTGGACCTGATTGCTGTGCCCTTTCTTGGCCTCACCCGGACTGGTGAGTCTGATCCTATCTGTGCGTCACCCAGACCGGGTGACTCTTGTCCTCACCTGGGCATCATTGGTACCTGGTGACTCTGTACCACACCTGAGGCTCACCTGGAAATGTTGACTCTGGAACCGCTCTGGGCCTCACCCTGACCTAGTGACTCTGGTCCCCATCTGGATGTCACATAGACAAGGTGATTCTGGTACCCCCTAGGACTCAAACAGATCTGGTGACTCTGGTTTTCAAAGGGGACTCACCTGTACATAGTGAATATGCTCCATCTGGGCCTCATTTGGACCTGGTGACTCTGGTCCATACCTGGGCATCATCGGGATATGGTTCCACTGCATGCCCTGCTGGTTGGCCTCACCTGGACCTGGTAAGTCTGGTCTCTACCTGGGCATCATCTTGATATGTTTCCAGTGCATGGCATGCAGGTTGGCCTCACCTGGACCTGGTAAATATTCTCCCTACCTGGGCATCATCGGGATATGGTTCCACTGCATGGCCTGCACGTTGGCCTCACCTGGACCTGGTGAGTGTTATTGCCACCTGGGCCTCACCCATACCTGGTGACTCAGGTCCACGTGGGCCTCTTGGACCTAGTGAATCTGGTCCTTACCTGGTCCTTTCCCAGAACGGGGACTCTGGTCACCACCTGTGCCTTACCTGGACCTGGTGAATCTGTTACCCCTCTAGGTCTCAACAAGATCTGGTGACTCTGATCCTATCTGCGCGTCACCCAGACCTGGTGACTCTGGTCCTCACCTGAGCATCATTGGGACCTGGTGACTCTGTTCCACACCTGAGCCTCACCTGGACATGATGACTCTGGAACCTCTCTGGGACAACCCTGACCAGGTGACTGTGGTCCCCATCTGGATGTCACCTGGACCAGGTGATTCTGGTACACCTCTAGGGCTCAAGGTGATCTGGTGACTCTGGTCCTCAACTGGGCCTCACCTGGACCTAGTGAATATACCCCATCTGGGCCTCATTTGGACCTGGTGACTCTAGTCCGTACCTGGGCATCATCGGGATATGGTATCACAGCATGGCCTGCAGGTTGGCCTCACCTGGACCTGCTGAGTGGGGTTTTCCTCAACTGGGCAAAATTGGGACCCGGTGACTGTGTTCCACAAGTGGCCTCACCTGGACCAAGTGACTCTGGTCCCCCTCTGGGTGTCACCATGTCCTAGTGACTGTGAACCCCACTTTGGCCTGACTTGGACCTGCTGACCCTGGTTGCCACCTGCGCCTGACCTCGAACTGTTGACTCTGGTTCTTTCAAGGGCCTCCCCTGGACCTGGTGATCCTGGTCCCCACCTGGGTCTCACCTGGACGTGGTGACTCTTGTCACCACCGGGGCCTCACCGGGACCTGCTTACTGTGTTCCACACCTGGGCCTCAAGTAGACCTGTTGACCATGGTCCCCAAGCCAGCCTCACATGGACATGTTGCCTCTGATCCCCACCGGGGCCTCACGTGTACCTGGTAACTCTGGTCCTCACCTGGGCCTCATCTGGACCTAGTGACTCTGGTTCCCACCTAGACTTCTCCTGGATCTGGTGACTCTGGTCCACCCCAGGACCTCTCCTGGACCTGGTGACTCCTTTCCAACATGGACCTCATGTGGATCTGGTGAATCTGGTCCTCAGTTTGGCCTCACCTGGACTTGGTGACTTTCGTCCCCACTTTGACCTAACTCAGAACTGCTAAATCTTGCCCCACCTAGGCCGCACCCAGACCTGGTGACTCTTGTCCCTAGCTATGCCTCAATTCACCCTGATGAATCTGGTCCTCACGTGTGCCTCACATGTACCTGGGACTCAGCTGGATAAAGTGGCTCTAGTTCCCACAAGGGGCACACCTGATACTGCTGACTGTGGTCTTATTCTATGCCTCACCAGGACGTAGTGATTCTGTTCCCCATCTGGGCCTGCATGGCCCTAGTGCCTCTGGTCCTCACCCAGGCATCATTGGGTGATGGACCCAATGATCCTCACCCTGGATACTCTATTCCACACCTGTGCCTCACTTTGACCAGGGACTTCTGGTCCCATTCTGGGCCTCAAACTAAACTGGTTACTCTGGTTCCACTCTGGGCCTCACCCTTACCTGGTGACTCTGGTCACCCCTTGGGCTTCACTAGGGTCTGGTGAATCTGGTCCTTAGCTGGTCCGCACCTGGATCTGGTGACTGGTCGCCACCTGGGCCTCACCTGGACTTGGTGAATCCTGTTGCCACCTGCGCCTCACCAGGACCTTGTGACTGTGGTCCCACCTGGACCTCACCTGGATCTGGTGGCTCTGGTTCCCATATGGGGCTCTCCTGGACCTGGTTCCTGTGGTCTCCATCTGGCCTCACTTGGAACACAATGACTCTGAATAATATTTGGGCCTCTCTTGTACCTGTTGACTCTGGTCCTTACTTGGGCATCACTGTGAGCTGGATACTCTGTTATATACCTGGGCCTCACCTGGACCGGTGACTGTGGTCCCACCTGAGCCTCACCTGGACGAGTTGACTGGTTCCCACAGGGAGCTCACCTGGACCTGGTGACTCAGGTCCTCATATGGGCATCATGGGACCTGGTTTCTCACTTCCACATCGGGGCCTCACATGGACCAAGTGATTCTCGTCCCACTCTGGGCCTCACCCTGATGTGGTGAATCTGGTCCCCATCTAGGCCTCACCCAGTACTGGTGACTTTGTTCCCCACCTGGACCTGATTGCTGTGGACTCTTTCTTGGCCTCACCTGGAACTGGTGACTCTGAACCTATCTGCACGTCACCCAGATCTGGTGACTCTGGCCCTCACCTGGGCATCATTGGTACCTGGTGACTCTGTTCCTCACTTGAGCCTCACCTGGACATGATGACTCTGGATCCTCTCTGGGCCTCTCCCTGACCTGGTGACTCTAGTCCCTAACTGGGCATCATCGGGACATGGTTCCACTGCATTGCCTGCAGGTTGGCCTCACCTGGATGTGGTAACTCTCGTCCTTACCTGGGTATCATCGGGACATGGTTCCTCTTCATGGCCTGCAGGTTGGCCTCACCTGGACCTGGGGTGCCTTGCCACCTGGCCTCACCAATACCTGGTGACTCAGGTCCCCACGTGGGCCTCATTTGGACCTGGTGAATCTGGTCCTTACCTGGTCGTCACCCGGAACTGGTATGTCTGGTCACCACCTGGGAATAACCTGGGCCTGGTGAATCTGGTCCCAATCTGGGCCTCACCCTGTCCTGGTGACTTTGTTCCCCACCTGGACCTGATTGCTGTGGACTCCTTCTTGGCCTCACCTGGAACTGGTGACTCTGATCCTAACTGGGCCTCCCCCAGATCTGGTGACTCTGGTCCTCACCTGTGGACCATTATGATCTGGATACTCTGTTCCACACCTGAGCCTCACCTGGACATGATTACTCTGGATCCACTCTGGACCTCACCCTGACATGGTGACTCTGGTCCCCATGTGGATGTCACCTAGACCAGGTATATCTGGTACCCCTCTAGGCCTCAACTAGACCTGGTGACTGTGGTCGTCAACTGGGCCTCACCGGGACCTAGTGGATATGCTCCCCTCTTGCGCCTCATCTGAACCTGGTGACTCTGGTTCCACCTGGGCATCACTGAGACCTGGATACTCTCTTATATAACTGGGCCTCACCTGGACCTGATGACTGTGGTCACACCTGGGCCTCACCTGGACCTGGTGAATCTGGTCCCCATCTGGGCCTCACCCAGTCCTTGTGACTTTGTTCCCCACCTGGACTTGATTGCTGTGGTCCCATTCTTGGCCTCACCTGGAACTGGTGACTCTGATCCTATATGCGCGACTCCCAGATCTGGTGACTCTGGTCCTCACCTGGGAGTTATTGGTACCTGGAGACTCTGTTCCACACCTGAGCCTCATCTGGAACTGATGACTCTGGAACCTTTCTGGGTCTCACCCTGACCTGGTGACTCTGGTCCCCATCTGGATGTCACCTGGACCAGGTGATACTGGTACTCCTCTAGGCCTCAACCCGATCTGGTGACTCTGGTCCTCAACTGGGCCTCAACTGGACCTAGTGAATATGCTCCATCTGGGCCTGATTTGGACCTGGTAACTCTGGTCACTACCTCGGCATCATCGGGTCATGGTTCCACTGCATGGCCTACAGGTTGCACTCACCTGGACCTGCTTACTGTGTTCCACACCTGGGACTCAAGTAGACCTGTTGACCATGGTCCCCAAGCCGGCCTCACATGGACTTGTTGCCTCTGATCCCCACCGGGGCCTCACGTGAACCTGGTAACTCTGGTCCTCACCTGGGCCTCATCTGGACCCTGTGACTCTGGTCCCCACCTGGACTTCACCTGGATCTGGTGACTCTGGTACCCACCTGGACTTCAACTGGATCTGATGACACTGGTCCCCACCTGGACCTCACCTGGACCTGGTGACTCTGGTCCTCAGTTTGGCCTCACCTGGACCTGTTGACTCTTGTCCCCACTTTGACCTAACTCAGAACTGCTGAATCTTGCCCCACCTAGGCCGCACCCAGACCTGGTGACTCTTGTCCACAGCTATGCCTCAATTCGACCTGTTGAATCTGGTCCTCACGTGGGTCTCACATGGACCTGGCACTCAGCTGGATAGAGTGGCTCTGGTTCCCACAGGGGCTCACCTGATACTGCTGAATGTGGTCTTATTCTATGCCTCACCAAGACCTGGTGATTCTGTTCCCCATCTAGGCCTGCATGGCCCTAGTAACTCTGTTCCTCACCCAGGCATCATTGGGACCTGGATACTCTATTCCACACCTGGGCCTCACTCTGACCAGGGACCTCTGGTCCCATTCTGGGCCTCAAACTAAACTGGTTACTCTGGTTACCCATCTGGGCCTCACCCTTACCTGGTGACTCTGGTCACCCCTTTGACTTCCCTTGGGCCTGGTGAATCTGGTCCTTAGCTGGTCCGCACCTGGATGTCGTGACTGGTCGCCACCTGGGCCTCCCCTGGACTTGGTGAATCCTGTTGCCAGTTTCGCCTCACCTGGACCTTGTGACTGTGTCCCATCTGGACCTCACATGGATCTGGTGGCTCTGGTTCCCATATTGGTCTCTCCTGGACCTGGTTCCTGTGGTCTCCATCTGGCCTCACCTGGAAAACAATGATTCTGATCCATATTTGGGCCTATCCTGGATCTGTTGTCTCTGGTCCTTACCTGGCCTCATTGGGACCTGGATACTCACTTATTTACCTGGGCCTCACCTGGACCTGGTGAACGTGGTCCCACCTGGGCCTCACTTAGTCGAGGTGCCTGGTTCCCACAGGGATCTCACCTGGACCTGGTGACTCAGGTCCTCATATGGGCATCATGGGACCTGGTTTCTCAGTTCCACATCGGGGCCTCACCTGGACCTAGTGATACTCGTCCCCCTCTAGGCCTCACCCTGACGTGGTGACTCTGGTCTCCAGCTGGATATCACCAGAAGCGGGTGACTCTGGTCCCCCTCTGGGACTCACCCGGAGCTGGGGACACTGCTCCTCAACTGGGCCTCAACAGAACCTGGTGAATCTACTCCTCACTTAGGCCTCGTCTGGACCTTGTGACTCTTTTCCGACCTGGCATCAATGGGACATGGTTACTCTGTTCCCCACCTGGGCCTCACCTGGACATGATAATTTGCTCCGCACTTTGGCCTCAACTGATCCTGGTGACTCTGGTCCCCCACCTAGTCCTCAATCTGGACTTGTTGACTGTGGTCCCCACCTGGGTCTCACCTGAACCTGGTGACTCTCGTTCCCACATGAACCACACCAGGACCTGGTGACTGTGGTGTTCTTGTAGACTCACATTTACCTGGTGACTCTGGTCCCCATTAGGGCCTCACCTGCAACTCGTAACTCTGGTCCATACCTGGGCATTATCGGGACACCGTTCCTCTGCATGTCCGGAAGGTTGGCCTACCCTGGACCTGGTGAGTGGGGTTGACATCTGGGTCTCACCCATACCGGTGACACAGGTCCCCACGTGGGCCTCACTTGGACCTGGTGAATCTGGACCTTACCTGGTCCTCACCCGGAAATGGTAACTGTGGTCACCACCTGGGAATCACCTGGACCTGGTGAATCTGGTCCCCATCTGGGCCTCACCCAGTCCTGGTGACTTTGTTCCCCACCGGGACCTGATTGCTGTGGACAATTCTTGGCCTCACCTGGTACTGGTGAGTCTGATGCTATGTGGGCCTCACCCAGATCTGGTGACTCTGGTCTTCACCTGCGGACCATTATGACCTGGATACTCTGTTCCACACCTGACCCTCACCTGGACATGATGACTCTTGATCCCCTCTGGGACTCACCCTGACATCGTGACTCTGGTCCCCATCTGGATGTCACCTAGACCAGGTGAATCTGGTACCCCTGTAGGCCTCAACTAGACCTGGGCATTTTGGTCCTCAAATGGGCCTCACCGGGACCTAGTGAATATGCTCCCCACCTGCGCCTCATCTGGACCTGGTGACTCTGGTTCTACCTGAGCATCATCGGGACATGGTTACTCTATTCCCCACTGGGAATGACCTGATCCTGGTAACTCTGGTCCTGACCTTGGCCTCTTCTGTCCCAGGTGACTCTGGCTCCACCTGGTCCTCGCCTCTAGCTGGTGACTCTGATCCTAAGCATGGCCTCACCAGACCTGGTGACTGTCGTTCCCAATGGAACCTCACCTGGACCTCATGTTTCTGGTCCCTCCTGACCCTCACCAGGACCTGGTGTCTCTGGTACCCACCAGGGTAGCATCAGGATATGGTTACACTGTTCACTAACAGTGACCCAGGCGGAACTATTAACTCTGGTCTTCACCTGGGCCACACCTGGACAGGGTGTCACTGGTTCCCACCAGGGTCTCAACTGGACATGGTGTGTCGGATCCCCACCTGGTCCTCACCTGTAACTGGTGATTCTCGTTCCCACATGGACATCATGTGGACCTGGTGGCTGCAGTGTTTCTAGCTTCTCATGTACCTCGTGACTCTGGTCCCCACCAGGGCCTCACCGGGACCTGGTGAGTGTGGTTGCCACCTGCACCTCACCTGGACCTGGTGATTCTGGTCTGCACCTGAGACTACCCTGGATCTGGTTACTCTGGTCCCCACCTGGGCTTCACCTGTTTTTGGGGACTCCGGTCCCCATCTGTGTCTCACATGGCCCTTTTCACCATGGTCCTCAACTGGGCAAAATTGGGACACGGTGACTGTGTTCCACAACTGGACCTCATCTCGACCAGGTCACTCTGGTCCCCTCTGGGTGTCACCGTGCCCTATAGACTGTGAACCCCACTTTGGCCTGACTTGGACCTGCTGACCCTGGTTGCCACCTACGCCAGACCTCGAACTGTTGACTCTGGTTCTTTCAAGGGCCTCCCCTGTACATGGTGATCCTTGTCCCCACCTGCTCCTCAACTGGACGTGGTGACACTTGTCCCAACCGGGGACTCACCTGGACCTGCTTACTGTGTTCCACACCTGGGCCTCAAGTAGACATGTTGACCATGGTCCCCAAACCGGCCTCACATGGACCTGTTGCCTCTAATCCCCACCGGGAACTCACGTGTACCTTGTAACTCTGGTCCTCAACTGGGCGTCATCTGGACCTAGTGACTCTGGTCCCCACCTGGGCTTCACCTGGATCTGGTGACTCTGGTCCCCACCTGGACTTCACCTGGATCTGGTGACTCTTGTCTCCAACTGTACCTCTGCTGGACCTGGTGACTCTCTTTCAAACATGGACCTCACCTGGATCTGGTGAATCTGGTCCTCAGTTTGGCCTCACCTGGACCTGGCGTCTCTCGTCCCCACTTTGACCTAACTCAGAACTGCTGAATCTTTCCCCAATTAGGCCGCACCCATACCTGGTGACTCTTGTCCCCAGCTATGCCTCAATTCGACCTGAAGAATCTGGTCCTCACGTGGGCCTCACATGGACCTGCTACTCAGCTGGATAGAGTGGCTCTGGTTCCCACATTGGGTTCACCTGATACTGGTGACTGTGGTTTTATTCTATGCCTCACCAGGACCTAGTGATTCTGTACCCCATATGGGCCTGCATGGTCCTAGTGACTCTGGTCCTCACCCAGGCATCCCTGGGACCTGGATACTCTATTCCACATCTGGGACTCACTCTGACCAGGGACCTCTGGTCCCATTCTGGGCCTCAAACTAAACTGGTTACTCTGGTTCCCCCTCTGGGACTCACCCTTACCTGGTGACTCTGGTCACCCTTTGGGCTTCACTTGGGCCTGGTGAATCTGGTCCTTAGCTGGTCCGCACCTGGATGTGGTGACTGTTCGCCACCTGGTTCTCACCTGGACTTGGTGAATCCTGTTGCCACCTGCGCCTCACCAGGACCTTGTGACTGTGGTCCCACCTGGACCTCACCTGGATCTGGTGGGTCTGGTTCCCATATGGGGGTCTCCTGGACCTGGTTCCTGTGGTCTCCATCTGCCTCAGCTGAAACACAATGACTCTGATCCATATTTGAACCTCTACTGGACCTGTTGACTCTGGTCCTTACCTGGGCATCTTTGGGAGCTGGATACTCTTATATAACTGGGCCTCACCGGGACCTGGTGACTGTGGTCTCACCTGGCCCTCACCGGGACGAGGTGACTCGTTCCCACAGGGACCTCACCTGGACCTGGTGACTCAAGTCCTCATATGGGCATCATGGGACCTGGTTTCTCAGTTCCACTACGGGGCCTCACCTGGACCTAGTGATTCTCGTCCCCCTCTGGACCTCACCCTGACGTAGTGACTCTGGTCCCCACCTGGATATCACCAGAACCGTGTGAGTCTGTTTCCCCTCTGGGACTCACCCAGAGCTTGGGATATTGGTCTTCAACTGGGCCTCAACAGGACCTGGTGAATCTACTCCTCACTTAGGCCTCGTCTAGACCTTGTGACTCTTTTCCCACCTGGCATCAATGGGACATGGTTACTGTGTTCCCCACCTGGGCCTCACCTCCACATGATAACTTTGCTCCACACTTTGGCCTCAACTGGTCCTGATGACTTTGTTCCCCACACCTATGCCTCAGTCTGGACCTGGTGACTGTGGTGCCCACCCGGGTCTCACCTGTACCTCGTGATTCTCGTTCCCACATGAACCTCACCTGGACCTGGTGTCTGTGGTGTTCTTGTAGACTCACATTTACCTGGTGACACTGGTCCCCACTAGGGCCTCACCTGGATCTGGTGACTCTGGCCTGCCTGTTGGCCTCACCTTGACCTGGTGAGTGGGGTTGCTTCCTGGGCCTCACACATAGCTGGTGACTCAATTCCCCCCGTGGGCCTCTTGGACCTGGTGAATCTGGTCCTTACCTGGTCCTGTCCCAGACCCGGGGACTCTGGTCACCACCTGGGCCTCACCTGGACCTGGTGAATCTGGTCCCCATCTGGGCCTCACCCAGTCCTGGTGACTTTGTTCCCCACGTGGCTCTCATTGCTGTGGACTCTTTCTTGGCCTCACCTGGAACTGGTGACTCTGATCCTATCTGCGCGTCACCCAGATCTGGTGACTCTGGGCCTCACCTGAGCATCATTGGTACCTGGTGACTCTGTTCCACGCCTGAGCCTAACCTGGACATGATGACTCTGGAACCACTCTGGGCCTCTCCCTGAACTGATGCCTCTGGTCCCCATCTGGATGTCACCTGGACGAGGTGATTCTGGTACCCCTCTAAGCCTCAACCAGATCTGGTGACAGTGGTCCTCAACTGGGCCTCACTGGACCTAGTGAATATTCTCCATCTGGGTCTCACTTGGACCTGGTAACTCTGTTCCCTACCTGGGCATTATCGGGACATGGTTCCTCTGCATGGACTGCAGGTTGGCCTCACCTGGACCTGGGGAGTGGGGTTGCCACCTGAGCCTCACCCATGCTTGGTGACACAGGTACCCACGTGGGCTCACTTGGACCTGGTGAATCTGGTCCTTACCTGGTCGTCACCCGGAACTGGTAACTCTGGTCACCACCTGGGTATCACCTGGACCTGGTGAATCTGGTCCCCATCTGGGCCTCACCCAGTCCTCAAGACTTTGTTCCCCACCTGGACCTGATTGCTGTGGACTCCTTCTTGGCCTCACCTGGAACTGGTGACTCTGATCCTAACTGGGGCTCACCCAGATCTGGTGACTCTGGTCCTCACCTGTGGACCATTATGATCTGGATCTCTGTTCAACACCTGAGCCTCACCTGGACATGATGACTCTGGGTCCCCTCTGGGCCTCACCCTGACATGGTGACTCTGCTCCCTATCTGGATGTCACCTAGACCAGGTGAATCTGGTACCCCTCTAGGACTCAACTAGACCTGGGGATTCTGGTCCTCAAGTGCGCCTCACCGAGACCTAGAGAATATGCTTCCCACCTACTCCTCATCTGGATTTGGTGACTCTGGTTCTACCTGCGCATCATCGGGACATGGTTACTCTATTCCCCACTGGGACTGAGCTGATCCTGGTAACTCTGGTCCTGACTTTGGCATCTTCTGTACCAGGTGACTCTGGCTCCTCCTGGGCCTCACCAGTAACTGGTGACTCTGATCCTAAGCATGGCCTCACCTGACCTGGTGACTGTGTTTCCCATCGGGACCTCACCTGGACCTCATATCTCTGGTCCCACCTGGGCCTCACCGGGACCTGGTGTCTCTGGTACCCACCAGGGTAGAATCAGGATATGGTTACACTGTTCACTAACAGTGACCCAGCCGGACCTATTAACTCTGGTCTTCACCTGGGCCACACCTGGACATGGTGACACTGGTTCCCACCTGGGTCTCACCTGGACATGGTGAGTCGGATCCCCACCTGGTCCTCACCTGTAACTGGTGATTCTCGTTCCCATATGGACATCCTGTGGACCTAGTGGCTGCAGTGTTTCTAGCTTCTCATGTACCTCGTTACTCTGGTCCCCACCGGGGCCTCACCGGGACCTGGTGAGTGTGGTTGCCACCTGCACCTCACCTGGACTTGGTGATTCTGGCCTGCACCTGAGACTACCCTGTATCTGGTGACTGTGGTCCCCACCTGGTCTTCACCTGGATTTGGGGACTCCGGTACCCTTCTGGGCCTCACCTGGCCCTGTTAACCATGGTCCTCAACTGGGCACAATTGGGGCCCGGTGACTGTGTTCCACAAATGGACCTCACCTGAACCAAGTGACTCTGGTCCCCCTCTTGGTCTCACCGTGCCCTAATGACTGTGAACCCCACTTTGGCCTGACTTGGACCTGCTGACCCTGGTTGCCACCTGCGCTTGACTTCGACCTGTTGACTCTGGTTCTTTCTTTTTTCTTTTTTTTTTTAATTTATTTTTTATTATTGGTGTTCTATTTACTAACATACAGAATAACCCCCAGTGCCCGTCACCCATTCACTCCCACCCCCCGCCCTCCTCCCCTTCTACCACCCCTAGTTCGTTTCCCAGAGTTAGCAGTCTTTACGTTCTGTCTCCCTTTCTGATATTTCCCACACATTTCTTCCCCCTTCCCTTATATTCCCTTTCACTATTATTTATATTCCCCAAATGAATGAGAACATATAATGTTTGTCTTTCTCCGACTGGCTTACTTCACTCAGCATAATACCCTCCAGTTCCATCCACGTTGAAGCAAATGGTGGGTATTTGTCATTTCTAATAGCTGAGTAATATTCCATTGTATACATAAACCACATCTTCTTTATCCATTCATCTTTCGTTGGACACCGAGGCTCCTTCCACAGTTTGGCTATCGTGGCCATTGCTGCTATAAACATCGGGGTGCAGGTGTCCCGGCGTTTCATTGCATTTGTCTCTTTGGGGAAAATCCCCAACAGTGCAATTGCTGGGTCGTAGGGCAGGTATATTTTTAACTGTTTGAGGAATCTCCACACAGTTTTCCAGAGTGGCTGCACCAGTTCACATTCCCACCAACAGTGTATGAGGATTCCCTTTTCTCCGCATCCTTTCCAACATTCGTTGTTTCCTGTCTTGTTAATTTTCCCCATTCTCACTGGTGTGAGGTGGTATCTCATTGTGGTTTTGATTTGTATTTCCCTGATGGCAAGTGATGCAGAGCATTTTCTCATGTGCATGTTGGCCATGTCTATGTCTTCCTCTGTGAGATTTCTGTTCATGTCTTTTGCCCATTTCATGATTGGATTGTTTGTTTCTTTGGTGTTGAGTTTGATAAGTTCTTTATAGATCTTGGAAACTAGTCCTTTATCTGATATGTCATTTGCAAATATCTTCTCCCATTCTGTAGGTTGTCTTTGAGTTTTGTTGACTGTATCCTTTGCTGTGCAAAAGCTTCTTATCTTGATGAAGTCCCAATAGTTCATTTTTGCTTTTGTTTCTTTTGCCTTCGTGGATGTATCTTGCAAGAAGTTACTATGGCCGAGTTCAAAAAGGGTGTTGCCTGTGTTCTTCTCTAGGATGTTGATGGAATCTTGTCTCACATTTAGATCTTTCATCCATTTTGAGTTTATCTTTGTGTATGGTGAAAGAGAGTGGTCTAGTTTCATTCTTCTGCATGTGGATGTCCAATTTTCCCAGCACCATTTATTGAAGAGACTGTCTTTCTTCCAATGGATAGTCTTTCCTCCTTTATCGAATATTAGTTGCCCATAAAGTTCAGGGTCCACTTCTGGATTCTCTATTCTGTTTCACTGATCTATGTGTCTGTTTTTGTGCCAGTAGACTCTAGTTCTTTCAAGGGCCTCAACAGTACTTGGTGATCCTGGTCCCCACCTGGGACTCAACTGGACGTGGTGACTCTTTTCACCACCGGGGACTCACCTGGACCTGCTTACTGTGTTCCACACCAGGGCCTCAAGTAGACCTGTTGACCATGGTCCCCAAGTCGGCCTCACATGGACCTGTTGCCTCTGATCCCAACCGGGGCCTCACGTGTACCTGGTAAGTCTGGTCCTCACCTGGGCCTCATCGGGACCTAGTGACTCTGGTCCCCACCTGGGCTTCACGTGGATCTGGTGACTCTGATCCCGACCTGGACTTCACCTGGTTCTGGTGACTCTGGTCCCCACCTGGACCTCTCCCGGACTGGTGACTCTGTTTCCAACATGGACCTCACATGGATCTGGTGACTCTGGTCCTCAGTTTGGCCTCACCTGGACCTGGCGTGTCTCGTCCCCACTTTGACCTAACTCAGAACTGCTGAATCTTGCCTCACCTAGGCCGCACACAGACCTGGTGACTCTTGTCCCCAGCTATGCCTCAAATCGAACTAATGAATCTGGTCCTCACGTGAGCCTCACATGGACCTGGAACTCAGCTGGATAGAGTGGCTCTGGTTCACGCAACGGGATCAAATGATACGGCTGACTGTGGTCTTATTCTATACCTCACGAGGACCTAGTGATTTGTCCCGATCTGGGCCTGCATGGCCCTAGTGACTCTGGTCCTCACCCATGCATTATTGGGACCTGATACACTATTCCACACCTGGGCCTCACTCTGACTAGGGACCTCTGGACCCATTCTGGCCCTCAAACTAAACTGGTTACTCTGGTTCCCCCTCTGGGACTCACCCTTACCTGGTGACTCTGGTCACCCCATGGGCTTCATTTGGGCCTGGTGAATCTGGTCCTTAGCTTGCCCTCACTTGGATCTGGTGACTGGTCGCCAGCTGGGCCTCACCTGGACTTGGTGAATCCTGTTGCCACCTGCGCCTCACCTGGACCTTGTGACGTTGGTCCCACCAGGACCTCACCTGGATCTGGTGGCTCTGCTTCCCATATGGGGCTCTCCTGGACCTGATTCCTGTGGTCTCCATCAGGCATCACCTGGAACAAAATGACTCTGGTCCATATTTGGGCCTCTCCTGGACTGTTGACTCTGGTCCTTACCTGGGCATCATTGCGACCTGGATACGCTCTTATATACCTGGGCCTCACCTGGACCTGGTGACAGTGGTCCCACCTGGGCCTCACCTGGACGAGATGACTGGTTCCCACAGGGACCTCACCTTGACCTGCTGACTCAGGTCCTCATATGGGTATCATGGGACCTGGTTTCAGTTCCACATCGGGACCTCACCTGGAGCTAGTGATTCTCGTCCCCCTCTGGGATCACCCTGACGTGGTGACTCTGGTCCCCACCTGGATATCACCGGAACCGTGTGACTCTGGTCCCCCTCTGGGACCCACCCGGAGCTGGGGACACTGGTCACCACCTGGGCTCACCTGGACCTGGTGAATCTGGTCCCCATCTGGGCCTCACCCAGTCCTGGTGACTTTGTTCCCCACCTGGACCTGATTGCTTTGGACTGTTTCTTGGCCTCACCTGGAACTGGTGACTGAGATCATATCTGCGCGCACCCAGTCATGGTGACTCTGGTCCTCACCTGGGCATCATTGGTACCTGGTGACTCTGTTCCACACCTGAGCCTCACCTGCACATGTTGACTCTGGAACCACTCTGGGCCTCACCCTGACCTGAAGACTCTGGTCCCCATCTGGATGTCACCAAGACCAGGTGAATCTGGTACCCCTCTGGGCCTCAACTAGACTTGGTGACACTGGTCCTCAACTGGACCTCACCGGGACCTAGTGAATATGCTCCCCACCTGCGCCTCATCTGGACCTGGTGACTCTGGTTCTACCTGGGCATCATCGGGTCATGGTTACTCTATTCCCCACTGGGACTGACCTGATCCTGGTAACTCTGGTCCTGACTTTTGGCTCTTCTGTACCAGGTGATCTGGCTCCACCTGGGCTTCACCTGTAACTGTTGAATCTGATCCTAAGCATGGACTCACCTCACCTGATGTCTGTGGTGCCCATGGGACCTCACCTGCTCCTCATGTCTCTGGTCTCACCTGGGCCTCACCAGGACTTGGTGTCTCTCGTACCCACCTGGGTAGCATCAGGATATGGTTACACTGTTCACTAACAGTGACCCAGCCCGACCTATTAACTCTGGTCTTCACCTGGGCCACACCTGGACATGGTGACACTGGTTCCCACCTGGGTCTCACCTGGTCATGGTGAGTCGGATCCCCACAGGGTCCTCACCTCTAACTGGTGATTCTCGTTCCCAAATGGACATCATGTGGACCCGGTGGCTGCAGTGTTTCTAGATTCTCATGTTTCTCGTGACTCTGGTCCCCACGAGGGCATCACCGGGACCTGGTGAGTGTGGTTGCCACCTGTACCTCACCTGGAACTGGTGATTCTGGTCTGCATCTGAGACTACCCTGGATCTGGTGACTATGGTCCCAATCTGGGCTTCACCTGGATTTGGGCACTCCGATTCCCATCTGGGCCTCACCTGGCCCTGTTGACCATGGTCCTCAACTGGGCAAAATTGGGACCCGGTGACTGTGTGCCACACCTGGACCTCACCTGGACCAGGTGACTCTGGTCCCCCTCTGGGTCTCACCGTGCTCTAGTGACTGCGAACCCCACTTTGGCCTGACTTGGACCTGCTGACCCTGGTTGTCACCTGCGCCTGACCTCGAAATGTTGACTCTGGTTCTTTCAAGGGCCTCCCCTGTACCTGGTGATCCTGGTCCCCACCTCGGCCTTACCTGGACCTGGTGACTCTTGTCACCAACGGGGACTCACTTGGACCTGGTTACAGTGTTCCACACTGGGCCTCAAGTAGAACTCTTGACCATGGTCCCCAAGCCTGCCTCACATGGACCTGTTGCCTCTGATACCTACCAGCGCCTCACGTGTACCTGGTAACTCTGGTCCTCACCTGGGCCTCATCTGGACCTACTGACTCTGGTCCCCTCCTGGGCTTCACCTGGATCTGGTGACTGTGATCCCCACCTGGACTTCACCTGGATCTGGGGACTCTGGTCCCCACCTGGACCTCTCCTGGACCTGCTGACCTGGTAACTGTGGTCCCCACTTGGGTCTCTTGGACCTGGTGACTCTTTTTCCCACATGAACCACACCTGGACCTGGTGACTGTGGTGTTCTTGTAGACTCACATTTATCTAGTGACTCTGGTCCCCACTAGGGCCTCACGTGTATCTGGTGACTCTGGTCTGCAGGTTGGCCTCACCTGGACCTGGTGAGTGGGGTTGCCACCTGGGACACACCCATACCTGGTGACTCAGGTCCCCACGTGTGCCTCTTTGACCTGGTGAATCTGGTCCTTACCTGGTCCTCTACTAGACCCGGGGACTCCGGTCACCACCTGGGCCTCACCTGGACCTGGTGAGTGAATCTGGTCTCCATCTGGGCCTCACCCAGTCCTGGTGACTTAGTTCCCCACTTGGTCCTGATTGCTGTGGACTCTTTCTTGGCCTTACCTGGAACTGGTGGCTCTGATCCTATCTGCACGTCACCCAGATCTGGTGACTCTAGTCCTCAACTGGGCCTCACCTGGACCTAGTGAATATGCTCCATCTGGGCCTCATTTGGGCCTGGTGACTCTGTTCCCTACCTGGGCATCATCGGGACATGGATCCACTGCATGGCCTGCAGGTTGGCCTCACCTGGACCTGGTAACTCTGGTCCCTACATGGGCATCATCGGGACATGGTTCCTCTACATGGCCTGCAGGTTGGCCTCACCTGGACCTGGAGAGTGCGGTTGCCACCTGGGCGTCACCCATACCTGGTGACAAAGGTCCCCACGTGGGCCTAGATTGGACCTTGTGAATCTGGTCCTTACCTTATACTCACCCGGAACTGGTAAATCTGGTCACCACCTGGGCCTCACCCTGACTT
The DNA here is from genome assembly GCF_048164855.1 of Canis lupus baileyi. Taxonomy (NCBI): domain Eukaryota; kingdom Metazoa; phylum Chordata; class Mammalia; order Carnivora; family Canidae; genus Canis; species Canis lupus. The sequence goes on from NC_132866.1 coordinate 42,539,020, forward strand.
GGTGATTCTGGACCCATCTGGATTTTACCTAGACCAGGTGAATCTGGACCCCTCTACGCCTCAACTAGAACTGGTGACTCTTGTCCTCAACTTGGCATCACCGGGACCTAGTGAATATGCTCCCACCTGCGCCTCATATGGACCTGGTGACTCTGGTTCTTCCTGGGCATCATCGGGACATGGTTACTCTATTCCCCACTGGGACTGACCTGATCCTGGTAACTCTTTTCCTGACTTTGGCCTCTTCTGTACCAGGTGACTCTGGCTCAACCTGTGCCTCACCTGTAACTGGTGACTCTGATCCTAAGCATGGTCTCACCTGACCTGCTGACTGCGGTTCCCATGGGGACCTCACCTGGACCTCATGTCTCGGGTCCCTCTTGGGCCTCACCAGGACCTGGTGTCTCTGGTAACCATCTATGTAGCATCAGGTTATGGTTACACTGTTCAATATCAGGGACTCTGGTCCCCATCTGGATGTCACCTGGACCAGGTGATTCTGGTACCCCTCTAGGCCTCAACCATTTCTGGTGACTCTGGTCCTCAACTGGGCCTCACATTGACCTAGTGAATATGCTTCATCTGGGCCTCATTTGGACCTGGTGACTCTGGTCCCTACGTGGGCAACATCGCGACCTGGTTCAACATAATGGTCTGCAGGTTGGCCTCTTCTTGACCTGGTAACTCTGGTCCCTACCTGGGCATCATCGGGACACGGTTCCTCTGCATGGCCTGCAGGTTGGCGTCACCTGGACCTCGTACCTCTGGTCCCTACCTGGACATCATCGGGACACGGTTCCTCTGCATCGCCTGCAGGTTGGCCTCACCTAGACCTGGTGAGTGGGCTTGCCACCTGGGCCTCACCCATACCTGGTGACACAGGTCTCACGTGGGCCTCACTTGGACCTGGGGAATCTGGTCCTTACCTGGTCCTCACCCGGAACTGGTAACCCTTGTCACAAAATGGGAATCACCTGGACCTCGTGAATCTGGTCCCCATCTGGGCCTCACCCATTCCTGGTGACTTTGATCCTCACCTGGACCGGATTGCTGTGGACTCCTTCTTGGCCTCACCTGAAACTTGTGACTCTGCTCCTAACTGGGCCTCACCCAGATCTGGTAACTCTGGTCCTCACCTGTGGACCATTATGACCTGGATACTCTTTTCCACACCTGAACCTCACCTGGACATGATGACTCTGGATGCCCTCTGGGCCTCACCCTGACATGGTGACTCTGGTCCCCATCTGGATGTCCCCTAGACCAGGTGAATCTGGTACCCCTCTAGGCGTCAACTAGACCTGGTGACCTGGTCCTCATCTGGGCCTCACTTGGACCTAGTGAATATTCTACCCACCTGCGCCTCGCTGTACCTGGTGACTCTGATTCTACCTGGGCATCATTGGGACATGGTTACTGTATTACCCACTGGGACTGACCTGATCCTGGTAACTCTGATCCTGACTTTGGCCTCTTCTGTACCAGGTGACTCTGGCTCCACCTGGGCCTCACCTGTACCTGGTAACTCTGATCCTAAGCATGGGCTCACCTGACCTGGTGACTGTGGTTCCCATCGGGACCTCATTTGGACCTCATGTCTCCGGTTACACCTGGGCCTCATCAGGACCTGGTGTCTCTGGTACCCACCTGGGTAGCATCAGGATATGGTTACACTGTTCACTAACACTCATCTAGGCGGACCTAATAACTCTGGTCTTCACCTGGGGCACACGAGGACATGGTGACACTGGTTACCACCTGGGTCTCATCTGGACATGGTGAGTCGGATCCCCACCTGGTCCTCACCTGTAACTGGTGATCCTCGTTCCCATATGGACATCATGTGGACCTGGTGGCTGCAGTGTTTCTAGCTTCTCATTTACCTCGTGACTCTGGTCCCCACCAGGGCCTCACCGGGACCTGGTGAGTGTGGTTGCCACGTGCACCTCACCTGGACTTGGTGATTCTGGTCTGCACCTGAGACTACCCTGGATCTGGTGACTGTGGTCCCCACCTGGTCTTCACCTGGATTTGGGGACTCCGTTCCCCATCTGGGCCTCACCTGGCCCTGTTGACCATGGTCCTCAACTGGGCACAATTGGGGCCCGGTGACTGTGTTCCACAAATGGGCCTCACCTGTACCAGGTGACTCTGGTCCCCCTCTGGTTCTCACCGTGCCCTAATGACTGTGAACCGCACTTTGGCCTCACTTGGACCTGCTGACCCTGGTTGCCACCTGCGCCTGACTTCGAAATGTTTACTCTGGTTCTTTCAAGAGCGTCCCCTGGACATGGTGATCCTGGTGCCCACATGGGCCTCACCTGGACCTGGTGACTCTTGTCACCCCCGGGAACTCACCTGGATCTGCTTACTGTGTTCCGCACCTGGGCCTCTAGTAGACCTGTTGACCATGGTCCCCAAGCCGGCCTCACATGGACTTTTTGCCTCTGATCCCCACCGGGGCTTCACGTGTACCTGGCAACTCTGGTCCTCACCTTCGCCTCATCTGGACCTAGTGACTCTGATCCCCACCTGGGCTTCACCTGGATCTGATGACTCTGGTCCCCACCTGGACTTCACCTGGATCTGGTGACTCTGGTCCCCACCTGGACCTGACCTGCATCTGGTGACTCTGGTCCTCAGTTTGGCGTCACCTGGACCTGGCGTCTCTCGTCCCCACTCTGACCTACCTCAGCACTGCTGAATCTTGCCCCACCTAGGCCGCACCCAGACCTGGTTCCTCTTGTCCCCAGCTATGCCTCAATTCGACCTGATGAATCTGGTCCTCACGTGGGCCTCACATGGACCTGCTACTCAGCTGGATAGAGTGGCTCTTGTTCCCACATGGAGCTCACCTGATTCTGGTGACTGTGGTTTTATTCTATGCCTCACCAAGACCTAGTAATTCTGTTCCCCATCTGGGCCTGCATGGCACTAGTGACTCTGGTCCTCACCCAGGCATCATTGTGACCGGGATACTCTATTCCACACCTGGGCTTCACTCTGACCAGGGACCTATGGTCCCATTCTGGGCCTCAAACTAAACTGGTTACTCTGGTTCCCCCTCTGGGCCTCACACTAACCTGGTGACTCTGGTCACCCCTTTGGCTTCACTTGGGCCTGGTGAATCTTGTCCTTAGCTGGTTCTCACCTGGATCTGGTGACTGGTCTCCTCCTGGGCCTCACCTGGACTTGGTGAATCCTCTTGCCATCTGCGCCTCACCTGGACCTTGTGACTGTGGTCCCACCTGGAACTCACCTGGAACTGGTGGCTCTGTTTCCCATATGGGGCTCTCCTGTACCTGGTTCCTGTGGTCTCCTTCTGTCCTCACCTGGAACACAATAACTCTGATCCATATTTGGTCCTCTCCTGGACCTGTTGACTCTGGTCCTTACATGGGCATCATTGGGACCTCGATACTCTCTTATATACCTCGACCTCACCTGGACCTGGTGACTCAGGTCCTCATATGGGCATCATGGTAACTGGTTCTCAGTTTCACATCGGGGCCTCACCTGGACCTAGTGATTCTCGTCCCGCTCTGGGCCTCACCCTGACGTGGTGACTCTGCTCCCCACCTGGATATCACCAGAACTGTGTGACTCTGGTCCCCCTCTGGGACTCACCCGTAGCTGGGGACACTGCTCCTCAACTGGGCCTCAACAGGACCTGGTGAATCTACTCCTCACTTAGGCCTAGTCTGGACCTGTGACTCTTTTCCCACCTGGCATCAATGGGACATGGTTACTCTTTTCCCCACCTGGGCCTCACCTGGTCATGATAACTTTGCTCCACACTTTGGCATCAACTTGTCCTGATGACTCTGGTCCCCCCACCTAGGCCTCAATCTGGATCTGGTGACTGTGGTCCCCACCTGGGTCTCCCCTGGACCTGGGGACTCTCGTTCCCACATGAACCACACCAGGACCTGGTGACTGTGGTGTTCTTGTAGACTCACATTTACCTGGTGACTCTGGTCCCCACTAGGGCCTCACCTGGATCTGGTGACTCTGGCCTGTAGGTTGTCCTCACCTGGACCTTGTGAGTGGGGTTGCCACCTGGGCCTCACCCATACCTGGTGACTCAGGTCCCCACTTGGGCCTCTTGGACCTGGTGAATCTGGTAATTCTGGTCTCCACCTGGGAATCCCCTGGACCTGGAGAATCTGGTCGCCATCTGTGCCTCACACAGTCCTGGTGACTTTGCTCACCACCTGGACCTGATTGCTGTGGACTCCTTTTGGGCCTCACCTGGAACTGGTGAGTCTGATCCTAACTGGGCCTCACCCAGATCTGGTGACTCTGCTCCTCACCTGTGGACCACTATGACCTGGATACACTGTTCCACACCTGAGCCTCACCTGGACATGATGACTCTGGATCCTCTCTGTGCCTCACTCTGACATGGTGACTCTTGTCCCCATCTGGATGTCACCTAGACCAGGTGAATCTGGGACCCCTGTCGACCTCAACCAGACCTGGTGACTCTGGTCCTCAACTCGGCCTCACCTGGACCTAGTGAAAATGCTCCCCACCTGCGCCTCATCTGGACGTGGTGACTCGGGTTCTACCTGGGCATCATCGGGGCATGGTTACTCTATTCCCCAATGGGACTGACCTGTTCCTAGTAACTCTGGTCCTGTCTTTGACCTCTTCTGTACCAGGTCACTCTGGCTCCACCTGGGCCTCACCTGTAACTGGTAACTCTGATCCTAAGCATGGCCTCACCTGACCTGGTGACTGTGGTTCCCATCGGGATCTTACCTGGACATCATGTCTCTGGTCCCACATGGGCCTCACCAGGACCTGGTGTCTCCGGTACGCACCTGGGTAGCATCAGGATATGGTTATACTCTTCACTAACAGTGACCCAGCCGGACCTATTAACTCTGGTCTTCACCTGGGCCACACCTGGACATGGTGACACTGGATCCCACCTGGGTCTCAACTTGACATGGTGAGTCGGATCCCCACCTGGTCCTCACGTGTAACTGCTGATTCTCCGGCCCACATGGACATCATGTGGACCTGGTGGCTGCAGTGTTTCTAGCTTCTTGTGACTCTGGTCCCCGCCAGGGCCTCACTGGGTCCTGGGGAATGTGGTTGCCACCTGCACCTCACTTGGACCTGGTGATTATGGTCTGCACCTGAGACTCCCCTGATCTACTGACTGTGGTCCCCACCTGGGCTTCACCTGGATATTTGGACTCCGGTCCCCATCTGGGCCTCACCTGGCCCTGTTGAACATGGTCCTCAACTGGGCAAAATTGGGACCCGGTGTCTGTGTTCCAAAACTGGACGTCACCTGGACCAGGTGACTCTGGTCCCCCTCTGGGTCTCACCGTGCCTAGTGACTGTGAACCCCACTTTGGCCTGACTTGGACCTGCTGACCTGGTTGCCACCGGCGTCTAACCTCCAACTGTTGACTCTGGTCCTTTCAACGTCCTCCCCTGTACCTGGTGATCCTGGTCCCGACCTGGGCCTCAACTGGACGTGGTGACTCTTGTCACCACCGGGGACTCACCTGGACCTGCTTACTGTGTTCCACACCTGGGCCTCAAGTAGACCTGTTGACCATGGTCCCCAAGCCGGCCTCACATGGACCTGTTGCCTCTGATCCCCACCGGGGCCTCACGTGTACCTGTTAACTCCTGTCCTCACCTGGGCCTCATCTGGTCCTAGAGACTCTGGTCTCCACCTGGGCTTCACCTGGATCTGCTGACTCAGGTCCCCACCTGGACTTACCTGGATCCGTGGGCTCTGGTCCTCACCTGGACCTCTCCTGGACCTGGTGACTCTCTTTACAACATGGTCCTCACCTGGATCTGGTGACTCTGGTCCTCAGTTTGGCCTCACCTGGAGCTGGTGTCTCTCGTCCCCACTTGAACCTAACTCAGAACTGCTGAATCTTGCCCCAACCTAGGCCGCATCCAGATCTGGTGACTCTTGTCCCCACCTATGCCTCAATTCGACCTGATGAATCTGGTCCTCACGTGGGCCTCACATGGACCTGCCACTCAGCTGGACCTGGGACTCAGCTGGATAGAGTGGCTCTGGTTCCCAAAAGGGGTCACTGATACTGCTGACTGTGGTCTAATTCTATGCCTCATCAGGACCTAATGAATCTGTTCCCCATCTGGGCCTGCATGGCCCTAGTGACTCTGGTCCTCACCCAGGCATCATTGGGACCTGGATACTCTATTCCACACTTGGGCCTCACTTTGACCAGAACCTCTGGTCCCATTCTGGGCCTCAAACTAAACTGGTTACTCTGGTTCCCCCTCTGGGCCTCACCCTTACCTGGTGACTCTGGTCACCCCATGGGCTTCATTTGGGCCTGGTGAATCTGGTCCTTAGGTGGTCCGCACCTGGATCTGATGACTGGTCGCCACCTGGGCCTCTTCTGACTTGGTGAATCCTGTTGCCACCTGGGCCTCACTTGGACCTTGTGACTGTGGTCCCACCTGGACCTCACCTGGATCTGGTGGCTCTGGTTCCCATATGGGGCTCTCCTGGACCTGGTTCCTGTTATCTCCATCTGGCGTCACCTGGAACTCAATGACTCTGATACATATTTGTGCCTCTCCTGCACCTGTTGACTCTGGTCCTTACCTGGACATCATTGGGACCTGGATACTCTCTTATATACCTGGGCCTCACCTGGACCTGGTGACTGAGGTCCCACCTTGGCCTCACCTGGATGAGGTGACTGGTTCCCACAGGGACCTCACCTGGTCCTGGTGACTCAGGTCCTCATATGGGCATCATGGGACCTGGTTTCTCAGTTCCACATAGGGGCCTCACCTGGACCTAGTGATTCTCGTCCCACTCTGGGCCTCACCCTGACGTGGTGAGTCTGGTCCCCACCTGGATATTACCAGAACCGGGTGACTCTGGTCCCCGTCTGGGACTCACCCGGAGCTGGGGACACTGGTACTCAACTGGGCCTCAACAAGACCTGGTGAATCTACTCCTCACTCAGGCCTCGTCTGGACCTGTGACTCTTTTCCCACCTGGCATCAATGGGACAAGGTTACACTGTTCCCCACCTGGGCCTCACCTGGACATGATAACTTTGCTCCACACTTTGGCCTCAACTGGTACTGATTACTCTGGTCCCCCCACCTAGGCCTCAATCTGGACCTGGTGACTGTGGTCCCCACCTGGGTCTCACCTGGCCCTGGTTACTCTTGTTCCCACATGAACCTCACCTGGACCTGGTGGCTGTGGTGTTCTTGTAGACTCATATTTACCTGGTGACTCCGGTCCCACTAGGGCCTCACGTGGATCTGGTGACTCTGACATGCCAGTTGGCCTCACCGGGACCTGCTGAGTGGGGTGGCCACGTGGGCCTCACACATACCTGGTGACTCAGGTCCCCACGTGGGCATGTTGGACCTGGAGAATCTGGTCCTTACCTGGTCCTCTCCCAGACCCGGGGACTCTGGTCTCCACCTGGGCCTCACCTGCACCTGGTGAATCTGGTCCCCATCTGGGCCTCACCCAGTGATGGTGACTTCGTTCCACACGTGGACCTCATTGCTGTGGACTCTTTCTTGGCCTCACCTGGAACAGGTGACTCTGATCCTATCTACGCGTCACCCAGACCTGGTGACTCTGACCCTAACCTGGGCATCATTGGTACCTGGTGACTCTGTTCCACACCTGAGCCTCACCTGGACATGATGACTCTGGAACCTCTCTGGGACTCACCCTGACTTGGTGAGGCTGGTCCCCAACTGGATGTCACCTGGACCAGGAGATTCTGTACCCCGATAGTTCTCAACCAGATCTGGTGACTCTGGTCTTCAACTGGGCCTCACCTGGACCTAGTGAATATGCTCCATCTGGGCCTCATTTGCACCTGGTGACTCTGGTCCCTACCTCGGCATCATCGGGACATGGTTCCACAGCATGGCCTGCAGGTTGGACTCACCTGGACATGGTAAGTCCTGTCTCTACCTGGGCATCATCGGGACATGGTTCCTCTGCATGGCCTGCTGGTGGCCTCCCCTGGACCTGTTGAGTGGGGTTGCCACCTGGGCCTCACCCATACCTGGTGACTCAGGTTCCCACGTGCGCCTCACTTGGACCTTGTGAATCTGCTCCTTACCTGGTGCTCACCCGGAACTGGTAACTCTGGTCACCACCTGGGAATCACCTGGACCTGGTGAATCTGGTCCCCATCTGGGCCTCACCCAGTCCTGGTGACTTTGTTACCTACCTGGACCTGATTGATGTGGACTCCTTCTTGGCCTCACCTAGAACTGGTGACTCTGATCCTAACTGGGCCTCACCCAGATCTGGTGACTCTGGTCCTCACCTGTGGACCATTATGACCTGGATACTCTGTTCCACACCTTACCTCACCTGGACATGATGACTCTGGATCCCCTCTGGGCCACAGCCTGACATGGTGACTCTGGTCCGCATCTGGATGTCACCTAGACCAGGTGAATCTGGTACCCCTCTAGGCCTAAACTAGCCCGGGGGAATCTGGTCCTCAACTCGGCCTCACCGGGACCTAGTGAATATGCTCCCCACCTGCACCTCATCTGGACGTGGTGACTCGGGTTCTACTTGGGCATCATCGGGACATGGTTACTCTATTCCCCACTGGGACTGACCTGATCCTAGAAACTCTGGTCCTGACTTTGGCCTCTTCTGTACCAGGTGACTCTGGCTCCACCTGGGTCTCACCTGTAACTTGATACTGTGATCCTAAGCATGGCCTCACCTGACCTGGTGACTGTGGTTCCCATCAAGACTTCAACTGGACCTCATGACTCTGATCCCACCTGGGCCTCACCAGGACATGGTGTCTCTGGTACCCACCTGGGTAGCATCAGGATATGGTTACACTGTTCTCTAACAGTGACCCACCCGGACCTATTAACTCTGGTCTTCACCTGGGCCTCACCTGGACCTGGTGTCTCTCGTCCCCACTTTGACCTAACTCAGAACTGCTGAATCTTGCCCCACCTAGGCCGCACGAGACCTCGTGACTCTTGTCCCCAGCTCTGCCTCAATTCGATCTGATGAATATGGTCCTCACGTGGGCCTCACATGGAATGGGACTCAGCTGGATAGAGTGGCTCTGGTTCCCACAAGGGGCTCACCTGATACTGCTGACTGTGGTCTTATTCTATGCCTCACCAGGACCTAGTGATTCTGTTCCCCATCTGGGCCTGCATGGCCCTAGTGACTCTGGTCCTCACCCAGGCATCATTGGGACCTTGATACTCTATTCCACACCTTGGACTCACTCTGACCACGGACCTCTGGTCCCATTCTGGGCATCAAACTAAACTGGTTACTCTGGTTGCCCCTCTGGGCCTCACCCTTACCTGGTGACTCTGGTCACCCCTTGGGCTTCACTTTGGCCTGGTGAATCTGGTGCTTAGCTGGTCCTCACCTGGTTCTGGAGACTTGTCGCCACCTGGGCCTCACCTGGACCTGGTGAATCCTGTTGCCACCTGCGCCTCACCAGGACCTTGTGACTGTTGTCCTACCTGGACCTCACCTGGATTGGTGGCTCTGGTTCCCATATGGGGCTCTCCTGGACCTGGTTCCTGTGGTCTCCATCAGGCATCACCTGGATCAAAATGACTGTGATCCATATTTCGGCCTATCCTGGACCTGTTGACTCTGGTCCTTACCTGGCCATCATTGGAACCTGGAGACTCTCTTATATACCTGGGCCTCACCTTGACCTGGTGACTGTGGTCCCACCTGGGCCTCACCTGGACGAGGTGCCTGCTTCCCACAGGGACCTCACCTGGACCTGGTGACTCAGGTCCTCATATGGACATCATGGTAACTGGTTCTCAGTTCACATCGGGGCCTCACCTGGACCTAGTGATTCTAGTCCCCCTCTGGGCCTCACCCTGACGTGGTGACTCTGCTCCCCACCTGGATATCACCAGAACTGGGTGACTCTGGTCCCCCTCTGGGACTCACCCGTAGCTGGGGACACTGCTCCTCAACTGGGCCTCAACAGGACCTGGTGAATCTACTCCTCACTTAGGCCTCGTCTGGACCTGTGACTATTTTCCCACCTGGCATCAATGGGACATGGTTACTCTTTTCCCCACCTGGGCCTCACCTGGTCATGATAACTTTGCTCCACACTTTGGCATCAACTTGTCCTGATGACTCTGGTCCCCCCACCTAGGCCTCAATCTGGACCTGGTGACTGTGGTCCCCACCTGGGTCTCCCCTGGACCTGGTGACTCTCGTTCCCACATGAACCACACCAGGACCTGGTGACTGTGGTGTTCTTGTAGACTCACATTTACCTGGTGACTCTGGTCCCCACTAGGGCCTCACCTGGATCTGGAGACTCTGGCATGCAGGTTGGCCTCACCTGGAACTGTTGAGTGGGGTGTCCACCTGGGCCTCACCCATACATGGTGACTCAGGTCCCCACGTGGGCCTCTTGGACCTGGTGAATCTGGTCCGTACCTGGTCCTGTCCCGGAGATGCAGACTCTGGTCACCACCTGGGACTCACCTGGACCTGGGGAATCTGGTCCCCATCTGGGTCTCACGCAGTCCTGGTCATTTATTCCCCACCTGGTCTGATTGCTGTGGACTCTTCCTTGGCCTCACCTGGAACTGGTGACTCTGATTCTATCTGCGCATCACCCAGACCTGGTGACTCTGGTCCTCACCTGGGCATCGTTGGTACCTGGTGACTCTGTTCCACACCTGAGCCTCACCTGGACATGATGACTCTGGAAAATCTCTGGGCCTCACTCTGACCTGGTGACTCTGATCCCCATCTGGATGTCACCTGGACCAGGTGATTCTGGTACCCCTCTAGGCCTCAACCAGATCTGGGGACTCTGGTCCTCAACTGGGCCTCACCTGGACCTAGTGAATATGCTCCATCTGGGCCTCATTTGGACCTGGTGACTCTGGTCACTACTTGGGCATCATCGGGACATGTTTCCACTGCATGGCCTGAAGGTTGGCCTCACCTGGATCTGATAACTCTGGTCCCAACCAGGGCATCATTGTGACATGGTTCCTCTGCATGGCCTGCAGGTTGGCCTCACCTGGACCTGGGGAGTGGGGTTGCCACCTGGGCCTCACCCATACCTGGTGACACAGGTCCCCATGTGGGCCTCACGTGGACCTGTTGAATCTTGTCCTTACCTGGTCCTCACCCGGAACTGGTAAGTCTGGTCACCACCTGGAAGTCACCTGGACCTGGTGAATCTGGTCCCCATCTGGGCCTCACCCATTCCTGGTGAATTTGTTGCCCACCTGGACCTGATTGCTGTGGACTCCTTCTTGGCCTCACCTGGAACTTGTGACTCTGATCCTAACTGGGCCTCACCCTGATCTGGTGACTCTGGTCCTCACCTGAGGACCATTATGATCTGGATACTCGGTTCCACACCTGAGCCTCACCTGGACATGATGACTCTTAATCCCCTCTGGGCCTCACCCTGACATGGTGAATCTTGTCCGTATCTGGATGTCACCTAGACCAGGTGAATCTGGTACCCCTCTAGGCCTCAACTAGGCCTGGCGACACTGGTCCTCAACTGGGCCTCAGCGGGACCTAGTAATCATGCTCCCCACCTGTGCCTCATCTGGAGCTGATGACTCTGGTTCTACCTGGGCATCATCGGGACATGGTTACTCTATTCCCCACTGGGACTGACCTGATCCTGGTAACTCTGGTCCTGACTTTGGCCTATTTTGTACCAGGTCACTCTGGCTTGACCTGGGTCTCACCTGTAACTGGTGACTCTGATCCTAAGCATGGCCTCACCTGACCTGGTGACTGTGGTTCCCATTATGATATCACCTGGACCTCATGTCTCTGGTCCGACCTGGGCCTCTCCAGGACCTGGTTTGTGTGGTACCAACCTGGTAGCATCAGGATATGGTTACACTCTTCACTAACAGTGACCCAGCCGGAACTATTAACTCTGCTCTTCACCTGGGCCACACCTGGACATGGTGATTCTGGTCTGTACCTGAGACTTTCCTGGATTTGGTGACTGTGGTCCCCACCTGGGCTTCACCTTGACTTGGGGACTCCGGTCCCCATCTGAGCCTCACCTGGCCCTGTTGACCATGGTCCTCAACTGGGCAAAATTGGTACCCGGTGACTGTGCTCCACAACTGGACCTCACCTGGACCAGGTGACTCTGGTCCCCCTCTGGGTGTCACCGTGCCCTAGTGACTGTGAACCCCACTTTGGCCTGACTTGGACCTGCTGACCCTGGTTGCCACCTGCGTCGGGCCTCGAACTGTTGACTCTGGTTCTTGCAAGGTCCTCCCCTGGACCTGGTGATCCTGGTCCCCACCTGGGCCTCACCTGGACGTGGTGACTCTTGTCACCACCAGGGACTCACCTGGACCTGCTTACAGTGTTCCACACCTGGGCCTCAAGTAGATGTGTTGACCATGTTCCCCAAGCCGGCCACATGGACCTGTTGCCTCTGATCATCACCGGTGCCTCACGTGTACCTGGTAACTCTGGTCCTCACCTGGGCCTCATCTGGACCTAGTGACTCTGGTCCCCACCTGGGCTTCACCTGGATCTGGTGACTCTGGTCCTCACCTGTGGACCATTATGACCTGGATACTCTGTTCCACACCTGAGCCTCAACTGGACATGATAACTTTGTTCCACAGTTGGGCCTCAACTGGTCCTGATGACACTGTTACCCTCTTAGGCCTCAATCCAGACCTGGTGACTGTCGTCCAAACCTGGGTCTCACCTGGAACTGGTGACTCTCGTTCCCACATGAACCACACATGGAGCTGGTGACTGTAGTGTTCTTGTAGACTCACTTTTACCTGCTGTCTCCGGTGCCGACTAGGGCCTCACGTGGATCTGGTGACTTTGGCATGCAGGTTGGCCTCACCTGGACATTGTGAGTGGGGTTGCCCCTGGGCCTCACCCATACCTGGTGAGTCAGGTCCCCGCGTGGGCCTCTTGGACCTGGTAAATCTGGTCCTTACCTGGTCGTCTCCCAGCCACGGGGTCTCTGGTCACCACCTGGGCCTACCTGGACCTGGTGAATCTGATCCCCATCTGGGCCTCACCCAGGCCTGTTGACTTTGTTCCACTCCTGTATCTGATTGCTGTGGACTCTTTCTTGGCCTCACCTGGAACAGGTGACTCTGATCCTATCTGCCCGTCACCCAGACCTGGTGACTCTGGTCCTCACCTGGGCATCTTTGGTACCTGGTGACTCTGTTCCACACCTGAGCCTCACCTGGACATGATGACTCTGGAACCTCTCTGGGCCTCATCCTGACCTGGTTACTCTGGTCCCCATCTGGATGTCACCTGGACCAGGTGATTCTGGTACCCCTCTAGGCCTCAACCAGGTCTGGTAACTCTGGTCCTCCACTGGACCACACCTGGACCTAGTGAATATGCTCCATCTGGGCCTCATTGGACCTGGTGATTCTGGTCCCTACCTGGGCATCATCGGGACATGGTTCCACTGCATCGCCTGCAGGTTGGCCTCACCTGGACCTGGTAACCCTGGTCCCTACCTGGACATCATCAAGGCATGGTTCCACTGCATGGCCTGCAGATTGGCCTCACGTGGACCTGGTGAGTGAGGTTGTCACCTGGGCCTCACTCATGCCTGGTGACACAGGTCCCCACGTGGGCCTCACTTGGACTTGGTGAATCTGGTCCTTACCTGGTCCTCACCCGGAACTCGTAACTCTGGTCACCACCGGGGACTCACCTGGACCTGCTTACTGTGTTCCACACCTGGGCCTCAAGTAGACCTGTTGACCATGGTCCCCAAGCTGGCCTCACATGGACCTGTTGTCTCTGATCCCCACCTGGACCTCACGTGTACCTGGTAACTCTGGTCCTCACCTGGGCCTCATCTTGACCTAGTGACTCTGGTCCCCACCTCTGCTTCACCTGGATCTGGTGACTCTGGTCCCCATCGGGACTTCACCTGGATCTGGTGACTCTGGTCCCCACCTGGACCTCTCCTGGACCTGGTGACTCTGTTTCCAACATGGTCCTCACCTGGATCTCGTGACTCTGGTCCTCAGTTTGGCCTCACCTGGACCTGGTGTCTCTCGTCCCCACTTTGACCTAACTCAGAACTGCTGAATCTTGCCCCACCTAGGCCGCACAAAGACCTGGTGACTCTTGTCCCCAGCTATGCCTCAATTCGACCTGCTGAATCTGGCCCTCACGTGGGCCTCACATGGACCTGGGACTCAGCTGGATAGAGTAGCTCTGGTTCCCACAAGGGGTTCACCTGATACTGGTGACTGTGGTCTTATCCTATGCCTCACCAGGACCTAGTGATTTTGTTCGCCATCTGGGCCTGCATGGCCCTAGTGACTCTGGGCCTCACCCAGGCATCATTGGGACCTGGATACTCTATTCCATACCTCGGCCTCATTTTGACGCGGGACCTCTGGTCCCATTCTGGGCCTCAAACTAAACTGGTTACTCTGGTTCCCCCTCTGGACCTCACCCTTACGTGGTGACTCTGTTCACCCATTGGTCTTCACATGGACCTGGTGAATCTGGTCCTTCGCTGGTCCGCACCTGGATGTGGTGACTGGTCACCACATGGGTCTCACCTGGACTTGGTGAATCCTGTTGCCACCTGTGCCTCACCTGGACCTTGTGACTGTGGTCCAACCTGGACCTCACCTGGATCTGGTGGCTCTGGTTCCCATATGGGGCTCTCCTGGACCTGGTTCCTGTGGTCTCCATCTGGCCTCACCTGGAACACAATGACTCTGATCCATATTTGGGCCTCTCCTGGAACTGTTGACTCTGGTCCTTACCTGGGCATCTTTGGGACCTGGATACTCTCTTATATACTTGGGACTCACCTGGCCCTGGTGACTATGGTCCCACCTGGGCCTCACCTTGACGAGGTGACTGGTTCCCACAGGGACATCACCTGGACCTGGTAACTCAGGTCCTCATTTGGGCATTATGGGACCTTTTTTCTCAGTTGCACAACGGGGCCTCATCTGAAACTAGTGATTCTCGTCCCCCTCTGGGCATCACCCTGACGTGGTGAGTCTTGTCCCCACCTGGATATCACCAGAACCGGGTGACTCTGGTCCCCCTCTGGGACTCACTCAGAGCTGGGGACACTGGTGCTCAACTGGACGTCAACACGACATGGTGAATCTAGTCCTCATTTAGGCCTCTTCTGTACCTTCTGACTCTTTTCTCACTTGGCATCAATGGGACATGGTTACTCTGTTCCCCACATGGACATCACCTGGACATGATAACTTTGCTCCACACTTTGGCCTCAAATGATCCTGATGACTCTGGTCCCCCCACCTATGCCTCAATCTGGACCTGGTGACTATGGTCCCCACCTGGGTCTCACCTGGACCTGGTGACTCTCGTTCCCACATGAACCACACCTGGACCTGGTGACTGTGGTTTTCTTGTACACTCACATTTACCTGGTGACTCCTGTCCCCACTAGGGACTCACCTGGATCTGCTGACTCTGGCCTGCAGGTTGGCCTCACCTGGACTGGAGAGGGGGGTTGCCACCTGGGCCTCACCCATACCTTGTGACTCAGTTCCACACGTGGGCCTCGTGGACCTGGTGAATCTGGTCCTTACCGGGTACTCTCCCAGACCCGGGGTCTCTGGTCACCACCTCGCCTCTCCTGGACCTGGTGAATCTGGTCCCCATCTGGGCCTCACCCAGTCCTGGTGACTTTGTTCCCCACCTGGACCTGATTACTGTGGACTCCTTCTTGGCCTCACCTGGAACTGGTGACTCTGATCCTGTCTGCGCGTCACCCAGACCTGGTGACTCTGGTCCTCACCTGTGGACAATTATGACCTGGATTCTCTGTTCCACATGTGTGCCTTACGTGGACATGATAACTCTGGATCCCTTCTGGGCCTCAGCCTGACATGGTGACTCTGGTCCCCATCTGGATTTCACCTAGACCAGGTGATTCTGGTACCCCTCTAGGCCTCAACCAGATCTGGTGACTCTGGTCCTCACCTGGGCCTCACCTGGACGTAGTGAATATAATCCATCTGGGCCTCTTTGGACCTGGAACTCTGGTCCCTACCTGGGCATCATCGGAACATGGTTACTCTGCATTGCCTGCAGGTTGGCCTCACCTGGACCTGGTGAGTGTGGTTGCCACCTGGGTCTCACCCATACCTGGTGACACGGGTCCCCACGTGGGCCACTCTTCGACCTGGTGAATCTGGTCCTTACCTGGTCCTCACCCGGAACTGGTAACTCCGGTCATCATCTGGGAATCTCCTGGACCTTGTGAATCTGGTCCCCATCTGGGCCTCCCCAGTCCTGGCGACATTGTTCCCCACCTGGACCTGATTGCTGTGGACTCCTTCTTGGCCTCACCTGGAACTAGTTACTCTGATCCTAAGTGGGCCTCACATAAATCTGCTGAATCTGGTCTTAACCTGTGGACCATTATGACCTGGATACTCTGTTCCACATCTGAGCCTCACCTGGACATGATGAGTCTGGAACCACTCTGGGCCTCACCCTGACCTTGTGACTCTGGTCCCCATTAGGATGTAACCTGGACCAGGGGATTCTGGTACCCCTCTAGGCCTCAACCAGATCTGGTGACTCTGGTCCTCAACTGGGACTCACCTGGACTTAGAGAATATGCTCCATCTTGGCCTCATTTGGACCTGGTGACTCTGGTCCCTACCTGGGCATCATCGGACATGGTTCTACTACATGGCCTGCAGGTTGGCCTCACCTGGAACTGGTGAGTGGGATTGCCACTTGGGGCTCACCCATACCTGGTGACTCAGGTCCCCATGTCGGCCTCTTGGACCTGGTGATTCTGGTCCTTACCTGGTCCTCTCCCAACCTGGGGTCTCTGGTCATCACCTGGGCCTCACCTGGACAAGGTGAATCTTGTCCCCATCTGGGCCTCACCCAGTCCTGTTTACTTTGTTCCGCACCTGGAGCTGATTGCTGTGGACTCTTTCTTTGCCTCACCTGGAACTGGTGACTCTGATCCTATCTGCGCGTCACCCAGATCTGGTGACTCTGGTCCGCATCTGGGCATCATTGGTACCTGGTGAGTCTGTTCCACACCTGAGCCTCACCTGGACATGATGACTCTGGAACCTCTCTGGGCCTCACCCTGACCTGGTGACTCTGATTCCCATCTGGATATCACCTTGACCAGGTGATTCTGGTACCCCTCTGGGCCTCAACCAGATCTGGTGACCCTGGTCCTCAACTGGGCCTCACCTGGACCTAGTGAATTTGCTCGATCTGGGCCTCATTTGGACCTGGTGACTCTGGTCCCTACCTGGGCATCATCGGGACATGGTTCCACTTCATGGCCTGCAGGTTGGCCTCACCTGGACCTGGTAAATCTGGTTGCTACATGAGAATCATCGGGACATGGTTCCTATGCATGGCCCGAAGGATGGCCTCTCCTGGACTTGGTGAGTGTGGTTGCCATCTGTGCATCACCCATACCTGGGGACACAGGTACCCACTTGGGCCTCACTTGGACCTGGTGAATCTGGTCCTTACCTGGTCCTCAGCCGGAACTGGTAACTCTGGTCACCACCTGGGAATCACCTGGACCTGGTGAATCTGGTCCCCATCTGGGTCTCACCCAGTCCTGGTGACTTTGTTCCCCACCTGGACCTGATTGCTGTGGACTCCTTCTTGGCCTCACCTGGAACTGGTGACTCTGATCCTAACTGGACCTCAACCAATCTGGTGACTCTGGTCCTCACCTGGGGACCATTATGACCTGGATATTCTGTTCCACACCTGAGCCTCACCTGGACATGATAACTTTGCTCCACACTTGGGTCTCAAATGGTACTGATGACTCTGGTCCCCCTCCTAGGCGTCAATCTGGACCTGGTGACTGTCGTCCCCACCTGGGCCTCACCTGGACCTGGTGAGTGTGGACCCACCTGGGCCTCACCTGGACGAGGTGACTGGTTCCCACAGGGACCTCACCTGGACCTGGTGACTCAGCCCCTCATATGGGCTTCATGGGACCTGGTTTCTCAGTTCCACATCGGGGCCTCACCTGGACCTAGTGATTCTCGTCCCCCTGTGGGCCTCACCCTGAAGTGGTGACTCTGGTCCCCACCTGGATATCACCAGAACGTGGTGACTCTGGGCCCCCTCTGGGACTCAACTGGACCTGGGGAAAGTGGTCCTCAACTGGGCCTCACAGGACTTGGTGAATCTACTCCTCACTTAGGCCTCGTCTGGACCTCGTGACTCTTTTCCCACCTGGCATCAATGGGACATGGTTAATCTGTTTCCCACCTGGGCGTCACCTGGATATGATAAGTTTACTCCACACTTTGGCCTCAACTGGTCTTGATGACTCTGGACCCCCAACTAGGCCTCAATCTGGAACTGATGACTGTGGTCCCCACCAGGGTCTCACCTGGACCTGGTGACTCTCGTTCCCACATGAACAACACTTGGACCTGGTGACTGTGGTGTTCTTGTAGACTCACATTTACCTAGTGAAACAGGTCCCCACTAGGGCCTCACCTGGATCTGGTGACTCTGGCCTGCAGTTTGGCCTCACCTGGACTGGTGAGTGGTGATGCCACCTGGGCCTCACCCATACCTGGTGACTCAGGTCCCCACGTGGGCCTCTTGGCCCTGGTGAATCTGGTCCTTAACTGGTCCTCTCCCAGTCCCGGGGACTCTGGGAACCACCTGGGGCTCACGTTGACCTGGTGAATCTGGTCCCCATCTGGGCCTCACGCAGTCCTGGTGACTTTGTTCCCCACCTGGGCCTGATTGCTGTGGACTCATTCTTGGCCTCACCTGGAACTGGTGACTCTGATACTATCTGCGCGTCACCGAGATCTGGTGACTCTGGTCCTACCCTGGGCATCATTGGAACCTGTTGACTCTGTTCCACACCTGAGCCTCACCTGGACATGATGACTCTGGAAACGCTCTGTGTCTCACCCTGACCTGGTGACTCTGGTCTCCATCTGGATGTCACCTGGACCAGGTGATTCGGGTACCCCTCTAGGACTCAACCAGATCTGGTGACTCTGGTCCTCAACTGGGCCTCACTGGGACCTAGTGAATATGCTCCCCAACTGTGCCTCATCTGGACCTGGTGACTCTGGTTCTACCTGGGCATCATCGGGACACGGTTACTGCATTCCGCACTGAGACTGACCTGATCCTGGTAACTCTGGTCCTGATTTGGCCTCTTCTGTACCAGGTGACTCTGGGTCCACCTTCGGTTCACCGGTTACTGGTGACTCTAATCCTAAGCATGGCCTCAACTGACCTGGTGATTGTGGTTCCCATCGGGACCTCACCTGGACCTCATGACTCTGGTCCAACCTGGGCCTCACCAGGACCTGGTGTCTCTGGTTCCCACCTGGGTAGCATCAGGATCCGGTTACACTGTTCACTAACATTGACCCAGCCGGACCTATTAACTCTGGTCTTCACATGGGCCACACATCGACATGGTGACACTGGTTCCCACCTGGGACTCACCTGGACATGTTGAGTCGGATCCCAACCTGGTCCTCACCTGTAACTGGTGATTGTCGTTCCCACATGGACATCATGTGGACCTGGTGGCTGCAGTGTTTCTAGCTTCTCATGTACCTAGTGACTCTGATCCCCACCAGGGCCCCACCGGGTCCTGGTGACTTTGGTTTCACCTGAACCGCACCTGGACCTGGTGATTCTGGTCTGCACCTAAGACTACCCTGGATCTGGTGACTGTGGTACCCACCTGGGATTCAACTGGATTTGGGGACTCCGGTCCCCATCTGGGCCTCACCTGGCCCTGTTGACCATGGTCCTCAACTGGGCAAAATTGGGACCCGGTGACTGTGTTCCACAACTGGACCTCACCTGGACCAGGTCACTCTGGTCCCCCTCTGGGTCTCACGTGTCCTAGTGACTGTGAACCCCACTTTGGCCTGACTTGGACCTGCTGACCCTGGTTGCCACCTGAGCCTGACCTCGAACTGTTGACTCTGGTTCTTTCAAGGGCCTCCACTGTACCTGGTGATTCTGGTCCCCACCTGGGTCAAACCAGGACGTGGTGACACTTGTCACCACCAGGGAATCACCTGGACCTGCTTACTGTGTTCCACACCTGGGTCTCAAGTAGACCTGTTGACCATGGTCCCTAAGCCGGCCTCACATGGACCTGTTGCCTCTGATCCCCACCGGGGCCTCACTTGTACCTGATATCTCTGGTCCCCACCTTGACCTCATCTGGACCTAGTGACTCTGGTCCCCACCTGGGCTTCACCTGGATCTGGTGACTCTGGTCACCCCTTTGACTTCTATTGGGCCTGGTGAATCTGGACATGAGCTGGTCCGCACATGGATGTGGTGACTGGTCGCCACCTGGGCCTCCCCTGGACTTGGCGAATCCTGTTGCTAATTGCGCCTCACCTGGACCTTGTGACTGTGTTCCCACCTGGACCTCACATGGATCTGGTGGCTCTGGTTCCCATATTGGGCTCTCCTGGACCTGGTTCCTGTGGTCTCCATCTGGACTCACCTGGAAAACAATGACTCTGATCCATATTTGGGCCTATCCTGGATCTGTTCTCTCTGGTCCTTACCTGGCCTCATTGGGACCTGTATACTCACTTATATACCTGGGCCTCACCTGAACCTGGTGACTGTGGTCTCACCTGGGCCTCACTTGCACGAGGTGCCTAGTTTCCACAGGGACCTCACCTGGACCTGGTGACTCAGGTCCTCATATGGGCATCATGGGACCTGGTTTCTCAGTTCCACATCGGGGCCTCACCTGGAACTAGTGATTCTCGTCCCCCTCTGGGCCTCACCCTGACGTGGTGACTCTGGTCCTCACCTGGATATCACCAGAACCAGGTGACTCTGGTCCACCTCTGGGACTCACCGGGAGCTGGGGACACTGGTCCTCATCTGGGCCTCAACAGGACCTGGTGAATCTACTCCTCACTTAGGCCTCGTCTGGACCTTGTGACTCTTTTCCCACCTGGCATCAATGGGATATGGTTACTCTGTTCCCCACCTGGGCCTCACCTGGACATGATAACTTTGCTCCACACATTGGCATCAACTTGTCCTGATGACTCTGGTCCCCCACCTAGTCCTCAATCTGGACCTGTTGACTGTGGTCCCCACCTGGGTCTCACCTGGACCTGGTGACTCTTGTTCCCACATGAACCACATGTGGACCTCGTGACTGTGCTGTTCTTGTAGACACATTTACCTGGTGACTCCGGTCCCCATTAGTGCCTCACCTGCAATTCGTAACTCTGGTCCCTACCTGGGCATTATCGGGACACGGTTCCTCTGCATGGCCCGAAGTTTGGCCTCCCCTGGACCTGGTGAGTGGGGTTGCCATCTGGGCCTCACCCATACCGGTGACACAGGTACCCACGTGGGCCTCACTTGGACCTGGTGAATATGGTCCTTACCTGGTCCTCACCCGGAACTGGTAACTCTGGTCACCACGTGGGAATCACCTGGACCTGGTGAATCTGGTCCCCATCTGGGCCTCACCCAGTCCTGGTGACTTTGTTCCCTACCGGGACCTGATTGCTGTGGACTCTTTCTTGGCCTCACCTCGTACTGGTGCGTCTGATGCTATGTGTGCCTCACCCAGATCTGGTGACTCTGGTCTTCACCTATGGACCATTATGACCTGGATACTCTGTTCCACACCTGACCCTCACCTGGACATGATGACTCTGGATCAACTCTGGGCCTCACCCTGACATGGTGACTCTCGTCCCCATCTGGATGTCACGAAGGCCAGGTGAATCTGGTACCCCTCTAGGCCGCAAATAGACTGGGGGAATCTGGTCCTCAAATGGGCCTCACCGGGGCCTAGTGAATATACTCCTCACCTGCGCCTCATCTGTACGTGGTGACTCGGGTTCTACCTGGGCATCATCGGGACATGGTTACTCTATTCCCCACTGGGTCTGACCTGATCCTAGTAACTCTGGTCCTGACTTTGGCGTCTTCTCTACTTGGTGACTCTGGCTCCACCTGGGCCTCACCTGTAATTGGTGACTCTGATCCTAAGCATGGCCTCACCTGACCTGGTGACTGTGGTTCTCATCGGGATCTCACCGGGACCTCATGTCTTTTGTCCCACCTGGGCCTCACCAGGACCTGGTGTCTCTGTTACCCACCTTGGTAGCATCAGGATATTGTTACACTGTTCACTAACAGTGACCCAGCCGGACCTATTAACTCTGGTCTTCACCTGGGCCACACCTGGACATGGTGGCACTGGTTCCCACCAGGGTCTCACGTGGACATGGTGATTTGGATCCCTGCCTGGTCCTCACCTGTAACTGGTGATTCTCGTTCCCACATGGACATCATGTGGATCTGGTGGCTGCAGTGCTTCTACCTTCTCATGTACCTCGTGACTCTGGTCCCCAACAGGGCCTCACCGGGACCTGTTGTGTGGTTGCCACCTGCACCTCACCTGGACCTGGTGATTCTGGTCTGCACCTGAGAATACTCTGGTTCTGGTGACTGTGGTCCCCACCTGGGCTTCACCTGGATTTGGGGCTCTGGTTCCCCTCTGGGCCTCACCTGGCCCTGTTGACCATGGTCCTCAACTGGACAAAATTGTGACCCGGTGACTGTGATCCACAACTGGACCTCAACTGGACCAGGTTACTCTGGTCCCCATCTGGGTGTCACCGTGCCCTAGTGACTGTGAACCCCACTTTGGCCTGACTTGGACCTCCTGACCATGGTTGCCACCTGCGCCTGACCTCGAACTGTTGACTCTGGTTCTTTCAAAGGCCTCCCCTGGACATGGTGATCCTGGTGCCCACATGGGCCTGACGTGGACCTGGTGACTCTTGTCACCACCGGGAACTCACCTGGACCTGCTTACTGTGTTCCACACCTGGGCCTCAAGTAGACCTGTTGACCATGGTCCCCAAGCCGGCCTCACATGGACCTGTTGCCTCTGATCCCCACCGGGGCTTCACGTGTACCTGGTAACTCTGGTCCTCAACCGGGGCTCATCTGGACCTAGCGACTCTGGTCCCCACCTGGGCTTCACCTGGATCTGGTGACTCTGGTCCCCACCTGGACTTCACCTGGATCTGGGGACTCTGGTCCACACCTGGACCTGACCTGCATCTGGTGACTCTGGTCCTCAGTTTGGCCTCACCTGGATCTGGCATCCCTCCTCACCACTTTGACCTAAATCAGAACTGCTGAATCTTGCCCCACCTCGGCCGCAACCAGACCTGGTGACTCTTGTCCCCAGCTATGCCTCAATTCGACCTGATGAATCTGGTCCTCACGTGAGCCTCACATGGACCTGGGACACAGCTGGATAGAGTGGCTCTGGTTCCCACAAGGGGCTCACCTGATACAGCTGACTGTGGTCTTATTCTATGCCTCACCTGGTCCTAGAGATTCTGTTCCCATCTGGGCCTGCATGGCCCTAGTGACTACCTGGACCCTGTGACTGTGGTCCCACCTGGATCTCACCTGGATCTGGTGGCTCAGGTTCCCATATAGGGCTCTCCTGGACCTGGTTCCTGTGGTCTCCATCTGGCCTCACCTGGAACACAATGACTCTGATCCATATTTGGGCCTCTCCTGCTCCCGTTGACTATGGTCCTTACATGGGCATCATTGGGACCTCGATACTCTCTTATATACCTGGGCCTCACCTGGACCTGGTGACTTTGGTCCCACCCGGGCCTCTACTGGATGAGGTGACTGGTTCCCACAGGGACCTCACCTGGACCTGGTGACTCAGGTCCTCATATGGGCATCATGGTACCTGGTTTCTCAGTTCCACATCGGGGCCTCACCTGTACCTAGTGATTCTCGTCCCCCTCTGGACCTCACCCTGAGGTGGTGACTCTGGTCCCAACCTGGATATCACCAGAACCGGGTGACTCTGGTCCCCCTCTGGGCTCACCCGGATATGGGGACACTGGTCCTCAACTGGGCCTCAATAGGACCTGGTGAATCTACTCCTCACTTAGGCATCGTCTGGACCTTGTGACACTTTTCCCACCTGGCATCAATGGGACATTGCTACTCTGTTCCCCACCTGGGCCTCACCTGGACATGATAACTTTGATCCACACTTTGGCCTCAACTGCTCCTGATGACTCTCGTCCCCCCTCCTAGGCCTCAATCTGGACCTGGTGACTGTGGTCCCCACCTGGGTCTCACCTGGACCTGGTGACTCTCGTTCCCAGGTGAACCACACGTGGACCTGGTGACTGTGGTTTTCTTGTAGACTCACATTTACCTGGTGACTCCGGTCCCCACTAGGGCCTCACCTGGATCTGGTTACTCTGGCCCACCGGTTGGCCTCACCTGGACCTGGTGAGTGGGGTTGCCACCTAGGCCTCACACATAGCTGGTGACTCAGGTCCCCACGTGAGCCTCTTGGACCTGGTGAATCTGGTCCTTACCTGGTCCTTTCCTAGACCCGGGGACTCTATCCCCACCTGGGCCTCACCTGGACCTGTTGAATCTGGTCCCCATCTGGTTCTCACCCAGGTCTGGTGACTTTGTTCCCCACCTGGACCTGATTGCTGTGAACTCTCTCTTGGCCTCACCTGCAACTGGTGACTCTGATTCTATCTGGGCCTCACCCAGATCTGGTGACTCTGGTCCTCACTTGGGCATCATTGGTACCTGGTGACTCTGTTCCACACCTGAGCCTCACCTGGACCCGATGACTCTGGGACCACTCTGGGCCTCCACTTGACCTGGTGACTCTCGTCCCCATCTGGATATCACCTGGACCAGATGATTCTCTTACCCTTCTAAGGCTCAAGCAGATATGGTGAAACTGGTCCTCAACTGGGCCTCACCTGGACCTAGTGAATATGCTCCATCTGGGCCTTATTTGGACCTGGTGACTTGGTCCCTACCTGGGCTCATCGGGACATGGTTCCACTGCATTGCCTGCAGATTGGCCTCATCTGGACCTGGCAAATCTGGTCCCAACCTGAGCATCACCAGGACATGGTTCCTCTGCATGGCCTGCAGGTTGGCCTCACCTGGACCTGGTAAGTGGGGTTGCCACCTGGGCCTCCCACATACCTTGTGACACAGGGCCCCACGTGGGCCTCTCTTTGACATGGTGAATCTGGTCCTTACCTGGTCCTCACTCGGAACTAGTAAGTCTGGACACAACATGGGAATCATTGGACCTGGTGAATCTGGTCCCCATTGGGCCTCACCCAGTCCTGGTGACTTTGTTCCCCACCTGGACCTGATTGCTGTGGACTCCTTTGGGCCTCACCTGGAACGGGTGACTCTGATCGTAACTGGGACTCACCCAGATCTGGTGACTCTGGTCCTCACCTGTGGACCATTATGAACTGGATACTCTGTTCCACACCTGAGACTCACCTGGACATGATGAAGCTGGATCCCCTCTGGGCCACAGCCTGACATGGTGACTCAGGTCCCCATCTGGATATCACCAGAATCGGTGACTCTGTTCCCCCTCTGGGACTCACCCGGAGCTGGGACACTGGTCCTCAACTGGGCACAACTGGACCTGGTGAATATACTCCTCACTTAGGTCTCGTCTGGACCTTGTGACACTTTTCCCACCTGGCATCAATGGGACATGGTTACTCTGTTCCCTCTGAGCCTCACCTGGACATGATAACTTTGCTCCACACTTTGACCTCAACTGGTCTTGATGACTCTGATCCCCGCACCTAGGCCTCAAACTGAACCTAGTGACTGTGGTCCCCACCTGGGTCACACCTGGACCTGGTGACTGTGGTCCCCACATGGGTCTCACCTGGACCTGTTGGTCTCGTTCCTACATGAACCACGCCTGGACCTGGTGACTCTGGCGTTCTTGTAGACTAACTTTTACCTGGTGAATCCGGTCCCCACTAGGGACTCACGTGGATCTGGTGACTCTGGCCTGCAGCTTGGTCTCACCAGGACCTGGTGAGTGGGGTTGCCACCTGGGCCTCACCCATACCTGGTGACTCAAGTCCCTACGTGGGCCCCTTGGACCTGGTGAATCTTGTCCTTACCCGGTCCCCTCCTAGACCCGGGGACTCTTGTCACCACCTGGGCCTCACCTGGACCTGGTGAATCTGGTCCACATCTGGGCATCACCCATTCCTGGTGACTTTGTTCCCCACCTGGACCTGATTGCTGTGCCCTTTCTTGGCCTCACCTGGACTGGTGAGTCTGATCCTATCTGTGCGTCACCCAGACCGGGTGACTCCTGTCCTCATCTGGGCATCATTGGTACCTGGTGACTCTGTACCACACCTGAGCCTCACCTGGAAATGTTGACTCTGGAACCGCTCTGGGCCTTACCCTGACCTAGTGACTCTGGTCCCCATCTGGATGTCACATGGACAAGGTGATTCTGGTACCCCCTAGGCCTCAAACAGATCTGGTGACTCTGGTCTTCAAAGGGGACTCACCTGTACCTAGTGAATATGCTCCATCTGGGCCTCATATGGACCTGGTGTATCAGGTCCCTACCTGGTCATCATCAGGACATGGTTCCACTGCATGGCCTGCAGGTTGTCCTCACCTGGACCTGGTAACTCTGTTCCCTACTAAGGCATCATCGGGACATGGTTCCTCTTCATGGCCTGCAGGTTGGCCTCACCTGGACCTGGTGAGTGGGGTGGTAATCTGCGCCTCACACATACATTGTGACAAGGTCCACACGTGGATCTCACTTGGACCTGGTGAATCTCGTCCTTAACTGGTCCTCACCCGGAACTGGTAACTCTGGTCCACACCTGGGAATAAACTGGACCTTGTGAATCTGGTCCCCATCTTGGCCTCACCCAGTCCTGGTGACTTTGTTCCCCACCTGAACCTGATTGCTGTGTACACCTTCTTGGCCTCACCTGGAACTGGTGACTCTGATCCTAACTGGGCCTCATCCAGATCTGGTGACTCTGGTCCTCACTTGTGGACCATTATGACCCGGATACTCTTTTCCACACCTGAGAGTCACTTGGTCATGATGACTCTGGATCCCCTCTGGGCCTCACTCTGACATGGTGACTCTGGTCCCCATCTGGATGTCACCTAGACCAGGTGAATATGGTACCCCTCTAGGCCTCAACTAGACCGGGTGATCTGGACCTCAACTGGGCCTCACCGGGACCTAGTGAATATACTCCCCACCTGCGCCTCATCTGGACGTGGTGACTCGGGTTCTACCTGGGCATTATCGGGACAATGTTACTCTATGCCCGACTGGGACTGACCTGATCCTGGTAACTCTGGTCCTGACTTTGGCATCTTCTCTACCGGGTGACTCTGGCTCCACCTGGGCCTCACCTGTAACTGGTGACTCTGATCCTAATCATGGCCTCACCTGACCTGGTGACTGTTGTTCCCATCGGGACCTCACCTGGACCTCATGTCTCTGGTCCCACCTGGTCCTCACCAGGACCTGGTGTCTCTGGTACCCACCTGGGTAGCATCAGGATATGGTTACACTCTTCAATAACAGTGACCCAGCCGGACCTATTAACTCTGGTCTTCACCTGGGGCACACCTGGACATGGTGACACTGGTACACACTTCGGTCTGACCTGAACATGGTGAGTCGGATCCCCGCCTTGTCCTCACCTGTAACTGGTGATTCTCATTCCCACATGGACATCATGTGGACCTGGTGGCTGCAGTTTTTCTAGCTTCTCATATACCTCGTGACTCTGGTCTCCACTAGGGCCTCACCGGGACCTGGTGAGTGTGGTTGCCACCTGCACCTCACCTGGACCTGGTGATTCTGGTCTGCACCTGAGACTACCCTGGATCTGGTGACTGTAGTCCCCACCTGGGCTTCACCTGGATTTGGGGACTCCGGTCCCCATCTGGGACTCACCTGGCACTGTTGACTATCGTCCTCAACTGGGCAAATTTGGGACCCGGTGACTGTGTTCCACAACTGGACCTCACCTGGATCAGGTGACTCTGGTCCCCCTCTGGGTCTCACCGTGCCGTAGTGACTGTGAACCCCACTTTAGCATGACTTGGACCTGTTGACCCTGGTTGCCACCTGCGCCTGACCTCGAACTGTTGACACTGGTTCTTTCAAGGGCGTCCCCTGGACATGGTGATCCTGGTGCCCACATGGGCCTCACCTGGTACTGGTGACTCTTGTCACCACTGGGAAGTCACCTGGATCTGCTTACTGTGTTCCACACCTGAGCCTCAAGTAGACCTGTTGACCATGGTCCCCAAGCCGGCCTCACATGGACCTGTTACCTCTGATCCCCACCGGGGCTTCACGTATACCTGGCAACTCTGGTCCTCACATTCGCCTCATCTGGACCTAGTGACTCTGGTCCCCACCTGGGCTTCACCTGGATCTGATGACTCTGGTCCCCACCTGGACTTCACCTGGATCTGGTGACTCTGGTCCCCACCTGGACCTGACCTGCATCTGGTGACTCTGGTCCTCAGTTTGGCCTCACCTGGACCTGGTGAGTGGGGTTGCCACCTGGACCTCAACCATACCTGGTGACTCAGGTCCCCACTTGAGCCTCTTGGACCTGGTGAATCTGGTAATTCTGGTCACCACCTGGGAATCCCCTAGACCTGGAGTATCTGGTCGCCATCTGGGCCTCACCCAGTCCTGGTGACTTTGCTCCCCACCTGGACCTGATTGCTGTGGACTCCTTTTGGGCCTCACCTGGAACTGGTGAGTCTGATCCTAACTGGGCCTCACCCAGATCTGGTGACTCTGGTCCTCACCTGCGGACCACTATGACCTGGATACTCTGTTCCACACCTGAGCCTCACCTGGACATAATGACTCTGGATCCTCTCTGGGCCTCACTCTGACATGGTGACTCTGGTCCCCATCTGGATGTCACCTAGACCAGGTGAATCTGGTACCCCTGTTGGCCTCAACCAGACCTGGTGACTCTGGTCCTCAACTGGGCCTCACCTGGACCTAGTGAACATGCTCCTCACCTGCGCCTCATCTGGACGTGGTGACTCGGGTACTACCTGGGCATCCTCGGGACATGGTTACTCTATTCCCCAATGGGACTGACCTGATCCTAGTAACTCTGGTCCTGTCTTTGGCCTCTTTTGGACCAGGTCACTCTGGCTCCACCTGGGCCTCACCTGTAACTGGTAACTCTGATCCTAAGCATGGCCTCACCTGACCTGGTGACTGTGGTTCCCATCGGGATCTTACCTGGACCTCATGTCTCTGGTCCCACCTGGGCCTCACCAGGACCTGGTGTCTCCGGTACACACCTGGGTAGCATTAGGATATGGTTACACTGTTCACTAACAGTGACCCAGCCGGACCTATTTACTCTGGTCTTCACCTGGGCCACACCTGGACATGGTGACACTGGATCCCACCTGGGTCTCAACTTGACATGGTGAGTCAGATCCCCACCTGGTCCTCTTGTGTAACTGCTGATTCTCCGGCCCACATGGACATCATGTGGACTTGGTGGCTGCAGTGTTTCTAGCTTCTCATGTACCTTGTGACTCTGGTCCCCGCCAGGGCCTCACTGGGTCCTGGGGAATGTTGTTGCCACCTGCATCTCACTTGGACCTGGTGATTATGGTCTGCACCTGAGACTACCCTGGATCTACTGACTGTGGTCCCCATCTGGGCTTCACCTGGATATTTGGACTCCGGTCCCCATCTGGGCCTCACCTGGCCCTGTTGACTATCGTCCTCAACTGGGCAAATTTGGGACCCGGTGACTGCGTTCCACAACTGGACCTCACCTGGATCAGGTGACTCTGGTTCCCCTCTGGGTCTCACCGTGCCGTAGTGACTGTGAACCCCACTTTGGCATGACTTGGACCTGTTGACCCTGGTTGCCACCTGCGCCTGACCTCGAACTGTTGACACTGGTTCTTTCAAGGGCCTCCCCTGGACATGGTGATCCTGGTGCCCACATGGGCCTCACCTGGACCTGGTGACTCTTGTCACCACCGGGAAGTCACCTGGATCTGCTTACTGTGTTCCACACCTGGGCCTCAAGTAGACCTGTTGACCATGGTCCCCAAGCCGGCCTCACATGGACCTGTTGCCTCTGATCCCCACCGAGGCTTCACGTATACCTGGCAACTCTGGTCCTCACATTCGCCTCATCTGGACCTAGTGACTCTGGTCCCCACCTGGGCTTCACCTGGATCTGATGACTCTGGTCCCCACCTGGACTTCACCTGGATCTGGTGACTCTGGTCCCCACCTGGACCTGACTTGCATCTGGTGACTCTGGTCCTCAGTTTGGCCTCACCTGGACCTGGTGTCTCTCGTCCCCACTTGAACCTAACTCAGAACTGCTGAATATTGCCCCAACCTGGCCACATCCATACCTGGTGACTCTTGTCCCCACCTTTGCCTCAATTCCACCTGATGAATCTGGTCCTCACGTTTGCCTCACATGGACCTGGCACTCAGCTGGACCTGGGACTTAGCTGGATAGAGTGGATCTGGTTCCCACAAGGGGTCACCTGATACTGGTGACTGTGGTTTTATTCTATGCCTCATCAGGACCTAGTGATTCTGTTCCCCATCTGGGCCTGCATGGCCCTAGTGACTCTGGTACTCACCCAGGCATCATTGCGACCTGGATACTCTATTCCACACTTGGCCTCACTTTGACCAGGGACCTCTGGTCCCATTCTGGACCTCAAACTAATCTGGTTACTCTGGTTCCCCCTCTGGGCCTCACCCTTACCTGGTGACTCTGGTCACCCCTTGGGCTTCATTTGGGCCTGGTGAATCTGGTCCTTAGGTGGTCCGCACCTGGATCTGGTGACTGGTCGCCACCTGGACCTCTTCTGGACTTGGTGAATCCTGTTGCCATCTTGGCCTCACTTGGACCTTGTGACTGTGGTCCATCCTGGACCTCACCTGGATCTGGGGGCTCTGGTTCCCATTTGGGGCTCTCCTGGACCTGGTTCCTGTGGTCTCCATCTGGCCTATCCTGGAACACAATGACTCTGATCCATATTTGTGCCTCTCCTGCACTTGTTGACTCTGGTCTTTACCTGGGCATCATTGGGACCTGGATACTCTCTTATATACCTGGACCTCACCTTGACCTGGTGATAGAGGTCCCACCTTGGCCTCACCTGGATGAGGTGACTGGTTCCCACAGGGACCTCACTTGGTCCTGGTGACTCAGGTCCTCATATGGGCATCATGGGACCTGGTTTCTCAGTTCCACATAGGGGCCTCACCTGGACCTAATGATTCACCTTCCCCTCTGGGCCTCACCCTGACGTGGTGACTCTGGTCCCCACCTGGATATCACCAGAACCGGGTGACTCTGGTCTCCCTCTGAGACTCAGCGGAGCTGTGTACACTGGTTCTCAACTAGGCCTCAACAGGACCTGATGAATCTACTCTTCACTTAGGCCTCGTCTGACCTTGTGACTCTTTTCCCACCTGGCATCAATGGGACATTGTTACTCTGTTCCCCACCTGGGCCTCACCTGCACATGATAACTTTGCTCCATTCTTTGGCCTCAACTGGTCCTGATGACTCTCGTCCCCCCACCTAGGCCTCAATAGGGACCTGGTGACTGTGTTCCCCACCTGGGTCTCCCCTGGACCTGGTGACTCTCGTTCCTACATGAACCACACCTGGACTTGGTGACTGTGGTGTTCTTGTAGACTCACATTTCCCAGGTGACTCAGGTCCCCACTAGGGCCTCACCTCGATCTGGAGACTCTGGCCTGCAGGTTCGCCTCACCTGGACTTGGTGAGTGGGGTTGACACCTGGGCGTCACCCATACCTGGTGACTCAGGTCCCCACGTGGGCCTCTTGGACCTGATGAATCTGGTCCTTACCTGGCCTCTCCCAGACCCAGGGACTCTGGTCACCACCTGGACCTCACCTGGACCTGGTGATTCTGGTCCCCATCTGGGCCTCACCCATTCCTGGTGACTTTGTTCCCCACCTGGACCTGATTGCTTTGGACTCTTTCTTGGCCTAACCTGGAACTGGTGACTCTGATCCTATCTGCGTGTCACCCAGATCTGGTGACTCTGGGCCTCACCTGGGCATCATTGGTACCTGGTGACTCTGTTCCACGCCTGAGCCTAACCTGGACATGATGACTCTGGAACCACTCTAGGCCTCTCCCTGACCTGATGCCTCAGGTCCCCATCTGGATGTCACCTGGACGATGTGATTCTGGTACCCCTCTAAGCCTCAACCAGATCTGGTGACAGTGGTCCTCAACTGGACCTCACTGGACCTAGTGAATATGCTCCATCTGGGTCTCATTTGGACCTGGTGACTCTAGTCTCTATCTGGGCATCATCGGGACATGGTTCCTCTGCATGGCCTGCAGTTTGGCCTCACCTGGACCTGGGGAGTGGGGTTGCCACCTGGGCCTCACCCATGCTTGGTAACACAGGTACCGACGTGGGCCTCACTTGGACCTGGTGAATCTGGTCCTTACGTGGTCCTCACCCGGAACTGGTAACTCTGGTCACCACCTGGGAATCACCTGTACCTGGTGAATCTGGTCCCCATCTGGGCCTCACCCAGTCCTCGTGACTTTGTTCCCCACCTGCACCTGATTGCTGTGGACTCCTTCTTGGCCTCACCTGGAACTGGTGACTCTGATCATACCTGGGCCTCACCCAGATCTGGTGACTCTGGTCCTCACCTGTGGACCATTATGACCTGGATCTCTGTTCCACACCTGAGCCTCACCTGGACATGATGACTATGGATCCCCTCTGGGCCTCACCCTGACATGGTTACTCTGCTCCACATCTGGATGTCACCTAGACCAGGTGAATCTGGTACCCCTGTCGGCCTCAACTAGACCTGGAGATTCTGGTCCTCAAGTGCGCCTCACGGAGACCTAGAGAATATGCTCCCCACCTGCTCCTCATCTGCACCTGGTGACTCTGGTTCTACCTGCGCATCATCGGGACATGGTTACTCTATTCCCCACTGGGACTGACCTGATCCTGGTAACTCTGGTCCTGACTTTGGCCTCTTCTGTACCAGGTGACTCTGGCTCCACCTGGGCCTCACCTGTAACTGGTGACTCTGATCCTAAGCATGGCCTCACCAGACCTGGTAACTGTGGTTCCCATCGGGACCTCACCTGGACCTCATATCTCTGGTCCCACCTGGGCCTCACCAGGACCCGGTGTCTCTGGTACCCACCAGGGTAGCATCAGGATATGGTTACACTGTTCACTAACAGTGACCCAGCCGGACCTATTAACTCTGGTCTTCACCTGGGCCACACCTGGACATGGTGACACTCGTTCCCACCTGGGTCTCAACTGGACATGGTGTGTCGGATCCCCACCTGGTTTTCACCTGTAACTGGTGATTCTCGTTCCCACATGGACATCCTGTGGACCTAGTGGCTGCAGTGTTTCTAGCTTCTCATGTACCTCGTGACTCTGGTCCCCACCAGGGCCTCACCGGGACCTGGGAGTGTGGTTGCCACCTGCACCTCACCTGGACTTGGTGATTCTGCTCTGCACCTGAGACTACACTGGATCTGGTGACTGTGGTCCCCACCTGGTCTTCACCTGGATTTGGGGACTCCGTTCCCCATCTGGGCCTCACCTGGCCCTGTTGACCATGGTCCTCAACTGGGCACAATTGGGGCCCGGTGACTGTGTTCCACAAATGGACCTCACCTGGACCAGGTGACTCTGGTTCCCCTCTGGTTCTCACCGTGCCCTAATGACTGTGAACCGCACTTTGGCCTGACTTGGACCTGCTGACCCTGGTTGCCACCTGCGCTTGACTTCGACCTGTTGACTCTGGTTCTTTCTTTTTCTTTTCTTTTTAAATTTATTTTTTATTATTGGTGTTCTATTTACTAACATACAGAATAACCCCCAGTGCCCGTCACCCATTCACTCCCACCCCCCGCCCTCCTCCCCTTCTACCACCCCTAGTTCGTTTCCCAGAGTTAGCAGTCTTTACGTTCTGTCTCCCTTTCTGATATTTCCCACACATTTCTTCCCCCTTCCCTTATATTCCCTTTCACTATTATTTATATTCCCCAAATGAATGAGAACATATAATGTTTGTCTTTCTCCGACTGGCTTACTTCACTCAGCATAATACCCTCCAGTTCCATCCGCGTTGAAGCAAATGGTGGGTATTTGTCATTTCTAATTGCTAGTAATATTCCATTGTATACATAAACCACATCTTCTTTATCCATTCATCTTTCGTTGGACACCGAGGCTCCTTCCACAGTTTGGCTATCGTGGCCATTGCTGCTATAAACATCGGGGTGCAGGTGTCCCGGCGTTCATTGCATTTGTCTCTATGGGGAAAATCCCCAACAGTGCAATTGCTGGGTCGTAGGGCAGGTATTTTTTTAACTGTTTGAGGAGCCTCCACACAGTTTTCCAGAGTGGCTGCACCAGTTCACATTCCCACCAACATTGTATGAGGATTCCCTTTTCTCCGCATCCTCTCCAACATTGGTTGTTTCCTGTCTTGGTAATTTTCCCCATTCTCACTGGTGTGAGGTGGTATCTCATTGTGGTTTTGATTTGTATTTCCCTGATGGCAAGTGATGCGGAGCATTTTCTCATGTGCATGTTGGCCATGTCTATGTCTTCCTCTGTGAGATTTCTGTTCATGTCTTTTGCCCATTTCATGATTGGATTGTTTGTTTCTTTGGTGTTGAGTTTGATAAGTTCTTTATAGATCTTGGAAACTAGTCCTTTATCTGATATGTCATTTGCAAATATCTTCTCCCATTCTGTAGGTTGTCTTTGAGTTTTGTTGACTGTATCCTTTGCTGTGCAAAAGCTTCTTATCTTGATGAAGTCCCAATAGTTCATTTTTGCTTTTGTTTCTTTTGCCTTCGTGGATGTATCTTGCAAGAAGTTACTATGGCCGAGTTCAAAACGGGTGTTGCCTGTGTTCTTCTCTAGGATTTTGATGGAATCTTGTCTCACATTTAGATCTTTCATCCATTTTGAGTTTATCTTTGTGTATGGTGAAAGAGAGTGGTCTAGTTTCATTCTTCTGCATGTGGATGTCCAATTTTCCCAGCACCATTTATTGAAGAGACTGTCTTTCTTCTAATGGATAGTCTTTCCTCCTTTATCGAATATTAGTTGCCCATAAAGTTCAGGGTCCACTTCTGGATTCTCTATTCTGTTTCACTGATCTATGTGTCTGTTTTTGTGCCAGAAGACTCTAGTTCTTTCAAGGGCCTCAACTGTACCTGGTGATCCTGGTCCCCACCTGGGACTCACCTGGACGTGGTGACTCTTTTCACCACCGGGGACTCACCTGGACCTGCTTACTGTGTTACACACCAGGGCCTCAAGTAGACCTGTTGACCATGGTCCCCAAGCCGGTCTCACATGGACCTGTTGCCTCTGATCCCCACCGGGGCCTCACGTGTACCTGGTAACTCTGGGCCTCACCAGGGCCTCATCGGGACCTAGTGACTCTGGTCCCCACCTGGGCTTCACGTGGATCTGGTGACTCTGGCCCCACCTGGATATCACCAGAACCTGGTGACTCTGGTCCCCGTCTGAGACTCACCCGGAGCTGGGGACACTGGTCCTCAACTAGGCCTCAGCAGGACCTGGTGAATCTACTCCTCACTTAGGCTTCGACTGGACCTGTGACTCTTTTCCCACCTGGCATCAATGGGACATGGTTACTCTGTTTCCCACCTGGGCCTCACCTGGACATGATAACTTTGCTCCGCACTTTGGCCTCAACTGGTCCTGATGACTCTGGACCCACCACCTAGGCCTCAATCTGGACCTGGTGACTGTGGTCCCCACCTGGGTCTCACCTGGACCTGGTGACTCTCGTTCCCACATGAATCTCACCTGGACCTGGTGACTGTGGTGTTCTTGTAGACTCACTTTTACCTGGTGACTCTGGTCCTCACCTGGGCCTCTCCTGGATCTGGTGGTTCTGGCCTGCAGGTTGGCCTCACCTGGACCTGGTGAGTGGGGTTGCCACCCCATACCTGGTGACTCAGGTCCCCACGTGGGCCTCTTGGACCTGGTGAATCTGGTCCTTACCTGGTCCTCTCCCAGACCCGAGGACTCTGGTCACCACCTGGGCCTCACCTGGACCTGGTGACTCTGGTCCTCACCTGGGCATCCTTGGTACCTGGTGACTCTCTTCCACACCTGAGCCTCTCCTGAACATGATGACTCTTGAACCTCTCTGGGCCTCACCCTGACCTGGTGACTCTGGTCCCCATCTAGATGTCACCTTGATTAGGTGATTCTGGTATCCCTCTAGGGCTCAACCAGATCTGGTGATTCTGGTCCTCAACTGGGCCTCACCTGGACCTAGTGAATATGCTCCATCTGGGCCTCATTTGGACCTGGTGACTCTGGTCCCTCTCTGGGCATCATCGGGACATGGTTCCACAACATGGCCTGGAGTTGGCCTCACCTGGACCTGGTGAGTGTTGTTGCCACCTGGGCCTCACCCATACGTGGTGACACAGGTCCCCATGTGGGCTTCACTTGGACCTGGTGAATCTGGTCCTTACCTGGTTCTCACCCGGAACTGGTATGTCTGGTCACCACCTGGGAATCACATGGGCCTGGTGAATCTGGTCCCAATCTGGGCCTGACCCTGTCCTGGTGACTTTGTTCCCCACCTGGACCTGATTTCTGTGGACTCCTTCTTGGCCTCACCTGGAACTGGTGACTCTGATCCTAAGTGGGCCTCCCCCAGATCTGGTGACTCTGGTCCTCACCTGCGGACCATTATGACCTGGATACTTTGTTCCAAACCTCAGCCTAACCTGGACATGATGACTCTGGAACCCCTCTGGGCCTCACCCTGACATGGTGACTCTGGTCCCCATCTGGATGTCACCTAGACCAGGTGAATCTGGTACCACTCTAGGCCTCAACTTGACCTGGATGCTCTGGTCCTCAACTGGGCCTCACCGGGAACTAGTGAACATGCTCCCCACCTGCGCCTCATCTGGACCTGGTGACTCTGGTTCTACCTGGGCATCATAGGGACATGGTTACTGTATTCCCCACTGGGACTCACCTGATCCTTGTAACTCTGGTCCTGACTTTGGCCTCTTCTGTACCAGGTGATTCTGTCTCCACCTGGGCTTCACCTGTACATGGTGACTCTGATCCTAAGCATGGCCTCACCTGACCTGGTGACTGGGGAACCCATCGGGACCTCACCTGGACCTCATGTCTCCGGTCCCACCGGGGCCTCACCAGGACCTTGTGTCTCTGGTACCCACCTGGATAGCATCAGGATATGGTTACATTCTTCACTAACAGTGACCCAGCCGGACCTATTAACTCTGCTCTTCACCTGGGCCACACCTGGACATGGTGATTCTGGTCTGCACCTGAGACTACCCGGGATCTGTTGACTGTGGTCCCCACCTGGGCTTCACCTGGATATTTTGACTCCGGTCCCCATCTGGGCCTCACCTGGCCCTGTTGACCATGGTCCTCAACTGGGCAAAATTGGGACCCGGTGACTGTGTTCCACAACTGGACCTCACCTCGACCAGGTGACTCTGGTCCCCCTCTGGGTCTCACCGTTCCCTAGTGACTGTGAACCCCACTTTGGCCTGACTTGGACCTGCTGATCCTGTTTGCCACCTGCGCCAGACCTCGAACTGTTGACTCTGGTTCTTTCAAGGCCCTCCCCTGTACCTGGTGATCCTCGTCCCCAACTGGGCCTCACCTGGACGTGGTGACTCTTTTCACCACCGGGGACTCACCTCGACCTGCTTACTGTGTTCCATACCTGGGCCTCAAGTAGATCTGTTGACCATTGTCCCCAAGCCGGCCTCACATGAACCTGTTGCCTCTGATCAAAACGGGAGCTCACGTGTACTTGGTTACTCTGGTCCTCATTTGGGACTCATCTTGACCTAGTGAGTATGGTCCCGATCTGGGCTTCACATGGATCTGGTGACTCTGGTCCCCAACTGGACGTCACCTGGATCTGGTGACACTGGTCCCTACCTGGACCTCTCCTGGACCTGGTGACTCTCTTTCCAACATGGACCTCACCTGGATCTGTTGACTCTGGTCCTCAGTTTGGCCTCCCCTGGACCTGATGTCTCTCGTCCCCATTTTGACCTAACTCAAAACTGCTGAATCTTCCCCCACCTAGGCCGCACCCAGACTTGGTGACTCTTGTACCCAGCTATACCTCAATTCGACCTGATGAATCTGGTCCTCACGTGCGCCTCACATGGACCTGGGACTCAGCTGGATAGAGTGGCTCTGGTTCCCTCAGGGGCTCACCTGATACTGGTGACTGTGGTCTTATTCTATGCCTCACCAGGACCTAGTGATTCTGTTCCACATCTGGGCCTGCATGGCCCTAGTGACTCTGGTCCTCAACCAGGCATCATTGGGACCTGGATACTCTATGCCACACATGGGCCTACTTTGACCAGGGACCTCTGGTCCCATTCTGGGCCTCAAACTATACTGGTTACTCTGGTTCCCCCTCTGGGACTCACCCTTACCTGGTGACTCAGGTCACCCCTTGGGCTTCAATTAGGCCTGGTGAATCTGGTCCTTAGCTGGTCCGCACCTGGATCCGGTGACTGGTCGCCACCTGGGTCTCACCTGGACATGATGACTCTTAATCCCCTCTGGACCTCACCCTGACATGGTGACTCTGGTCCCCATCTGGATGTCACCTAGACCAGGTGAATCTGGTACCCCTCTAGGCCTCAACTAGACCTGGCGACTCTGGTCCTCAAATGGGCCTCAGCGGGACCTAGTAAACATGCTCCCCACCTGCGCCTCATCTGGACCTGGTGACTTGGTTCTACCTGGGCTTCATCGGGACATGTTTACTCTATTCCCCACTGGGACTGCCCTGATCCTGGTAACTCTCGTCCGGACGTTGGCCTCGTCTGTACCAGGTGACTCTGGCACCACTTGGGCCTCACTTTTATCTGGTGACACTGATTCTAAGCATGACCTCACCTGACCTGGTGACTGTGGTTCCCATCAGGACCTCACCTGGACCTCATGTCTCTAGACCCACCTGGGCCTCACCAAGACCTGGTGTCTCTGGTACCCACCTGGGTAGCATCAGGATATGGTTACCCTGTTCACTATCAGTGACCAAGCCGGACCTATTAACTCTGTTCTTCACATGGGCCACACCTGGACATGGTGAAACTGGTTCCCACCTGGGACTCACCTGGACATGGTGAGTCGGATGCCCACCTGGTCCTCACCTGTAACTGGTGATTCTCGTTCCCACATGAACATCATATGGATCTGGTGGCTGCAGTGTTCCTAGCTTCTCATGTACCTCGTGACTCTGATCCCCACCAGGGCCTCACCGGGTCCTGGTGAGTTTGGTTTCACTTGCACCTCACCTGGACCTGGTGATTCTGGTCTGCACCTGAGACTACCCTGGATCTGGTGACTGTGGTCCCCACCTGGGATTCACCTGGATTTCGGGACTCCGGTCCCCATCTGGGCCTCACCTGGCCCTGTTGACCATGGTCCTCAACTGGGCAAATTTGGGACCCGGTGAGTGTGTTCCACAACTGGACCTCACCTGGATCAGGTCACTCTGGTCCCCCTCTGAGTCTCACGTGCCCTAGTTACTGTGAACCTCACTTTGGCCTTACTTGGACCTGTTCACCCTGGTTGCCACCTGCGCCTGACCTCGAACTGTTGACTCTGGTTCTTTCAAGGGCCTCCCCTGTACCTGGTGATCCTGGTGCCCACCTGGTCCTCACCTTGACGTGGTGACCTTTGTCACCACCGGGGACTCACCTGGACCTGCTTACTGTGTTCCACACCTGGGCCTCAAGTACACCTCTTGACCATTGTCCCCAAGCCCGCCTAACATGGACCTGTTGCCTCTGATCCCCACTGGGGCCTCACGTGTACCTGGTAACTCTGGGCCTCACCTGGGCCTTATCTGCACCTAGAGACTCTGGTCCCCACCTGGACTTCACCTGGATATGGTGACTCTGTTCCCACCTGGATTTTACCTGGATCTGGTGACTCTGGTCCCCACCTGGATATCACCAGAACCGGGTGACACAACCGGAGTTGGGGACACTGGTCCTGAGCTGGGCCTCAACAGGACCTGGTGAATCTACTCCAAACTTAGGCTTCGTCTGGACATTGTGACTCTTTTCCCACCTGGCATCAATGGGACATGGTTACTCTGTTCCCCACCTGGGCCTCACCTGGACATGATAACTTTGCTGCACACTTTGGCCTCAACTGGTCCTGATGACTCTCGTCCCCCAACCTAGGCCTCAATCTGGACCTGGTGACTGTCGTCCCCAACTGGGTCTCAGCTGGACCTGGTGACTCCCGTTCCCACATGAACCACTACTGGACCTGGTGACTGTGGTGTTCTTGTAGACTCACATTTACCTTGTGACTCCCGTCCCCACTAGGGCCTCACCTGGATCTGGTGACTCTGGCCTGCAGGTTGGCCTCACCTGGACCTGGTGAGTGTGGTTGCCACCTGGGCCTCACCCATACCTGGTGACTCAGTTCCCCACGTGGGTCATGTGGACCTGGTGAATTTGGTCCTTACCTGGTCCTCTCCCGGACCCGGGGACTCTGGTCACAACCTGGGCCTCAGCTGGACCTGGTGAATCTGGTCCCTTCTGGGTCTCACACAGTCCTGGTGACTTTCTTCCCCACCTGGACCTGATTGCTGTGGACTCTTTCTTGGCCTCACCTGGAACTGGTGACTCTGGTCCCTATCTGGATGTCACCTGGACCAGGGGATTCTGGTACCCCTCTGGGCCTCAACCAGATCTGGTGACTCTGGTCCTCAAATGGGCCTCACCTGGACCTAATGAATATGCTCCATCTGGGCCTCATTTGGACCTGGTGACTCTGGTCCCTACGTGGGCAACATCGGGACATGGTTCCACATAATGGTCTGCAGGTTGGCCTCTACTTGACCTGGTAACTCTGGTTCCTACCTGGGCATCATCGGGACACGGTTCCTCTGCCTGGCCTGCAGGTTGGCGTCACCTGGACCTGGTGAGTGGGCTTGCCACCTGGGCCTCACCCATACCTGGTGACACAGGTCCCACGTGGGCCTCACTTGGACCTGGTGAATCTGGTCCTTACCTGGTCCTCACCCGGAACTGGTAACTCTTGGCACCACCTGGGAATCACATGGACCTGGTGAATCTGGTCCCCATCTGGGCCTCACCCAGTCCTGGTGACTTTGTTCCCCACCTGGACCTGATTGCTGTGGACTCCTTCTTGGTCTCACCTGAAAATTGTGACTCTGCTCCTAACTGGGCCTCACCCAGATCTGGTGACTCTGGTCCTCACCTGTGGACCATTATGACCTGGATACTCTGTTCCACACCTGAACCTCACCTGGACATGATGAATCTGGATCCACTCTGGGCCTCACCCTGACATGCTGACTCTGGTCCCCATCTGGAGGTCCCCTAGACCAGGTGAATTTGGTACCCCTCTAGGCCTCAATTAGACCTGGTGACTCTGGTCTTCATCTGGGCCTCACCTGGACCTAGTGAATATTCTCCCCACCTGCGCCTCGATGGACCTGGTGACTCTGGTTCTACCCGGGCATCATTGGGACAGGGTTACTGTATTACCCACTGGGACTGACCTGATCCTGGTAACTCTGGTCCTGACTTTGGCCTCTTCTGTAAGAGGTGACTCTGTGTCCACCTGGGCCTCACCTGTACCTGGTGACTCTGATCCTAAGCATGGCCTCACCTGACCTGGTGACTGTGGTTCCCATCGGGACCTCACCTGGACCTCATGTCTCCAGTTACACTTGGGCCTCACCAGGACCTGGTGTCTCTGGTACCCACCTGGGTAGCATCAGGATATGGTTACACTGTTCACTAACACTCATCCAGCTGGACCTAAAAACTCTGGTCTTCACCTGGGGCACACCAGGACATGGTGACACTGGTTCCCATCTGGGTCTCACCTGGACATGGTGAGTCGGATCCCCACCTGGTCCTCACCTGTAACTGGTGATCCTCGTTCCCACATGGACATGATGTGGACCTGGTGGCTGCAGTGTTTCAAGCTTCTCATGTACCTCGTGTCTCTGGTCCCCACAGGGGCCTCACCGGGACCGGGTGAGTGTGGTTGCCACCTGCACCTCACATGGACCTGGTGATTCTAGTCTGCACCTGAGACTACCC
Organism: Canis lupus baileyi; assembly: GCF_048164855.1. Taxonomy (NCBI): domain Eukaryota; kingdom Metazoa; phylum Chordata; class Mammalia; order Carnivora; family Canidae; genus Canis; species Canis lupus. Next base: position 42,581,172 of record NC_132866.1, read on the forward strand.
TGGATCTGGTGCCTGTGGTCCCCACCTTGGCTTCACCTGGATTTGGGGACTCCGGTCCCCATCTGGGCCTCACCTGGCCCTGTTGACCATTGTCCTCAACTGTGCAAAATTGGTACCCGGAGACTGTGTTCCACAACTGGACCTCACCTGGACCAGGTGAATCTGGTCCCACTCTGGGTCTCACCGTGCCCTAGTGACTGTGAACCCCACTTTGGCCTGACTTGGACCTGCTGACCCTGGTTGCCACCTGCGCCTGACCTCGAACTGTTGACTCTGGTTCTTTCAAGGGCCTTCCCTGGACCTGGTGATCCTGGTCGGACCTGGGCCACACCTGGACGTAGTGACTCCTGTCACCAATGGGTAGTCACCTGGACCTGCTTACTGTGTTCCACAACTGGGCCTCAAGTAGACCTGTTGACCATGGTCCCCAAGCCGGCCTCACATGGACCTGTTGACTCTGATCCCCACCGGGGCCTCACGTGTACCTGGTAACTCTAGTCCTCACCTGGGCCTCATCTGGACCTAGTGACTCTGGTCCCCATCTGGGCTTCACATGGATCTGGTGACTCTGGTCCCCACCTGGACTTCACCTGGATCTCGTGACTCTGGACTCCACCTGGACCTCTCCTGGACCTCGTGACTGTCTTTCCAACATGGACCTCACCTGGATCTGGTGACTCTGGTCCTCAGTTTGGCCTCACCTGGACCTGGTGTCTCTCGTCCCCACTTGGACCTAACTCAGAACTGCTGAATCTTGCCCCACCTAGGCCGCACCCAGACCTGGTGACTCTTGTCCCCAGCTATGCCTGAATACGACCTGATGAATCTGGTCCTCACGTGGGCCTCACATGGTCCTGGGACTCAGCTGGATAGAGTGGCTCTGGTTCCCACAAGGGGCTCACCTGATACTGCTGAATGTGGTCTTATTCTATGCCTCACTAGGACCTAGTGATTCTGTTCCCCATCTGGGCCTGCATGGCCATAGTGACTCTGGTCCTCGCCCAGGCGTCACTGGGACCTGGATACTATATTCCACACCTGGGCCTCACTTTGACCAGGGACCTCTGGTCCCATTCTGGGCCTCAAACTAAACTGGTTACTCTGGTTCCCCCTCTGGCCCTCACCCTGACCTGGTGACGCTGGTCACCCGTTGGGCTTCACTTGGGCCTGGAGAATCTGGTCCTTATCTGTTCCGCACCTGGATCTGGTGACTGGTCGCCACCTTGGCCTCACCTGGACTTGCTGAATCCTGTTGCCACCTGCGCCTCACCTGGACCTTGCGACTGTGGTCCCACCTGGACCTCACCTGGACGAGGTGACTGGTTCCCACAGGGACCTCACCTGGACCTGGTGACTCAGGTCCTCATATGGGCATCATGGGACCTGGTTTCTCAGTTCCACATCGGGGCCTCACCTGGACCTAGTGATTCATGTTCCCCTCTGGGCCTCACCCTGACGTGGTGACTCCGGTCCCCACCTGGATATCACTAGAACCGGGTGACTCTGGTCCCCCTCTGGGACTCACCCGGAGCTGGGGACACTGGTCCTCAGCTGGTCCTCAACAGGACCTGGTGAATCTACTCCTCACTTAGGCCTCGTCTGGACCTTGTGACTCTTTTCCCATCTGGCATCAATGGGACATGGTTACTCTGTTCCCCACCTTGGCCTCACATGACATGATAACTTTGCTCCACACTTTGGCCTCAACTGGTCCTGATGACTCTGGTCCCCCCAGCTAGGCCTCAATCTGGACCTGGTGACTGTGGTCCCCACCTGGGTCTCACCTGGACCTGGTGACTCTCGTTCCCACATGAACCACACCTGGACCTGGTTACTGTGGTGTTCTTGTATACTCACATTTACCTGGTGACACCGGTCCCCACTAGGGCCTCACCTGGTTCTGCTGACTGTGGCCTGTCGGTTGGCCTCATCTGGACCTGGTGAGTGGCGTTGCCACCTGAGGTTCACCCATACCTGGTGACTCAGGAACACACGTGGTCCTCCTTGACCTGGTGAATCTGGTCCTTACATGGTCCTCTCCCAGACCCAGGGACTCTGGTCACCACCTGGGCCTCTCCTGGACCTGGTGAATCTCTTCTCCATCTGGGCCTCACCCAGTCTTGGTGACTTTGTTCCACACCTGGACCTGATTGCTTTGGACTCTTTCTTGGCCTCACCTGGAACTGGTGACTCTGATCCTCTCTGCGCGTGACTCAGGCCTGGTGACTCTGGTCCTCACCTGGGCATCATTGGTACCTGGTGACTCTGTTCCACACCTGAGCCTCACCTGGACATGATGACTCTGGGACCACTCTGGGCCTCACCCTGACCTGGTGACTCTGGTCCCCATCTGGATGTCACCTGGACCAGGGGATTCTGGTACCCCTCTAGGCCTCAACCAGGTCTGGTTTCTCTTGTCCTCAACTGGGCCTCGGTTGGTCCTAGTGAATATGCTCCATCTTGGCCTCATTTGGACCTGGTTATTCTGATCCCTACCAGGGCATCATGGGGACTTATTTCTACTGCATGGCCTGCAGGTTGGCCTCACCTGGACCTGGTAACTCTGGTCCCTACATTGGCATTATCGGGACCCGGTTGCTTTGCATGGCCTGCAGGTAGGCCTCACCTGGAACTGCTGAGTGGGGTTGCCTCTTGGGCCTCACCCATACCTGGTGACACAGGCCCCTATGTGGGCCTCACTTGGACCTGGTGTATCTGGTAATTCTACTCACCACCTGGGGATCACCTGGACCTGGTGACTTTGTTCCCCACGTGGACCTGATTGCTCTGGACACCTTCTTGGCCTTACCTGGAAGTGGTAACTCTGATCCCAACTGGGCCTCTCTCAGATCTGGTGACTCTGGTCCTCACCTGGGCCTCATCTGGACCTAGTGACTCTGGTCCCCACCTGGGCTTCAACTGGATCTGTTGACTCTGGTCCCCACCTGGATTTCACCTGGAACTGGTGACTCTGGTCCATACCTGAACCTCTCCTGGACCTGGTGACTCACTTTCCAGCATGGACCTCACTTGGATCTGGTGACTATGGTCCTCAGTTTGGCCTCACCTGGACCTGGTGTCTCTCGTCCCCACTTTGACCTAACTCAGAACTGCTGATCTTGCCCCACCTAGGCCGCACACAGACATGGTGACTCTTGTCCCCAACTATGCCTCAATTCGACCTGATGAATCTGGTCCTCATGTGGGCCTCCATGGACCTGGGACTCAGCTGGATAGAGTGGCTCTGGTTCCCACAAGGGGCTCACCTGATACTGGTGACTGTGGTCTTATTCTATGCCTCACCAGGACCTAGTGATTCTGTTCCCTATCTGGGCCTGCATGGCCCTAGTAAATCTTTTCCTCACCCAGGCATCATTGGGATCTGGATACTCTATTCCACATCTGCGCCTCACTTTCACCAGGGACCTAGGGTCCCATTCTGGGCCTCAAACTAAACTGGTTATTCTGGTTCCCCCTCTGGGCGTCACCCCTACCTGGTGACTCTGGTCACCCCTTGGGCTTCACTTGGGCCTGGTGAATCTGGTCCTTAGCTGTTCCGCACCTGGATCTGGTGACCGGTCGCTACCTGGGCCTCACCTGGATTTGGTGAAACCTGTTGCCACCTGCGCCTCTTCTGGACCTAGTGACTGTGGTCCCACCCAGACATCACCTGGATCTGGTGGCTCTGGTTCACATATGGGGCTCTCCTGGACCTGGTTCCTGTGGTCTCCATCTGGCCTCACCTGGAACACAATGACTCTGTTCCATATTTGCCCTCTGCTGGACCTGTTGACTCTGGTACTTACCTGGGCATCATTGGGACCTGGGAACACTCTTATATACCTGGACCTCACCTGGACCTGGTGACTGTGGTCCCACCTGGGCCTCACCTGCATGAGGTGACTGGTTCCCACAGGGACCTCACCTGGATCTGGTGACTCAGGTCCTCATATGGACATTATGGGACCTGGTTTCTCAGTTCCCCATCGGGGCCTGCCCTGGACCTAGTGATTCTCGTCCCACTCTGGGCCTCACTCTGACGTGGTGACTCTGGTCCCCACCTGGATATCACCAGAACCGGGTAACTCTGGTCCCCCTCTGGGACTCACCCGGAGCTGGGACACTGGCACTCAACTGGGCCTCAACAGGACCTGGTGAATCTACTCCTCACTTAGGCCTCGTTTGGACCTTGTGACTCTTTTCCCACCTGGCATCAATGGGACTTGGTTACTCTCTTCCCCACCTCGGTTTCACCTCGACATGATAACTTTGCTCCACACTTTGGCCTCAACTGGTCCTGATGACTCTCGTCCCCCCACCGAGGCCTCAATCTGGATCTGGTGACTGTGGTCCCCACCTGGGTCTCACCTGGATTTGGTGACTCTCGTTCCCACATGAACAACACCTGGACCTGGTGACTGTTGTTTTCTTCAAGACTCACATTTACCTGGTGACACCGGTCCCCACTAGGGCCTCACCTGGATTGGTGACTCTGGCTTGCAGGTTGGCCTCACCTGGACCTGGTGAGTGGAGTTGCCACCTGAGCTTCACCCATACCTGATGACTCAGGAACCCACGTGGTTCTCTTGGACCTGGTGAATCTGGTCCTTACATGGTCCACTCCCTGACCCGGGGATTCTGGTCACCTCCTGGGTCTCACCTGGACCTGGTGAATCTCTACCCCATCTGGGCCTCAACCAGTCCTGGTGAGTTTGTTCCCCACCAGGACCTGATTGCTTTGGACTCTTTCTTGGCCTCACCTGGAACTGGTGACTCTTATCCTCTCTGCACGTGACTCAGGCATGGATACTCTGGTCCCCATCTGGATGTCACCTGGACCAGGTGATTCTGGTACCCCTCTAGGTCTAAACCATATCTGGTGTCTGTGGTCCTCAGCTGGGCCTCGTCTGGACCTAGTGAATATGCTCCATCTGGGCCTCATTTGGACCTGGTGACTCTCTTCCCTACCTGGGCATCATCGGGACAAGGTTCCACTGCATGGCCTTTAGGTTGGCCGCACCTGGACCTGGTAACTGTGGTTCTAACTGGGCATCATGGGGACGTGTTTACTCTATTCCCAGTGGGACTGACCTGATCGTGGTAACTCTGGTCCTGACTTTGGCCTCTTCTGTGCCATGTGACTCTGGCTCCTCCTGGACTTCACCTGTAAGTGGTGACTCTGATCCTAAGCATGGCCTCACCTCACCTGGTGACTGTGGTTTCCATCGGTACCTCACCTGGACCTCATGTCTCTGGTCCCAACTGGGACTCACCAGGACTTGTATCTGGTACCCACCTGAGTAGCATCAGGATATGGTTACACTGTTCACCAACAGTGACGCGGCCGGACCTATTAACTCTCGTCTTCACCTGGTCCACACTTGGACATGGAGACACTGGTTCCCACCAGGGTCTCACCTGGACATGGTGACTCAGATCCCCACCTGCTCCTCACCTGTAACTTGTAATTCTCGTTCCCACATGGACATCATGTGGACCTGGTGGCTGCAGTGTTTCTAGCTTCTCATGTACCTCGTGGATCGGGTCCCCACCAGGGCCTCACCTGGACCTGGTGAGTGGGGTTGCCACTTGGGCCTCAGGCATACCTGGTGACACAGGCCCCTATGTGGGCCTGACTTGGACATGGTGTATCTGGTAATTCTGGTCACCACCTGGGAATCACCTGGACCTAGTGAATCTGGTAACTCTGGTCACCACCTGGGAATCACTTGGACCTGGTGAATCTGTGTCCCCATCTGGGCCTCACCCAGTCCTCGTGAATTTTTTCCCCACCTAAACCTGATTGCTGTGGACTCCTTCTTAACCTCACCTGGAACTGTTGACTCTGATCCTAACTGGGCCTCACCCAGATCTGTTGACTCTGGTCCTCACCTGTGGACCATTATGACCTGGATACTCTGTTCCACACCTGAGACTCACCTGGACATGATGACTCTGGATCCCCTCTGGGCCTCTCCCTGACATGGTGACACTGGTCCCCATCTGGAAGGCACCTAGTCCAGGTGAATCTGGTACCCCTCTATGTCTCAACTAGACCTGGTGACTCTGGTCCTCTACTGGGCCTCAACGGGACGTAGTGAATATGTTCCCCACCTTTGCCTCATCTGGACCTGATGACTCTGGCTCCACCTGGGCCTCACCTATAACTGGTGACTCTGATCCTAAGCATGGCCTCACCTGACCTGGTGACTGTGTTTCCCATAGGGACCTCACCTGGACCTCATGTCTCTGTTCCACCTGGGCCTCACCAGGAACTTTTGTCTCTGGTTACCACCTGGGTAGCATCAGGATATGGTTACACTGTTCACTATCAGTGACCCAGCCGGACCTATTAACTCTGGTCTTCACTGGGCCACACCTAGACATGGTGACACTCGTTCCCACCTGGGTCTCACCTGGACATGGTGAGTCGGATCCCCACCTGGTCCTCACCTGTAACTGGTGATACTCGTTCCCACATGGACATCATGTGGACCTGGTGGCTGCAGTGTTTCTAGCTTCTCATGTACCTCGTGACTCTGGTCCCCACCAGGGCCTCACCGGGACCTGGTGAGTGTAGTTGCCACCTGCACCTCACCTGGACCTGGTGATTCTGGTCTGCACCTGAGACTACCCTGGAACTGGTGACTGTGGTCTCCACCTGGGCTTCTCCTGGATTTGGGGACTCCGGTCCCCATCTGGGCCACACCTGGCCCTGTTGACTATGGTCCTCAACTGTGCAAATTTGGGACCCGGTGACTTTAGACCTCACCTGGACCATATGACTCTGGTCCGCCTCCGGGTCTAACCTTGGACCTCACCTGGACCATGTGACTCTGGTCCGCCTCGGGGTCTAACCGTGCCCTAATGACTCTGAAACCCACTTTTTCCTGACTTGGACCTGCTGACCTTGGTTGCCACCTGTGCCTGACCTCGAACTGTTGACTCTGGTTCATTCAAGGGCCTCCCCTGTACCTGGTTATCCTGGTCCCCACCTGGGTCTCACCTGGACGTGGTGACTCTTGTCACCACCGGGGATTCACCTGGACCTGGTACTGTGTTCCACACCTGGGCCTCAAGTAGACCTGTTGACCATGGTCCCCAAGCCGGCCTCACATGGACCTGTTGCCTCTGATCCCTACCGGGGCCTCACGTGTACCTGGAAACTCTGGTCCTCACCTGGGCCTCATCTGGACCTAGTGACTCTGGTCCCCACCTGGGCTTCACCTGGATCTGGTGACTCTTGTACACACCTGGACCTCTCCTGGACCTGGTGACTCTCTTTCCAACATGGACCTCACCTGGATCTGGTGACTCTGGTCCTCAGTTTGGCCTCACATGGACCTGGTGTCTCTCGTCCCCACTTTGACCTAACTCAGAACTGCTGAATCTTGCCCCACCTAGGCCGTACCCAGACCCGGTGACACTTGTCCCCAGCTATGCCTCAATTCGACCTGATGAATCTGGTCCTCACGTGGGCCTCCCATGGACCTGGGACTCAGCTGGATAGAGTGGCTCTGGTTCCCACAAGGGGCTCACCTGATATTGGTGACTTATTCACCAGTGGTCTTATTCTATGCCTCAACAGGACCTATTGCTTCTCTTCCCCATCTGGGCCGGCATGGCCCTAGTAACTCTGGTCCTCACCCAGGCATCATTGGGACCTGGATACTCTATTCCACACCTAGGCCTCACTTTGACCAGGGACCTCTGGTCCCATTCTGGGCCTCAAACTAAACTGGTTACTCTGGTTCCCACTCTGGGCCTCACCCTTACCTGGTGACTCTCGTAACCCCTTGGGCTTGACTTGGGCCTGGTGCATATGGTCGTTAGCTGGTCCACACCTGGATCTGGTGACGGGTCGCCACCTGGGCCTCACCTGGACTTGGTGAATCCTGTTGACACCTGCGACTCAACTGGACCTTGTGACTGTGGTCCAACCTGGACCTCCCCTAGATCTGGTGGCTCTGGTTCCCATATGGGGCTCTCCTGGACCTGGTTCCTGTGGCCTCCATCTGGCCTCACCTGGAACACAATGACTCTGATCCATATTTGGGCCTCTTCTGGACCTGTAGACTCAGGTCCTTACCTGGGTATCATTGGGACCTGGAACTCTCTTATATACCTGGGCCTCACGTGGACCTGGTGATTGTGGACCCACCTGGGCCTCACCTGGACGAGGTGACTGGTTCCCACAGGGACCTCACCTGGACCTGGTGACTCAGGTCCTCATATGGGCATCATGGGACCTGGTTTCTCAGTTCCATAACGGGGCCTCACCTGGACCTAGTGATTCTCGTCCCCCTCTGGGCCTCACCCTGACGTGGTGACTTTGGTCCCCACCTGGATATCACCAGAACCGGGTGACTCTGGGCCTCCTCTGGGACGCAACTGGACCTGGGGACACTGGTCCTCAACTGAGGCTCAACAGGACCTGGTGAATCTACTCCTCACTTAGACCTCGTCTGAACCTTGTGACTCTTTTCCCACCTGGCATCAATGGGACATGTTTACTCTGTTCCCCACCTGGGCGTCACCTGGACATGATAACTTTGCTCCACTCTTTGGCCTCAACTCTTCCTGATGACTCTGGTCCCCCAACCTAGGCCGCAATCTGGAACTGATGACTGTGGTCTCCACCGGGGTCTCACCTGGATTTGGTGACTCTCGTTCCCACATGAACAACACCTGGACGTGGTGACTGTGGTGTTCTTGTACACTCACATTTACCTGTTGACTCCGGTCCCCACTAGGGCCTCACCTGGATCTGGTGACTCTGGCTTGCAGGTTGGCCTCACCTGGACCTGGTGAGTGGGGATGCCACATGGGACTCACCCATACCTGGTGACTCTGGTCCCCACATGGAACTCACCTGGATTTTGTGACTCTGGTTTCTGTTTGGCCTCACCTGGACAGGTGTCTCTCGTCCCCACTTTGAACTAACTCAGAACTGCTGAATCTTGCCCAACCTAGGCCGCACCCAGACCTGGTGACTCTTGTCCCCTGCTATGCCTCAATTCGACCTGATGAATCTGGTCCTCACGTGGGCCTCACATGGACCTGGGACTCAGCTGGATAGAGTGGCTCTAGTTCCCACAAGGGGCTCACCTGATACTGGTGACTGTGTTCTTATTCTATGCCTCACCGGGACCTAGTGATTCTGTTCCCCATCTGGGCTTTCTTGGCCCTAGTGAGTCTGGTCCTCACCAAGGCATCATTGGGACCTGGATACTCTATTCCACACCTGGGCCTCACTTTGTCCAGGGACCTCTGGTCCCATTCTGGGCCTCAAACTAAACTGGTTACTCTGGTTCCCCCTCGGGGCCTCACCCTTACATGGTGACGCTGGTCACCCCTTGGGCTTCACTTGGGCCTGGTGAATCTGGTTCTTAGCTGGTCCGCACCTGGCTCTGGTGACCGGTCACCACGTGGGCCTCACCTGGACTTGGTGAATCATGTTGCCACCTGCGCCTCACCTGGACCTTGTGACAGTGGTCCCTCCTGGACCTCACCTGGATCTGGTGGCTCTGGTTCCCATATGGGGCTCTCCTGGACCTGGTTCCTGTGGTCTCCATCTGGCCTCACTTGGAACACAATGACTCTGATCCATATTTGGGCCTCTCCTGGACCTGTTGACTCTGGTCCTTACCTGGGCATCATGGGACCTGGATACTCTCTTATATACCTGGGCCTCACCAGGACCTGGTGACTGTGGACCCACCTGGGCCTCACCTGGACGGGGTGACTGGTTCCCACAGGGACATCACCTGGACCTGGTGACTCAGGTCCTCATATGGGCATCTTGGGACCTGGTTTCACTGTTCCACATCGGGGTCACACCTGGACCTAGTGATTCTCGTCCCCCTCTGGGCCTCACCCTGACTTGTGACACTGGTCCCCACCTGGATATCACCAGAACCGGGTGACACACCCGGAGCTGGGGACACTGGTCCTCAGCTGGGCCTCATCAGGACCTGGTGAATCTACTCCAAACTTTGGCTTCGTCTGGACCTTGCGACTCTTTTCCCACCTGGCATCAATGGGACATGGTTACTCTGTACCCCACCTGGGCCTCACCTGGACATGATAACTTTGCTGCACACTTTGGCCTCAACTGGTCCTGATGACTTTCGTACCCCAACCTAGGCCTCAATCTGGACCTGGTGACTGTCGTCCCCAACTGGGTGTCAGCTGGACCTGGTGACTCCAGTTCCCACATGAACCACACCTGGACCTGGTGACTGGTGTTCTTGTAGACTCACCTTTACCTTGTGATTCCCGTCCCCACTAGGGCCTCAACTGGATATGGTGACTCTGGCCTGCAGGCTGGCCTCACCTGGACCTGGTGAGTGGGGTTGCCACCTGGGCCTCACCCATACCTGGTGACTCAGGTCCACACGTGGGCCTCTTGGACCTGGTGAATCTGGTCCTTACCTGGTCCTCTCCCAGAATCGGGGACTCTGATGACCACCTGGGCCTCACCTGGACCTGGTAAATCTGGTCCCCATCTGGGCCTCACGCAGTCCTGGTGACTTTGTTCCCCACCTGGACCTGATTGCTGTGGACTCTTTCTTGTCCTCACCTGGACCTAGTGACTCTGATCCTATCTGCGCGTCACCCAGACCTGGTGACTCTGGTCCTCACCTGGGCATCTTTTTTACTTGGTGACTCTGTTCCATACCTGAGCCTCACCTGGACATGATGACTCTGGAACCTCTCTGGGCCTCACCCTGACATGGTGACTCTGGACCCATCTGGATGTCACCCGGACCAGGTGATTCTGGTACCCCTCTGGGACTCAACCAGATCTGGTGACTCTGGTCCTCAACTGGGCCTCACCTGGACCTAGTGAATATGCTCCATCTGGGCCTCATTTGGGCCTGGTGACTCTGGTCCCTACCTGGGCATCATCGGGACATGGTTCCACTGCATGGCCTGCAGGTTGGCCTCAGCTGGACCTGGTATCACTCGTCCCTACCTGGGCATCATCGGGACATGTTTCCTCTGCATGGCCTGCAGGTTGGCCTCACCTGGACCTGTTGAGTGGGGTTGTCACCTGGGCCTCACCCATACCTGGTAACACAGGTCCCCACGTGGGCCTCACTTGGACCTGGTGAATCTGGTCCTTATCTGCTCCTCACCCGTAACTCGTAACCTGGTCACCACCTGGAAATCACCTGGGCCTGGTGAATCTGGTCCCCATCTGGGCCTCACTCAGTCCTGGTGACTTTGTTCCCCACCTGGACCTGATTGCTGTGGACGCCTTCTTGGCCTCACCTGGAACTAGTGACTGTGATCCTAACTGGGCCTCACCCAGATCTGCTGACTCTGGTCCTCACCTGTGGATGAATACGACCTGGATACTCTGTTCCACACCTGAGCCTCCCCTGGACATGATGACTCTGGAACCTCTCTGCGCCTCACCCTGACCTGGTGACTCTGGTCCCCATCTGGATGTCACCTAGACCAGGTGAATCTGGTACCCCTCTGGGCCTCAACCAGATCTGGTGACTCTGGTCCTCAACTGGGCTTCACCTGTACCTAGTAAATATGCTCCATCTGGGCCTCATTTGGACCTGGTGACTCTGGTCCCTACGTGGGCAACATCGCGACCTGGTTCCACATAATGGTCTGCAGGTTGGCCTCTTCTTGACCTAGTAACTCCGGTCCCTACCTGGGTATCATCGGGACACGGTTCCTCTGCATGGCCTGCAGGTTGGCGTCACCTGGACCTCGTACCTCTGGTCCCTACCTGGGCATCATCGGGACACGGTTCCTCTGCATGGCCTGCAGGTTGGCCTCACCTAGACCTGGTGAGTGGGCTTGCCACCTGGGCCTCACCCATACCTGGTGACACAGGTCTCACGTGGGCCTCACTTGGACCTGGTGAATCTGGTCCTTACCTTGTCCTCACACGGAACTGGTAACCCTTGTCACCAAATGGGAATCACCTGGACCTGGTGAATCTGGTCCCCATCTGGGCCTCACCCATTCCTGGTGACTTTGATCCCCACCTTTTTTTTTTTTAAAGATTTTATTTATTTATTCATTCGGAGAGAGAGAGATAGGCAGAGAGAGAAGCAGGCTCCATGCAGGGAACCCGACGTGGGACTCGATCCCGGGTCTCCAGGATCACGCCCTGGGCTGCAGGCGGCACCAAACCGCTGTGCCACCGGGGCTGCCCTGATCCCCACCTTGACCTGATTGCTGTGGACTCCTTCTTGGCCTCACCTGGAACTTGTGACTCTGCTCCTAACTGGGCCTCACCCAGATCTGGTGACTCTGGTCCTCACCTGTGAACCATTATGACCTGGATACTCTGTTCCACACCTGAACCTCACCTGGACATGATGACTCTGGATGCCCTCTGGGCCTCACCCTGACATGGTGACTCTGGTCCCCATCTGGATGTCCCCTAGACCAGGTGAATCTGGTACCCCTCTAGGCGTCAACTAGACCTGGTGACTCTGGTCCTCATCTGGGCCTCACCTGGACCTAGTGAATACTCTACCCACCTGCGCCTCGCTGGACCTGGTGACTCTGATTCTACCTGGGCATCATTGGGACATGGTTACTGTATTACCCACTGGGACTGACCTGATCCTGGTAACTCTGGTCCTGACTTTGGCCTCTTCAGAACCAGGTGACTCTGGCTCCAGCTTGGCCTCACCTGTTCCTGGTGACTCTGATCCTAAGAATGGGCTCACCTGACCTGGTGACTGTGGTTCCCATCGGGACCTCACCTGGACCTCATGTCTCCGGTTACATCTGGGCCTCATCAGGACCTGGTGTCTCTGCTACCCACCTGGGTAGCATCAGGATATGGTTACACTGTTCACTAACACTCATCCAGCTGGACCTAATAACTCTGGTCTTCACCTGGGGCACACGTGGACATGGTGACACTGGTTCCCACCTGGGTCTCACCTGGACATGGTGAGTCTGATCCCCACCTGGTCCTCACCTGTAAGTGGTGATTTTCATTCCCACATGGACATCATGTGGACCTGGTGGCTGCAGTGTTTCTAGCTTCTCATGTACCTCGTGTCTCTGGTCCCCACCGGGGCCTCTCCGGGACCGGGTGAGTGTGGTTGCCACCTGCACCTCACATGGACCTGGTGATTCTGCTCTGCACCTGAGACTACCCTGGATCTGGCGTCTGTGGTCCCCTCCTGGGCTTAACCTGGATTTGGGGACTCCGTTCCCCATCTGGGCCTCACCTGGCCCTGTTGACCATGGTCCTCTACTGTGCAAAATTGGGAACCGGTGGCTGTGTTCCACAACTGGACCTCACCTGGACCAGGTGACTCTGGTCCCACTCTGGGTTTCACCGTGCCCTAGTGACTGTGAACCCCACTTTGGCCTGACTTGGACCTGCTGACCCTGGTTGCCACCTGCGCCTGACCTCGAACTGTTGACTCTGGTTTTTTCAAGGGCCTTCCCTGGACCTGGTGATCCTGGTCGGACCTGGCCCACACATGGACGTGGTGACTCCTGTCACCAATGGGGACTCACCAGGACCTGCTTACTGTGTTGCACACCTGGGCCTCAAGTAGACCTGTTGACCATGGTCCTCAAGCCGGCCTCACATGGACCTGTTCCTCCGATCCCCACCGGGGCCTCACGTGTACCTGGTAACTCTGGTCCTCACCTGGGCCTCATCTGGACCTAGTGACTCTGGTCCCCACCTGGGCTTCACCTGGATCTGGTGACTCTGGTCCCCACCTGGACCTCACCTGGATCTGGTGACGCTGGTCCTCAGTTTGGCCTCACCTGGACCTGGTGTCTCTCGTGCCCACTTTGACCTAACTCAGAACTGCTGAATCTTGACCCACGTAGGCCGCACCCAGACCTGGTGACTCTTGTCCCCAGCTATGCCTCAATTCGACCTGATGAATCTACTCCTAACGTGGGCCTCACATGGACCTGGGACTCAGCTGGATAGAGTGGCTCTGGTTCCCACAAGGGGCTCACATGATACTGGTGACTGTGGTCCCACCTGGGCCTCACCTGGACGAGGTGACTGGTTCCCACAGGGACCTCACCTGGACCTGGTGACTCACGTCCTCATATGGGCATCATGGGACCTGGGTTTTCAGTTCCACATCGGGACCTCACCTGGACCTAGTGATTCTCGTCCCATTATGGTCCTCACCCTGTCGTGGTGACTCTGGTTCCCACCTGGATATCACCAGAACCGGGTGACTCTGGTCCCCCTCTGGGACTCACCCGGAGCTGGGGACACTGGTCCTCAACTGGGCCTCAACAGGACCTGGTGAATCTGCTCCTCACTTAGGCCTCGTCTGGACCTTGTGGCTCTTTTCCCACCTGGCATCAATGGGACATGGTTACTCTGTTCCCCACCTGGGCCTCACCTGGACATGATAACTTTGCTCCACATTTTGGCCTCAACTAGTCCTGATGACTCTGGTCCCCCGACCTAGGCGTCAATCTGGACATGATTGCTGTGGTCTCCTTCTTAGCCTCAACTGGAACTGGTGAATCTGATCCAGATTGAGGATCACCAATATGGGCCTCACCTGGCCCTGTCAACCATGGTCCTCACCTGCCAAAATTGGGACCCGGTGACTGTGTTCCAACCCTGGACCTCACCTGGACCAGGTGACTCTGGTCCCCCTTTGGGTCTCACCATCCCCTAGTGACGGTGAACGCCACTTTGACCTGACTTGCACCTGCTGACCCTGGTTGCCACCTGCGCCTGACCTCGAACTGTTGACTCTGGTTCATTCAAGGGCTTCCCCTGTACCTGGTGATCCTGGTCCCCCCCTGGGACTCACCTGGACGTGGTGACCCTTGTCACCACCGGGGACTCACCTGGACCTGGTTACTGTGTTCCACACATGGGCTTCAAGTAGTCCTGTTGAACATGGTACCGAAGCCGGCCTCATATGGACCTGTTTCCTCTGATTCCCACCGGGGCATCACGTGTACCTGGTAACACTGGTCCTCACTTGGGCCTCATCTGGACCTAGTGACTCTGGTCCCCACCTTGGCTTCACCTGGATCTGGTGACTCTGGTCCTCAACTGGGCCTCACCTGGACCTATTGAATATGCTCCATCTGGGTCTCATTTGGACGTGGTGACTCTCTTCCCTACCTGGGCATCATCGGGACATGGTTCCACTGCATGGCCTTTAGGTGGGCCGCACCTGGACCTGGTAACTGTGGATCTACCTGGGCATCATCGGGACGTGGTTACTCTATTCCCAGTGGGACTGACCTGATCGTGGTAACTCTGGTCCTGACTTTCGGCTTTCTGTGCCATGTGACTCTGGCTCCCCCTGGACCTCACCTGTAAGTGGTGACTCTGATCCTAAACATGGCCTCACCTGACCTGGTGACTGTGGTTTCCATCGGTACCTCACCTTGTCCTCATGTCTCTGGTCCCAATTGGGACTCACCAGGACCTTGTATCTGGTACACACCTGAGTAGCATCAGGATATGGTTACACTGTTCACTAACAGTGACCCGGCCGGACCTATTATTCTCGTTTTCACCTGGTCCACACTTGGACATGGAGACACTGGTTCCCACCAGGGTCTCACCTGGACATGGTGACTCAGATCCCCAAATGGTCCTCACCTGTAACTTGTAATTCACGTTCCCACATGGACATCATGTGGACCTGGTGGCTGCAGTGTTTCTAGCTTCTCATGTATCTCGTGACTCTGGTCCCCACCAGGGCCTCACCGGGACTTGGTGAGTGTGGTTGCCACCTGCACCTCACCAGGACCTGGTGATTCTGGTGTCCACCTGAGACTACCCTGGATCTGGTGACTGTGGTCCCCACCTGGGCTTCACCTGAATTTGGGGACTCCGGTCCCCATCTGGGTCTCACCTGGCCCTGTTGACCGTGGTCCTCAACTGGGCAAAATTGGGACTCGGTGACTGTGTTCCACAACTGGACCTCACCTGGACAAGGTGACTCTGGTCCCCCTCTGGGTCTCACTGTGCCCTAGTGACTGTGAACCCCACTTTGGCCTGACTTGGACCTGCTGACCCTGGTTGCCACCTGCGCCTGACCTCGAACTGTTGACTCTGGTTCTCTCAAGGGCCTCCCCTGTACCTGGTGATCCTGGTCCCCAATTGGGCCTCAACTGGACGTGGTGACTCTTGTCACCACCGGGGACTCACCTAGACATGATTACTGTGTTCCACACCTGGGCCTCATTTAGACCTATTGACCATGGTCCCCAAGCCGGCCTCACGTGGACCTTTTGGCTCTGATCCCCGCCGGGGGCTCACGTGTGTCTGGTAACTCTGATCCTCACCTGGGTCTAATCAGGACCTAGTGACTCTGGTCCCAACCTGGGCTTCACCTGGATCTGGTGACTCTGGTCCCCACCTGGACTTCACCTGGATCTGGTGACTCTGGTCCCCACCTGGACCTCTCCTGGACCTGGTGACTCTCTTTCTAACATGGACCTCACCTGGATCTGGTGACTCTGGTCCTCAGTTTGGCCTCACCTGGACCTGGTGTCTCTCGTCCCCACTTTGACCTAACTCAGAACTGCTGAATCTTGCCCCACCTAGGCCGCACCCAGACCTGGTGACCCTTGTCCCGAACTATGCCTCAATTCTACCTGATGCATCTGGTCCTGACGTGGGGCACACATGGACCTGTTACTCAGCTGGATAGAGTGGCTCTGGTTCCCACAAGGGGCACTCCTGATACTGGTGATTGTGGTCTTATTCTATGCCTCACCAGGACCTAGTGATTCTGTTCCCCATCTGGGCCTGCATGGCCCTAGTGACTCTGGTCCTCACCCAGGCATCATTGGGACCTGGATACTCTATGCCACACCTGGGCCTCCCTTTGACCAGGGACCTCTGGTCCCATACTGGGCCTCAAACTAAACTGGTTACTCTGGTTCCCCTCTGGGCCTCACCCTTACCTGGTGACACTGGTCACCCCTTGGGCTTCATTTGGGCCTGGTGAATCTGGTCCTTAGCTGGTCCGCATCTGGATCTGGTGACTGGTGGCCACCTAGACCTGACCTGGACTTGCTGAATCCGGTTGCCACCTGCGCCTCACCTGGGCCTTCTGACTGTGGTCACAACTGGACCTCACCCTGATCTGTTGGCTCTGGTTCCCATATGGGGCTCCCCTGGACCTGGTTCCTGTGGTCTCCTTCTGGCCTCACCTGGAACACAATGACTCTGATCCATATTTGGTCCTCTCCTGGACCTGTTGACTTTGGTCCTTACCTGGGCATCATTGGGACCTGGATACTCTCTAAATCCCTGGGACTCACCAGGACCTGGTGACTGTGGTCCCACCTCGGCCTCACCTGGACGAGGTGACTGGTTCCCACAGGGACCTCACCTGGACCTGGTGACTCAGGTCCTCATATGGGCATCATGGGACCTGGTTTTTCAGTTCCACATCGGGACCTCACCTGGACCTAGTGATTCTCGTCCATTATCGTCCTCACCCTGTCGTGGTGACTCTGGTTCCCACCTGGATATCACCAGAACCGGGTGACTCTGGTCCCCCTCTGGGACTCACCCGGAGCTGGGGACACTGGTCCTCAACTGGGACTCAACAGGACCTGGTGAATCTGCTCCTCACTTAGGCCTCGTCTGGACCTTGTGGCTCTTTTCCCACCTGGCATCAATGGGACATGGTTACTCTGTTCCCCACCTGGGCCTCACCTGGACATGATAACTTTGCTCCACATTTTGGCCTCAACTAGTCCTGATGACTCTGGTCCCCCGACCTAGGCGTCAATCTGGACATGATTGCTGTGGTCTCCTTCTTAGCCTCAACTGGAACTGGTGAATCTGATCCAGATTGAGGATCACCAATCTGGGCCTCACCTGGCCCTGTCAACCATGGTCCTCACCTGCCAAAATTGGGACCCGGTGACTGTGCTCCAACCCTGGACCTCACCTGGACCAGGTGACTCTGGTCCCCCTCTGGGTCTCACCGTGCCCTAGTGATGGTGAACGCCACTTTGACCTGACTTGCACCTGCTGACCCTGGTTGCCACCTGCGCCTGACCTCGAACTGTTGACTCTGGTTCATTCAAGGGCTTCCCCTTTCCCTCATGATCTTGGTCCCCCCCTGGGACTCACCTGGACGTGGTGACCCTTGTCACCACCGGGGACTCACCTGGACCTGGTGACTCAGTTCCTCATATGGGCATCACGGGACCAGGGTTCTCAGTTCCACATCGGGGTCTCATCTGGACCTAGTGATTTTCGTCCCCCTCTGGGCCTCACCCTGACGTGGTGACTCTGATCCCCACCTGGATATCACCAGAACCGGGTGACACTGGTCCCCCTCTGGGACTCACCCGGAGCTGGGGACACTGGTCCTCAACTGGGCCTCAACAGCACCTGGTGAATCTACTCCTCACTAAGGCCTCGTCTGGACCTTGTGACTCTTTTCGCACCTGGCGTCAATGGGACATGGTTACTCTTCCACAACTGGGACTCACATGGACCTCATAACTTTGCTCCACACTTTGGCCTCAACTAGTCCTAATGACTCTGGTCCCCCGACCTAGGCCTCACCTGGACCTGGTGACTCTGATATTAAGCATGGCCTCACCTGACCGGGTGACTGTGGTTCCCATCGGGACCTCACCTGGACCTCATGTCTCTGGTCCAACTTGGGCCTCACCAGGACCTGGTGTCTCTGCTACCCACCTGGGTAGCATCAGGATATGGTTATACTGTTCACTAACAGTGACCCAGCCGGACCTATTAACTCTGGTCTTCACCTGGGCCACACCTGAACATGGTGACACTGTTTCCCACGTGGGTCTCACCTGGACATGGTGAGTCGGATCCCCACCTGGTCCTCACCTGTAACTGGTGATTCTCGTTCCCACATGGAGATCATGTGGACCTGTTGGCCGCAGTGTTTCTAGCATCTTTTTTTTTAATTTTTATTTATTTATGATAGTCACAGAGAGAGAGAGAGGCAGAGACACAGGCAGAGGGAGAAGCAGGCTCCATGCACCGGGAGCCCGACGTGGGATTCGATCCCGGGTCTCCAGGATCGCGCCCTGGTCCAAAGGCAGGCGCCAAACTGCTGTGCCACCCAGGGATCCCATGTGTTTCTAGCTTCTCATGTACCTCGTGACTTCTCATGTATCCCACCAGTGCCTTACCGGGACCTGGTGAGTTTGGTTGCCACCTGCACCACACCTGGACCTGGTGATTCTGGTCTGCACCTGAGACTACCCTGCATCTGGTGACTGTGGTCCCCACCTGGGCTTCACCTGGATTTGGGTACTCCGGTCCCCTTCTGGGCCTCACCTGGCCCTGTTGACCGTGGTCCTCAACTGGGCAAAATTGGGACCTGGTGACTGTGTTCCACAACTGAACCTCACCTGGACCAGGTGACTATGCTCCCCCTCTGGGTCTCACCGTGCCCTAGAGACTGTGAAGTCCCCTTTGGCCTGACTTGGACCTGCTGACCCTGGTTGCCACCTGCGCCTGAACTCGAACTGTTGACTCTGGTTCTTTCAAGGGTCTCCCCTGTACCTGGTGATCCAGGTCCCCACCTGGACCTCACCTGGAAGTAGTGACTCTTGTCACCACCGGGGACTCACCTGGACCTGCTTACTGTGTTCCACACCTAGGCCTCAATAGACCTGTTGACCATGGTCCCCAAGCCGGCCTCACATCAACCTGTTGCCTCTGATCCAAACCGGGGCCTCACGTGTACCTGGTAACTCTGGTCCTCACCTGGGCCTCATCTGGACCTAGTGACTCTGGTCCCCATCTGGGCTTCACATGGATCTGGTGACTCTGGTCCCCACCTGGACTTCACCTGGATCTGGTGACTCTGGACTCCACCTGGACCTCTCCTGGACCTCGTGACTCTCTTTCCAACATGGACCTCACCTGGATCTGGTGCCTCTGGTCCTCAGTTTGGCCTCACCTGGACCTGGTGTCTCTCGTCCCCACTTGGACCTAACTCAGAACTGCTGAATCTTGCCCCACCTAGGCCGCACCCAGACCTGGTGACTCTTGTCCCCAGCTATGCCTTTATACGACCTGATGAATCTGGTCCTCACGTGGGCCTCACATGGTCCTGGGACTCAGCTGGATAGAGTCGCTCTGGTTCCCACAAGGGGCTCACCTGATACTGCTGAATGTGGTCTTATTCTATGCCTCACCAGGACCTAGTGATTCTGTTCCCCATCTGGGCCTGCATGGCCCTAGTGACTCTGGTCCTCACCCAGGCGTCACTGGGACCTGGATACTCTATTCCACACCTGGGCCTCAATTTGACCAGGGACCTCTGGTCCCATTCTGGCGCTCAAACTAAACTCGTTACTCTGGTTCCCCCTCTGGCCCTCTCCCTGACCTGGTGACTCTGGTCACCCGTTGGGCTTCACTTGGGCCTGGAGAATCTGGTCCTTAGCTTTTCCCCACCTGGATCTGGTGACTGGTCGCCACCTTGGCCTCACCTGGACTTGGTGAATCCTGTTGCCACCTGCGCCTCACCTGGACCTTGCGACTGTGGTCCCACCTGGACCTCACCTGGACGAGGTGACTGGTTCCCACAGGGACCTCACCTGGACCTGGTGACTCAGGTCCTCATATGGGCATCATGGGACCTGGTTTCTCAGTTCCATATCGGGGCCTCACCTGGAGCTAGTGATTCTTGTCCCCCTCTGGGCCTCACCCTGACGTGGTGACTCTGGTACCCACCTGGATATCACCAGAATCGGGTGACTCTGGTCCCCCTCCGGGTCTCACCGTGCCCTAATGACTCTGAACCCCACTTTGGCCTGACTTGGACCTGCTGACCTTGGTTGCCAACTGTGCCTGACCTCCAACTGTTGACTCTGTTTCTTTCAAGGGCTTCCCCTGTACCTGCTGATCCTGGTCCTCACCTGGGTCTCACCTGGACGTGGTGACTCTTGTCACCACCGGGGACTCACCTGGACCTGTTTACTGTGTTCCACACATAGGCCTCAAGTAGACCTGTTGACCATGGTCCCCAAGCCGGCCTCACATGGACCTGTTGCCTCTGATCCCCACCGGGGCCTCACGTGTACCTGGTAACACTGGTCCTCACCTGGGCCACATCTGGACCTAGTGACTCTGGTCCCCACCTGGGCTTCACTTGGATCTGATGACTCTGGTCCCCACCTGGACTTCACCTGGATCTGGTGACTCTGGTACCCACCTCGACTTCTCCTGGACCTGGTGACTCTCTTTCCAACATGGACCTCACCT
Source organism: Canis lupus baileyi (assembly GCF_048164855.1). Classification (NCBI taxonomy): domain Eukaryota; kingdom Metazoa; phylum Chordata; class Mammalia; order Carnivora; family Canidae; genus Canis; species Canis lupus. The sequence goes on from NC_132866.1 coordinate 42,602,398, forward strand.
GGATCTGATGACTCTGGTCCTCAGTTTGGCCTCACATGGACCTGGTATCTCTCGTCCCCACTTGGTCCTAACTCAGTACTGCTGAATCTTGTCCCACATAGACCGCACCCAGACCTGGTGACTCTTGTCCCCAGCTATGCCTCAATTCAACCTGATGAATCTGATCCTCACGTGGGCCTCACATGGACCTGGGACTCAGCTGGATAGAGTGGCTCTGGATCCCACAAGGGGCTCCACTGATACTGCTGACTGTGGTCTTATTCTATGCCTCACCAGACCAAGTGATTCTGTTCCCCATCTGGGCCTGCATGGCCCTAGTGACTCTGGTCCTCACCCAGGCATCATTGGGACCTGGATACTCTATTCCACACCTGGGCTTCACTTTGACCAGGGACCTCTGGTCCCATTCTGGGCCTCAAACTAAACTGGTTACTCTGGTTCCCCCTCTGGGCCTCACCCTTACCTGGTGACGCTGGTCACCCCTTGGGCTTCACCTGGGCCTGGTGAATCTGGTCCTTGGCTGGTCCTCACCTGCATCTGGTGACTGAACGCCACCTGGGCCTCACCTTGACTTGGTGAAACCTGTTGCCACCTGCGCCTCACCTGGACCTTTTGACTGTGGTCCCACCTGGACCTCACCTGGATCTGCTGTCTCTGGTTCCCATATGGGGCTCTCCAAGACCTGGTTCCTGTGGTCTCCATCTGGCCTCACCTGGAACACAATGTCTCTGATCCACGTTTGGGCCTCTCCTGGACCTGTTGACTGAGGTCCTTACCTAGGCATCATTGGGACCTGGATACTCTCTTATATACCTGGGCCTCATCTGGAACTGGTGACTGTGGTCCCACATGGGCCTCACCTGGAGGAGGTGACTGGTTCCCACAGGGACCTCAAATGCACCTGGTGACTCAGGTCCTCATATGGGCATCATGGGACCTGGTTTCTTAGTTACACATCGGGGCTTCATCTGGACCTAGTGATACTCGTCCCCCTCTGGGCCTCACTCTGACGTGGTGACTCTGGTCCCCACCTGGATATCACCAGAACCGGGTGCCTCTCGTCCCCTCTGGGACTCCTCCTGAGCTGGGGACACTAGTCTTCAACTGGGCCTCAACAGGACCTGGTGAATCTACTCCTCACTTAGGCCTCGTCTGGACCTTGTGACTCTTTTCGCACCCGGCAACAATGGGACATTGTTACTCTGTTCCACAACTGGGCCTCACCTGGACATGATAACTTTGCTCCACACTTTGGCCTCAACTGGTTCTGATGACACTGGTCGCCCCACCTTGTCCTCAATCTGGACCTGGTGACTGTGGTCCCCACCTGGGTCTCACCTGGACCTGGTGACTCTCGTTCCCACATGAAACACACCTGGACCTGGTGTCTATGGTGTTCTTGTAGACTCACATTTACCTGGTGACTCCTGTCCCCACTAGGGCATCACCTGGATCTGGTGACTCTGGCCTGCAGGTTGGCCTCACCTGGACCTGGTGAGTGGGGTTGCCACCTGGGCATCACCCATACCTGGTGACTCAGGTCCCCACGTGGGCCTCTTGGACCTGGTGAATCTGGTCCGTACCTGGTCCTCTCCCAGACCCTGGGACTCTGGTCACCACCTGGGCCTCACCTGGACCTAATGAATGAATCTGGTCCCCATCTGATCCTCACCCAGTCCTGGTGAATTTGTTCCCCAACTGGACCTGATTGCTGTGGACTCTTTCTTGGCCTCACCTGGACCTGGTGACTCTGATCCTATCTGCGCGTCAACCAGACCTGGTCACTCTGGTCCTCACCTGGGCATCATTGGTACCTGGTGACTCTGTTCGAGACCTGAGCCTCACCTGGACATGATGACTCTGGAACCACTCTGGGCCTAACCCTGACCTGGTGACTCTGGTCTCCATCTGGATTTCACCTGGACCAGGTGACTGGGACCCCTCTAGGCCTCAACCAGGTATGGGGACACTGGTCCTCCACTGGGCCGCACTTGGACCTAGTGAATATGCTCCATCTGGGCCACAGTTGGACCTGGTGACTCTGGTCCCTACCTGGGCATCATCGGGACATGGATCCACTGCATGGCCTGCAGGTTGGCCTCAGCTGGACCTGGTAACTCTGGTCCCTACCTGGGCATCACCGGGACACGGTTCGTCTGCATGGCATCCAGGTTGGCCTCACGTGGACCTAGTCAGTGGGGTTGCCACCTGGGGCTCACCCATTCCTGGCGACACATGTCCTCACGTGGGCCTCACTTGGACCTGGTGAATCTGGTCCTTACTTGTTCCTCACCCGCACGTGGTAACCCTGGTCACCACCTGGGAATCACCTGGACCTGTTGAATCTGGTTCCCCTCTGGGCCTCACCCAATCCTGTTGACTTTCTTCCCCACCTGGACCTGATTGCTGTGGACTCCTCTTGGCCTCAACTGAACTGGTGACTCTGATCCTACTGGGCCTCACCCAGATCTGGTGACCATGGTCCTCACCTGTGGACCATTATGACCTGGATACTCTGTTCCACACCTGAGCCTCACCTGGACTTGATGACTCTGGAACCTCTCTGGGCATCACCCTGACCTGGTGACTCTGGACCCATCTGGATGGCACCTGGACCAGGTGATTCTGGTACCCCTCTAGGCCTCAACCATGTCTGGTGACACTGGTCCTCAACTGGGCCTCACCTGGACGTAGTGAATATGCTCCATCTGAGCCTCATTTGGACCTGGTGACTCTGGTCCCTACCTGGGCATCATCGGGACATGGTTTCACTGCATGGCCTGCAGGTTGGCCTCACCTGGACCTGGTGAGTGGGGTTGCCACATGGGCCTCACCCATACCTGGTGACTCTGTCCCCACGTGGGCCTCTTGAACCTGGTGAATCTGGTCCTTACCTGGTTCTCTCCAAGACCCGGGTACTCTGTTCACCACCTGGGAATCACTTGGACCTGTTGAATCTTTTCCCCATCTGGGCCTCACCCAGTCCTGGTGGCTTTGTTCCCCACCGGTACCTGATTGCTGTGGATTCTTTCTTGGCCTCACCTGGAACTGGTGACTCTGATCCTATCTGCTCGTCACCCAGAATTGGTGACTCTGGTCCTCACCTGGGCATCATTGGTACCTGGTGACTCTGTTCTACACCTGAGCCTCACCTGGACATGATGACTCTGGAACCTCTCTGGGCCTCACCCTGACCTGGTAACTCTGGTCCCCATCTGGATGTCACCTGGACCAGGGGATTCTCGTACCCCTCTAGATCTCAACAAAGTCTGGTGACTCTGGTCCTCCACTGGACCTCACCTGCACCTAGTGAATATGCTCCATCTGGGCCTCATTGGACCTGGTGACTCTGGTCCCTACCTGGGCATCATAGGTATATGGTTCCACAGCATGGCCTGCAGTTTGGCCTCACCTGGACCTGGTAACTCTAGTCCCTACCTGGGCATCATCGGGAGATGGTTCCTCTGCATTGGCCTGCAGGTTGGCCTCACCTGGACCTGGTGAGTGGGGTTGTCACCTGGGTCTCACACATGCCTGGTGACACAGGTCCCCACGTGGGCCTCACTTGGACTTGGTGAATCTGGTCCTTACCTGGTCCTCACCCGGAACTCGTAACTCTGGTAACCATCTGGGAATCACCTGGACCTGGAGAATCTGGTCCCCATCCGGGCCTCATCCAGTCCTGGTGACTTTGCTCCCCACCTGGACCTGATTGCTGTGGAATCCTTCTTGGCCTCACCTGGAATTGGTGACTCTGATCCTAACTGGGCCTCACCCAGATCTGATGACTCTGTTCCTTCCTGTGGACCATTATGACCTGGATACTCTGTTCCACACCTGAGCCTCACCTGGACATGATGACTCTAGATCCCCTCTGGGCCTCAGCCTGACATGATGACTCTGGTACCCATCTGGATGTCACCTAGACCAGGTGAATCTGGTACCCCTCTAGGCCTCAACTTGACCTGGTAAATCTGGTCCTCACTTGGACTCACCGGGACCTAGTGAGCATGCTCCCCACCTGCGCCTCATCTGGACGTGTTGACTCTGGTTCTACCTGGGCATCATTGAGACATGGTGACTCTATTCCCCACTGGGACTGACCTGATCCTGGTAACTCTGGTCCTGACTTTGGCCTCTTCTGTACCACGTTACTCTGGCTCCTCCTGGGCCTCACCTGTAACTGGTGACTCTGATCCTAAGCATGGCCTCACCTGACCTGGAGACTGTGGTTCCCATCCGGACCTCACCTGGACCTCGTGTCTCTGGTCCCACCTGGGCCACACCAGGACCCGGTGTCTCTGGTACCCACCTGGGTAGCATCAGGATATGGTTGCACTGTTCACTAATAGTGACCCAGCCAGACCTATTAACTCTGGTCTTTCCTGGGCCACACCTGGACATGGTGACTCTTGTTCCAACCTTGGTATCACCTGGACATGGTGAGTCGGATCCCCACCTGGTCCTCACTTGTAACTGGTGATTCTCATTCCAGCATGGACGTCACTTGGACCTAGTGGCTGCAGTGTTTCTAGCTTCTCATGTACCTCGTGACTCTGGTCCCCACCAGGGCCTCACCGGGACTTTGTGAGAGTGGTTGCCACCTGCACCTCACCTGGACCTGGTGATTCTGGTCTGCACCTGAGACTACCCTGGATCTGGTGACTGTGGTCCCCACCTGGGCTTCACCTGGATCTGGTGACTCTGGTCCCCACCTGGGCTTCACCTGGATTTGGGGACTCTGGTCCCCAACTGGGTCTCACCTGACCCTGTTGACCATGGTCCTCAACTGGGCAAAATTGGGACCCGGTGAATGTGTTCCACAACTGGACCTCACCTGGACCAGATGACTCTGGCCCCCTCTCGGTCTCACCGTGCCCTAGTGACTGTGAACCCCACTTTGGCCTGTCTTGGCCCTTCTGACCATGGCTGCCACCTGCGCCTGACCTCGAAATGTTGACTCTGGTTCTTTCCAGGGCCTACTTGGACTTGGTGATCCTGGTCCCAACCTTGGCCTCTCCTGGACGTGATGAAACTTGTCACCACCGGGGACTCACCTGGACTTGGTTACTGTGTTCCAAACCTGGGACTCAAATAGACCTGTTCACCAAGGTCCCCAAGCCGGCCTCACAAGGACCTGTTGCCTCTGATCCCCACCGGGGCCTCACATGTATTTCGTAACTCTGGTCCTCAGCTGGGCCTCAGATGGATCTGGTGACTCTGGTCCCCACCTGCAAGTCACCTGGATCTGGTGACTCTGGTCCCCACTTGGACCTCTCCTGGACCTGGTGACTCTCTTTCCAACATGGACCTCACCTGGATCTGGTGAATCTGGTCCTCAGTTTGGCCTCACCTGGACCTGGTGTCTCTCGTCCCCACTTTGACCTAACTCAGAACTGCTGAATCTTGCCCCACCTAGGCCACACTCAAACCTGGTGACTCTTGTCCCCAGCTATGCCTCAATTCGACCGGATGAATCTGGTAGTCACGTGGGCCTCACATGGACCTGGGACTCAGCTGGACAGAGTGGCTCTGGTTCCCACAAGCGGCTCACCTGATACAGCTGACTGTGGTCTTATTCTATGCCTCACCAGGACCTAGTGATTCTGTTCCCCATCTGGGCCTGCATGGCCCTAGTAACTCTCGTCCTTACCCAGGCATCATTGGGACCTGGATACTCTATTCCACACCTGGGCCTCACTTTCACCAGGGACCTAGGGTCCCATTCTGGGCCTCAAACTAAACTGGTTACTCTGGTTCCACTCTGGTACTCACCCTTACATGGTGACTCTGGTCACCCCTTGGTTTTCACTTGGGCCTGGTGAATCTGGTCCTTAGCTGGTCCGCACCTGGATGTTGTGACTGGTCGCCACCTGGGCCTCACCTGGACCTGGTGAATCCTGTTGCCACCTTGGCCTCACCTGGACCTTGTGACTGTGGTCCTACCTGGACCTTACCTGGATCTGGTGGCTCTAGTTCCCATATGGGGTTCTCCTCGACCTGGTTCCTTGGTCTCCATCTGGCCTCACTTGGAAAACAATGACTCTGATCCATATTTGGGCCTCTCCTGGATCTGTTGACTCTGGTCCTTCCCTGGGCATCATTGGGACCTGGATACTCTCTTATATACCTGGGCCTTACCTGGACCTTGTGACTGTGGTCCCACGTGGGCCTCACCTGGACGAGGTGACTGGTTCCCACAGGGCCCTCACCTGGACCTGGTGACTCAGGTCCTCATATGGGCATCATGGGACCTGGTTTCTCAGTTCCACATCAGGGCCTCACCTGGACCTAGTGATTCTCGTCCCAATATGGTCCTCACCCTGACGTGGTGACTCTGGTCCCCATCTGGATATCACCAGAACCGGGTGACTCTCGTCCCTCTCTGGGTCTCACCCGGAGCTGGGGACACCGGTCCTAAACAACTGGTGCTGATGACTCTGATCCCCCGACCTAGGCCTCAATCTGGACCTGGTGACTGTGGTCCCCACCTGGGTATCACCTGGACCTGGGGACTCTCGTTCCCACATGAACAACACCTGGACCTGGTGACTGTGGTGTTCTTGTAGACTCACATTTACCTGGTGACTCCGGTCCCCACTAGGGCCTCAACTGGATCTAGTGACTCTACCAAAATTTGGCCTCACCTGGACCTGGTGAGTGGGGTTGCCACCTGGGCCTCACCCATACCTGGTGACTCAGGTCCCCGCGTGGGCCTCTTGGACCTGGTGAATCTGGTCCTTACCTGGTTCTCTCCCAGACCTGGGGACTCTGGTCACCACCTGGGCCTCACGTGGACCTGGTGTATCAGGCCCCATCTGGGCCTCACCCAGTCCTGGTGACTTTGTTCCCCACCTGGACCTGATTGCTGTGGACTCCTTCTTGGCCTCACCTGGAACTGGAGACTCTATCCTAACTGGGTCTCACCCTGATCTGGTGACTCTGGTCCTCACCTGTGGACCATTATGACCAGGATACTCTGTTCCACACGTGAGCCTCACCTGGACATGATGACTCTGGATCCCCTAGGGGCCTCACCCTGACATGGTGACTCTGGTCCCCATCTGGATATCACCTAGACCAGGTGAATCTGTTACGCCTCAAGGGCTCAAATAGACCTGGTGACTCTGGTCCTCAACTGGGCCTCACCGAGACCTAGTGAATATGCTCCCCACCTGCGCCTCATCTGGACCTGGTGACGCTGGGTCTACCTGGGCATCCTCGGAACATGGTTACTCTGTTCCCCACTGGGACTGACTGATCCTGGTAACTCTGGTCCTGAATTGGCCTCATCTGTACCAGGTGACTCTGGCTCCACCTGGGCCTCACATGTAACCTGTGACTCTGATCCTAAGCATGGCCTCACCTGACCTAGTCTCTGTGGTTCCCATCGGGACCTCACGTGGACCTCATGTCTCTGGTCGCACCAGGGGCTCACCAGGACCTGGTGTCTCTGGTACCCACCTGGGTAGCATCAGGATATGGTTACACTGTTCACTATCAGTGACCCAGCCGGACCTATCAACTCTGGTCTTCACCTGGGCCACACCTGGACATGGTGACACTGGTTCCCACCCGGGTCTCATCTGGACATGGTGAGTCGGATCCCCACCTGGTCCTCAACTGAAACTGGTGATTCTCGTTTCCACATGGACATGATGTGAACCTGGTACCTGCAGTGTTTCTAGCTTCTCATGTACCTCGTGACTCTGGTCCCCACCATGGACTCACCGGGACCTGTTGAGTGTGGTTGCCACCTGCACCTCACCTAGACCTGGTGATTCTGGTCTGCACCCGAGACTACCCTGATCTGGTGACTGTGGTCCCCACTTGGGCTTCACATGGATTTGGGGACTCCGGTCCCCACCTGGGCCTCACCTGGCCTTGTTGACCATGGTCCCCAACGGGGAAAAATAGGGACGCAGTGACTGTGTTCCACAACTGGACCTCACCTGGACCAGGTGACTCTGGTCCCCCTCTGGGTCTCACCGTGCCCTAGGTTCTGTGAAGCCCACTTTGGCCTGAGTTGGACCTGCTGACCCTGGTTGCCACCTGCGCCTGACCTCGAGCTGTTGACTCTGATTCTTTCAAGGGCCGCCCCTATACCTGGTGTTCCTGGTCCCCACCTGGGCCTCACCTGGACGTGGTGACTCTTGTCACCACCGGGGACTCACCTGGACCTGCTTACTGTGTTCCACACCTGTGTCCCAAGTAGACCTGTTGACCATGGTCCCCAGGCGGGATTCACATGGACCTGTTGTCTCTGATCCCCACCGGGGCCTCACGTGTACATGGTAACTCTGTCCTCACCTGGGCCTCATCTGGATCTGGTGACTCTGGTCCCTACCTGGACTTCACCTGGATCTGGTGACTCTGGTCCCCACCTGGACCTCTCCTGGACCTGGTGACTCTCTTTCCAACATGGTTCTTCCCTGGATTTGGTGACTCTGCTCCTCAGTTTGGCCTCCCCTGGACCTGGTGTCTCTCGTTCCCTCTTTGACCTAACTCAGAACTGCTGAATCTTGCCCCACCTAGGCCGCACAGAGACCTGGTGACTCTTGTCCCCAGCTATGCCTCAATTCAACCTGATGAATCTGGTCCAGACGTGGGGCTCACATGGACCTAGGACTCAGCTGGATAGAGTGGCTCTGGTTCCCACAAGGGGCACACCTGATACTGGTGATTGTGGTCTTATTCTATGCCTCACCAGGACCTAGTGATTGTGTTCCCCATCTGGGCCTGCATGGCCCTAGTGACTCTGGTCCTCACCCAGGCATCATTGGGACCTGGATACTCTATTCCACATCTGGGCCTCACTTTGACCAGGGACCTCTGGTCCTATTCTGGGCCTCAAACTAAACTGGTTACTCTGGTTCCCCTCTGGGCCTCACCCTTACCTGGTGACTCTGGTCACCCCTTGGGCTTCACTTGGGCCTGGTGAATCTGGTCCTTAGCTGCTCCGCATCTGGATCTGGTGACTGGTGGCCACCTGGGCCTCACCTGGACCTGGGGACTCTTGTCACCACCGGGGTCTCTCCTGGACCTGGTGACTCTCGTTCCCACATGAACCACACCTGGACCTGGTGACTGTGGTGTTCTTGTAGACTCACATTTACATGGTGACTCTGGTCCCCGCTAGGGCATCACGTGGATCTGGTGACTTTCGCCTGCAGGTTTGCCTCACCTGGACCTGGTGAGTGGGGTTGCCACCTGGGCCTCACCCATAATTGGTGACTCAGGTCCCCACGTGGTCCTCTTCTACCTGGTGAATTGGTCTTTACCTGGTCCTCCTCTACACCCGGGGACTCTGGTCACCACCTGGGTTTCACCTGGACCTGGTGAATCTGGTCCCCATCTGGGCCTCACGCAGTCCTGGTGAGTTTGTTCCCCACCTGGACCTGATTGCTGTGGACTCCTCCTTGGCCTCACCTGGAACTGGTGACTCTGATCCTATCTGCGAGTCACCCAGACCTGGTGAATCTGGTCCTCATCTGGGCCTCATTGGTACCTGGTGACTCTGTTCCACACCTGAGCCTCAAGTGGACATGATGACTCTGGAACATCTCTGGGCCTCACCCTGACCTGGTGTCTCTGGTCCCCATCTGGATGTCACCTAGACCAGGTGAATCTGGTACCCCTCTAGGCCTCAAGTAGACCTGGTGACTCTGGTCCTCAACTTGGCCTAACCGGGACCTAGTGAATATGCTCCCCACCTGCACCTCATCTGGACCTGGTGACTCTGGTTCTACCTGGGCATCATCGGGACATGCTTACTCTATTCCACACTGGGACTGACCTGATCCTGGTAACTCTGGTCCTGACTTTGGCCTCTTCTGTACAAGGTGACTCTGGCTCCACCTGGGCCTCACCTGTAACTGGTGAATCCTCTTGCCACCTGCGCCTCACCTGGACTTTTAGACTGTGTTCCCACCTGGACCTCACCTGGATCTGGTGGCTCTGGTTCCCATATAGGGCTCTCCTGGACCTGGTTCCTGTCGTCTCCATCTGGCCTCACCTGGAACACAATGACTCTGCTCCATATTTGGGCCTCTGCTGGACCTGGTGACTCTGGTCCTTACCTGGGCATCATTGGGACCTGGATACTCTCTTACATACCTGGGCCTCACCTGGACCTGGTGACTGTGGTCCCACCTTGGCCTCACCTGGATGAGGTGACTGGTTCCCACAGGGACCTCACCTGGACCTGGTGACTCAGGTCCTCATATGGGCATCATGGGACCTGGGTTCTCAGTTACACATCGGGGCCTCACCTGGACCTAGTGATTGTCGTCCCCCTCTGGGCCTCACCAGGACGTGGTGACTCAGGTCCCCACCTGGATATCACCAGAACTAGGTGACTCTGGTCCCCCTCTTGGACTCTCCCGGAGCTGGGGACACTGGTCCTCAACTGGGCCTCAACAGGACCTGGTGAATCTACTCCTCACTAAGGCCTCGTCTGGACCTTGTGACTCTTTTCCCACCTGGCATCTTTGGGACATGGTTACTCTGTTCCCCACCTGGGCCTCACATGGACATGATAACTTTGCTCCACACTTTGGCCTCAACTGGTCCTGATGAATCTGGTCCCCCCACCTAGGCCTCAATCTGGACCTGGTGACTGTGGTCCCCACCTGGGTCTCACCTGGACCTGGTGACTCTCGATCCCACATGAACCACACCAGGATCTGATGACTGTGTTGTTCTTGTAGAATCACTTTTAACTGGTGAATCCAGTCCCCACTAGGTCGTCACGTGGTTCGGGTGACTTGGCCTGAAGGTTGGCCTCACATGGACCTGGTTAGTGGGGATGCCACTTGGGCCTCACCCATACCTGGTGACTTAGGTCTCCACGTGGTCCTCTTGGACCTGGTGAATCTGGTCCTTACCTGGTCCTCTCCCAGACCCGGGGACTCTGGTCACCACCTGGGCCTCACCTGGACCTGTTGAATCTGCTCCCCATCTGGGCCTCACCCAGTCCTGGTGACTGTGTTCCCCACCTGGACCTGATTGCTGTGGACGCTTTCATGGCCTCACCTGGACCTGGTGACTCTGATCCTATCTACGTGTCACCCAGACCTGGTGACTCTGGTCCTCACCTGGGCATCCTTGGTACCTGGTGACTCTGTTCCACACCTGAGCCTCACCTGGACATGAGGCTCTGGCCTCTGGAACCACTCTGGGCCAAAACCTGACCTGGTGACTCTGGTCTCCATCTGGATGTCACATGGACCAGGTGATTCCGGTACCCCTCTAGGCCTCAACCAGTTCTGGTGACTCTGGTCCTCAACTGGGCCTCACCTGGACCTAGTGAATATGCTCCAGCTGGGTCTCATTTGGACCTGATGACTCTTGTCCCTTCCTGGGCATCATCGGGACATGGCTCCACTGCATGACCTGCAGGTTAGCCTCACCTGGACCTCGTAACTCTGGTCCCTACCTGGGCATCATCGGGACATTGTTCCACTGCATGGCCTGCAGGTTGGCCTCACCTGGACCTGGTAACTCTAGTCCCTACCTGGGCATCATCGGGACATGGTTCCTCTGCATGGCCTGCAGTTTGCCCTCACCTGGACCTAGTGAGTGGGGTTGACACCTGGGCCTCACCCATGCCTGGTGACACAGGTCCCCACGTGGGTCTCACTTGGACATAGTGAATCTGGTCCTTACCTGGACCTCACCCGGAACTGGTAACTCTGGTCACCACCTGGGAATCACCTGGACCTGGTGAATCTGGTCCCCATCTGGGCCTCACCCAGTCCTGGTGACTTTGTTTCCCACCTGGACCTGATTGCTGTGGACTCCTTCTTGGACTCACCTGGAACTGGTGACTCGGATCCTAAATGGGTCTCACCCAGATCTGGTGACTCTGGTCCTCCCCCGTGGACCATTATGATCTGGATGCTTTGTTACACACCTGAGCCTCACCTGGACATGATGACTCTGGATCCCCTCTGGGCCTCAGCCTGACATGGTGACTCTGGTCCCCATCTGGATGTCACCTAGACCAGGTGAATCTGGTACCCCTCTAGGCCTCAACATGAACTGGTGACTCTGGGCCTCAACTGGGCCTCACCGGGACCTAGGGAACATGCTCCCCACCTGCGCCTCATCTGGACCTGTTGACTCTGGTTCTACCTGGGCATCATCGGGATATGGTTACACTATTCCCCTCTGGGACTGACCTGATCCTGGTAACTCTGGTCCTGACTTTGGCCTCTTCTCTACCTGGTGAATCTGGCTCCACCTGGGTCTCACCTGTAACTGGTGACTCTGATCCTAAGCATGGCCTCACCTGACCTTGTGACTGTGGTTCCCATCGGGACCTCACCTGCTCCTCATGTCTCTTGTCTCACCTGGGCCTCACCAAGACTTGGTGTCTCTCGTACCCACTTGGGTAGCATCAGGATATGGTTACACTGTTCACTAACAGTGACCCAGCCGGACCTATTATCTCTGGTCTTCACCTCGCCACACCTGGACATGGTGACACTGGTTCCCACCTTGGTCTCACCTGGACATGGTGAGTCGGATCCCCACAGGGTCCTCACCTCTAACTGGTGATTCTCATTCCCACATGGACATCATGTGGACCTGGTGGCTGCAGTGTTTCTAGCTTCTCATGTACCTCGTGACTCTGGTCCCCACCAGGGCCTCACCGGGACCTGGTGAGTGTGGTTGCCACCTGCACCTCACCTGGACCTGGTGATTCTGGTCTGCACCTGAGACTACCCTGGATCTGGTGACTATGGTCCCAACCTGGGCTTCACCTGGCCCTGTTGACCATGGTCCTCATCACGGCAAAAATGGGACCCGGTGACTGTGTTCCACACCTGGACCTCACCTGGAGCAGGTGACTCTGGTCCCCCTCTGGGTCTCACCGTGCAGTAGGGACTGTGAACCCCACTTTGGCGTGACTTGGACCTGTTGGCCATGTCTATTTCTTCCTCTGTGAGATTTCTGTTCATGTCTTTTGCCCATTTCATGATTGGATTGTTTGTTTCTTTGGTGTTGTGTTTGATAAGTTCTTTATAGATCTTGGAAACTAGTCCTTTATCTGATATGTCATTTGCAAATATCTTCTTCCATTCTGTAGGTTGTCTTTGAGTTTTGTTGACTGTATCTTTTGCTGTGCAAAAGCTTCTTATCTTTTTTTTTTTTTTTTAAAGAATTAAGCATGTTTATTTTATTTTTTTTTTATTTTTTTTTATTTTATTTTTTTATTGGTGTTCAATTTACTAACATACAGAATAACACCCAGTGCCCGTCACCCATTCACTCCCACCCCCCGCCCTCCTCCCCTTCTACCACCCCTAGTTCGTTTCCCAGAGTTAGCAGTCTTTATGTTCTGTCTCCCTTTCTGATATTTCCCACACATTTCTTCTCCCTTCCCTTATTTTCCCTTTCACTATTATTTATATTCCCCAAATGAATGAGAACATATAATGTTTGTCCTTCTCCGACTGACTTACTTCACTCAGCATAATACCCTCCAGTTCCATCCACGTTGAAGCAAATGGTGGGTATTTGTCATTTCTAATAGCTGAGTAATATTCCATTGTATACATAAACCACATCTTCTTTATCCATTCATCTTTCGTTGGACACCGAGGCTCCTTCCACAGTTTGGCTATCGTGGCCATTGCTGCTAGAAACATCGGGGTGCAGGTGTCCCAGCGTTTCATTGCATTTGTATCTTTGGGGTAAATCCCCAACAGTGCAATTGCTGGGTCGTAGGGCAGGTATATTTTTAACTGTTTGAGGAACCTCCACACAGTTTTCCACAGTGGCTGCACCAGTTCACATTCCCACCAACAGTGTAAGAGGGTTCCCTTTTTTCCACATCCTCTCCAACATTTGTGGTTTCCTGCCTTGTTAATTTTTCCCATTCTCACTGGTGTGAGGTGGTATCTCATTGTGGTTTTGATTTGTATTTCCCTGATGGCAAGTGATGCAGAGCATTTTCTCATGTGCATGTTGGCCATGTCTATGTCTTCTTCTGTGAGATTTCTGTTCATGTCTTTTGCCCATTTCATGATTGGATTGTTTGTTTCTTTGGTGTTGAGTTTAATAAGTTCTTTATAGATCTTGGAAACTAGCCCTTTATCTGATATGTCATTTGCAAATATCTTCTCCCATTCTGTAGGTTGTCTTTGAGTTTTGTTGACTGTATCCTTTGCTGTGCAAAAGCTTCTTATCTTGATGAAGTCCCAATAGTTCATTTTTGCTTTTGTTTCTTTTGCCTTCGTGGATGTATCTTGCAAGAAGTTACTATGGCCGAGTTCAAAAAGGGTGTTGCCTGTGTTCTTCTCTAGGATTTTGATGGAATCTTGTCTCACATTTAGATCTTTCATCCATTTTGAGTTTATCTTTGTGTATGGTGAAAGAGAGTGGTCTAGTTTCATTCTTCTGCATGTGGATGTCCAATTTTCCCAGCACCATTTATTGAAGAGACTGTCTTTCTTCCAATGGATAGTCTTTCCTCCTTTATCGAATATTAGTTGCCCATAAAGTTCAGGGTCCACTTCTGGATTCTCTATTCTGTTCCACTGATCTATGTGTCTGTTTTTGTGCCAGTACCACACTGTCTTGATGACCACAGCTTTGTAGTACAACCTGAAATCTGGCATTGTGATGCCCCCATATATGGTTTTCTTTTTTAAAATTCCCCTGGCTATTCGGGGTCTTTTCTGATTCCACACAAATCTTAAAATAATTTGTTCTAACTCTCTGAAGAAAGTCCATGGTATTTTGATAGGGATTGCATTAAACGTGTATATTGCCCTGGGTAACATTGACATTTTCACAATATTAATTCTGCCAATCCATGAGCATGGAATATTTTTCCATCTCTTTGTGTCTTCCTCAATTTCTTTCAGAAGTGTTCTATAGTTTTGAGGGTATAGATCCTTTACATCTTTGGTGAGGTTTATTCCTAGGTATCTTATGCTTTTGGGTGCAATTGTAAATGGGATTGACTCCTTAATTTCTCTTTCTTCAGTCTCATTGTTAGTGTATAGAAATGCCACTGACTTCTGGGCATTGATTTTGTATCCTGCCACGCTACCGAATTGCTGTATGAGTTCTAGCAATCTTGGGGTGGAGACTTTTGGGTTTTCTATGTAGAGTATCATGTCATCGGCGAAGAGAGAGAGTTTGACTTCTTCTTTGCCAATTTGAATGCCTTTAATGTCTTTTTGTTGTCTGATTGCTGAGGCTAGGACTTCCAGTACTATGTTGAATAGCAGTGGTGAGAGTGGACATCCCTGTCTTGTTCCTGATCTTAGGGGAAAGGCTCCCAGTGCTTCCCCATTGAGAATGATATTTGCTGTGGGCTTTTCATAGATGGCTTTTAAGATGTCGAGGAATGTTCCCTCTATCCCTACACTCTGAAGAGTTTTGATCAGGAATGGATGCTGTATTTTGTCAAATGCTTTCTCTGCATCCAATGAGAGGATCATATGGTTCTTGGTTTTTCTCTTGCTGATATGATGAATCACATTGATTGTTTTACGGGTGTTGAACCAGCCTTGTGTCCCAGGGATAAATCCTACTTGGTCATGGTGAATAATTTTCTTAATGTACTGTTGGATCCTATTGGCCAGTATCTTGTTGAGAATTTTTGCATCCATGTTCATCAGGGATATTGGTCTGTAATTCTCCTTTTTGGCGGGGTCTTTGTCTGGCTTTGGAATTAAGGTGATGCTGGCTTCATAGAACGAATTTGGAAGTACTCCATCTCTTTCTATCTTTCCAAACAGCTTTAGGAGAATAGGTATGATTTCTTCTTTAAACGTTTGATAAAATTCTCCTGGGAAGCCATCTGGCCCTGGACTCTTGTGTCTTGGGAGGTTTTTGATGACTGAAAAGCTTCTTATCTTGATGAAGTCCCAATAGTTCATTTTTGCTTTTGTTTCTTTTGCCTTCGTGGAGTATCTTGCAAGAAGTTACTATGGCCGAGTTCAAAAAGGGTGTTGCCTGTGTTCTTCTCTAGGATTTTGATGGAATCTTGTCTCACATTTAGATCTTTCATCCATTTTGAGTTTATCTTTGTGTATGGTGAAAGAGAGTGGTCTAGTTTCATTCTTCTGCATGTGGATGTCCAATTTTCCCAGCACCATTTATTGAAGAGACTGTCTTTCTTCCAATGGATAGTCTTTCCTCCTTTATCGAATATTAGTTGCCCATAAAGTTCAGGGTCCACTTCTGGATTCTTTATTCTGTTTCACTAATCTATGTGTCTGTTTTTGTGCCAGTAGACTCTAGTTCTTTCAAGTGCCTCAACTGTACCTGGTGATCCTGGTCCCCACCTGGGCCTCACCTGGACGTGGTGACCCTATTCACCACCGGGGACTCACCTGGACCTGCTTACTGTGTTCCACACCAGGGCCTCAAGTAGACCTGTTGACCATGGTCCCCAAGCCGGCCTCACATGGACCTGTTGCCTCTGATCCCCACCGGGGCCTCACGTGTACCTGGTAACTCAGGTCCTCACCTGGGCCTCATCGGGACCTAGTGACTCTGGTCCCCACCTGGGCTTCACGTGGATCTGGTTACTCTGGTCCCCACCTGGATCTCTCCCGGACCTGGTGACTCTCTTTCCAACATGGACCTCACCTGGATCTGGTGACTCTGGTCCCCCTCTGGGTCTCACCGTGCCCTAATGACTGTGAACCCCACTTTGGCCTGACTTGGACCTGCTGACCCTGGTTGCGACCTGCGCTTGACTTCGACCTGTTGAGTCTGGTTCTTTCAAGGGCCTCCCCTGTACCTGGTGATCCTGGTCCCCACCTGGGACTCACCTGGACTTGGTGACTCTTGTCACCACCGGGGACTCACCTGGACCTGCTTACTGTATTCCACACCAGGGCCTCAAGTAGACCAGTTGACCATGGTCCCCAAACCGGCCTCACATGGACCTGTTGCCTTGATCCCCACCGGGGCCTCATGTGTACCTGGTAACTCTGGTCCTCACCTGGGCCTCATCTGGACCTAGTGACTCTGATCCCCACCTGGGCTTCACCTGGATCTGGTGACTCTGGTCCCCACCTGGACTTCACCTGAATCTGGTGTCTCTGGTCCCCACCTGGACCTCTCTTGGACCTGCTGACTCTCTTTCCAACATGGACCTCACCTGGATCTGGTGACTCTGGTCCTCAGTTTGGCCTCACCTGGACCTGACGTCTCTCGTCCCTACTTTGACCTAACTCAGAACTGCTGAATCTTGCCCCACCTAGGCCGCACCCATACCTGGTGACTCTTGTCCCCAGGTATGCCTCATTTCGACCTAATGAATCTGGTCCTTACGTGAGCCTCACATCACCTGGGACTCAGCTGGATAGAGTGGCTCTGGTTCCCGCAAGGGACTCAAATGATACTGCTGACTGTGGTCTTATTCTATGCCTCACCAGGACCTAGTGATT
Source organism: Canis lupus baileyi (assembly GCF_048164855.1). Lineage (NCBI taxonomy): Eukaryota > Metazoa > Chordata > Mammalia > Carnivora > Canidae > Canis > Canis lupus. Next base: position 42,619,818 of record NC_132866.1, read on the forward strand.
CTGTTCCCCATCTGGGCCTGCATGGCCCTAGTGACTATGGTCCTTCCAGGCATCATTGGGACCTGGATACACTATTCCACACCTGGGCCTCACTCTGACTAGGGACCTCTGGTCACATTCTTGGCCTCAAACTAAACTGGTTACTGTGGTTCTCCCTCTGGGAATGACCCTTACCTGGTGACTCTGGTCACCCCTTGGGCTTCATTTGGGCCTGGTGAATCTGGTCCTTAGCTTGTCCTCACTTGGATCTGGTGACTGGTCGCCACCTGGGCCTCACCTGGACTTGGTGAATCCTGTTGCCACCTGCGCCTCACCTGGACCTTGTGACTCTGGTCCCACCTGGAAGTCACCTGGATCTGGTGGCTCTGGTTCCCATATGGGGCTCTCCCGGACCTGGTTCCTGTGGTCTCCATCAGGCATCAACTGGAACAAAATGACTCTGATCCATATTTGGGCCTCTGCTGGACCTGTTCACTCTGGTCCTTACTTGGGCATCATTCGGACCTGGATACTCATTATATTCCTGGGCCTCACCTGGACCTGTTGACTGTGGTCCCACCTGGGCCTCACCTGGACGAAGTGACTGGTTCCCACATGGACCTCACCTGGACCTGGTGACTCAGGTCCTCATATGGGAATCATGGGACCTGGTTTCAGTTCTACATCGTGACCTCACCGGGACCTAGTGATCTCGTCCCCCTCTGGGCCTAACCCTGACGTGGTGACTCTGGTCCCCTCCTGCATATCACCAGAATCGGGTGACTCTGGTCCCCCCCTGGGACTTACCCGGAGCTGGGGACACTGGTCCTCAACTGGGCCTCAACAGGATCTGTTGAATCTACTCCTCACTTAGGCCTCGTCTGGACCTTGTGACTCTTTTCCCACCTGGCATCAATGGGACATGGTTACTCTGTTCTCCACCTGGGCCTCACTTGGATATGATGACTTTGCTTCATTCTTTGGCCTCAACTGGTCCTGATGACTCTTGTCCCCCCATTAGGCCTCAATCTGGACCTGTTGACTGTGGTCCCCACCTGGGTCTCACCTGGACCTGTTGAATCTCGTTCCCACCTGTAATACACCTGGACCTGGTGACTGTAGTTTTCTTGTAGACTCACATTTACCTGGTTACTCCGGTCCCCACTAGAGCCTCACCTGGATCTGGTGACTCTGGCCTGCAGGTTGGCCTCACCTGGACCTGGTGAGTGCGGTTGCCACCTGGGCCTAACCCGTACATGGTGACTCAGGTCCCCACGTGGGCTTCTTGGACCTGGTGAATCTGGTCCTTATCTGGTCCTAACCCAGACCCGGGGACACTGGTCACCACCTGGTTTTCACCTGGACCTGGTGAATCTGGTCCCCATCTGGGCCTCACCCAGTCCTGGTGACTTTGTTCCCCACCTGGACCTGATTGCTGTGGACACTTTCTTGGCCTCACCTGGAACTGGTGACTCTGAACCTATCTGCACGTCACCCAGATCTGGTGACTCTGGTCCTCACCTGTGCATCATTGGTACCTGGTGACTCTGTTCCTCACCTGAGCCTCACCTGGACATGATGCCTCTGGAAGCTCTCTGGGCCTCTTCGTGACCTGGTGACTCTGGTCCCCATGTGGATGTTACCTGGACCAGGTGATTCTGGTACCCCTCTAGGCATCAAGCAGATCTGGTTACTCTGGTCCTGATCTGGGCCTCAATGGACCTAGTGAATTTGCTCCATCTGGGCCTCATTTGGACCTGGTGACTCTGGTCCCTACCTGGGCATCATCGCGACATGGTTCCACTGCATGGCCTGCAGGTTTGCCTCACCTGGACCTGGTAACTCTGATGTCTACCTGGGCATCATCGAGACATGGTTCCTCTGCTTGGCCCGCAGGTTGGCCTGACCTGGACCTGGTGAGTGGGGTGGCAACCTGGGCCTCACACATGCAATGTGACACAGGTCCCCACGTGGGTCTCACTTGGACCTGGTGAATCTCGTCCTTTCCTGGTGCTCATCCGGTACTGGTATTTCTGGTCACCACCTGGCAATCACATGGACTTGGTGAATCTGGTCCCCATCTGGGCCTCACCCAGTCCTGGTGACTTTGTTCCCCACCTGGACCTGATTGCTGTGGACTCTTTCTTGACCTCACCTGAAACTGGTGACTCTGATCCTATCTGCGCGTCACACAGACCTGGTGACTCTGGTCCTCACCTGGGCATCATTGGTACCTGGTGACACTGTTCCACACCTGAGCCTCACCTGGACATGATGACTCTGGAACCTATCTGGGCCTCACCCTGACCTGGTGAGTCTGGTCCCCATCTGGATGTCACCTAGACCAGGTGAATCTGGTACCCCTCTAGGCCTCAAAAAGACTGGGGGAATCTGGTCCTCAACTGGGCCTCACCGGGACCTAGTGAATATACTCCCGACCTGCGCCTCATCTGTACGTGGTGACTCGGGTTCTACCTGGGCATCATCGGGACATGGTGACTCTATTCCCCACTGGGACTGACCTGATCCTGGTAACTCTGGTCCTGACTTTGGCGTCTTCCCTACTTGGTGACTCTGGCTCGACCTGGGTCTCACCTGTAACTGGTGACTCTGATCCTAAGCATGGCCTCACCTGACCTGGTGACTGTGGTTCCCATCGGGACCTCACCTGGACCTCATGTCTCTGGTCCCACCTAGGCCTCACCAGGACCTGGTGTCTCTGGTACCCACATGGGTAGCATCAGGATATGGTTACACTGTTCACTAACAGTGACCCAGCCAGATATTAACTCTGGTCTTCACCTGGGCCACACCTGGACATGGTAGCACTGGTTCCCTCTTGGGTCTCACGTGGACATGTGATTCGGTTCCCTGCCTGGTCCTCACCTGTAACTGGTGATTCTCGTTCCCACATGGACATCATGTGGATCTGGTGGCTGCAGTGTTTCTAGCTTCTCATGTACCTCGTGACTCTGGTCCCCACCAGGGCCTCACTGGGACCTGTTGAGTGTGGTTGCCACCTGCACCTCACCTGGACCTGGTGATTCTGGTCAGCACCTGAGACTACCCTGGATCTGGTGACTGTGGTCCCCACCTGGGCTTCACCTGGATTTCGGGCTCTGGTTCCCATCTGGGCCTCACCTGGCCCTGTTGACCATGGTCCTCAACTGGGCAAAATTGGGACCCAGTGACTGTAATCCACAACTGGACCTCACCTGGACCAGGTGACTCTGGTCCCCCTCTGGGTCTCACCGTGCAGTAGGGACTGTGAACCCCACTTTGGCCTGACTTGGACCTGCTGACCCAGGTTGGAACCTGTGCCTGACGTCAAACTGTTGACTCTGGTTCTTTCAAGGGCCTCCCCAGTACCTGGTGATCCTGGTCCCCACCGGGCGTCGCCTGGACATGGTGACTCTTGTCACCACTGGGGACTCACCTGGACCTGCTTACTGTATTCCACACCTGGGCCTCAAGTAGACCTGTTGACCATGGTCCCCAAGCCGGCCTCACATGAACCTGTTGCCTCTGATCCCCACCGGGGCCTCACGTGTACCTGGTTACTCTGGTCCTCACCTGGGCATCATTGGTCCTGGTGACTCTGTTCCACACCTGAGGCTCCCCTGGACATGATGACTCTGGAACTACTCTGGCTATTAACCTAACGTAGTGACTCTGGTCCCCATATGGATGTCACCTGGACCAGGGGATCTGGTACCCCTCTAGGCCTCAACCAGATATGGTGACTCGGGTCCTCAACTGGGCCTCATCTGGACCTAGTGAATATGATCCATCTTGGCCTCATTTGGACCTGGTGACTCTGGTCCATACCTGGGCATCATAGGGATATGGTTCCACAGCATGGCCTGCAGGTTGGTCTCACCTGGACATTGTAACTCTGGTCCCTACCTGGGCATTATCGGGACATGGTTCCACACATGCCCTGCAGGTTGGCATCACCTGCACCTGGTAATTCTAGTCCCTACCTGTGCATCATCGGGACATGGTTCCTGTGCATGGCCTGCAGGTTGGCATCACCTGGACCTGGTGAGTGGGGTTGTCACCTGTGCCTCACCCATGCCTGGTGACACAGGTCCCCACGTGGGCCTCACTTGGACCTGGTGAATCTGGTCCTTACCTTGTTCTCACCCGGAACTCGTAACTCTGGTCACCACCTGGGAATCACCTGGGCCTGGTGTTTCTGGTACCCATCTGGGCGTCATCCACTCCTGGTGACATTGTTCCCCACCTGGACCTGATTGCTGTGGACTCTTTCTTGGCCTCACCTGGAACTGGTGACTCTGATCCTATCTGCGCGTCACCCAGACCTGGTGACTCTGGTCCTCACCTGGACATGATGACTCTGGAACCTCTCTGGGCCTCACCCTAACCTGGTGACTCTGGTCCCCATCTGGAACTCACCTGTATCTGGTGACTCTGGTCTCAGTTTGTCCTCACTTGGACTGGTGTCTATCGTCCACACTTTGACCTAACTCAGAACTGCTGAATCTTGCCCCACCTAGGCCGCACCTAGACCTGATGACTCTTGTCCCCAGTGATGCCTCAATTCGACCTGTTGAATCTGGTCCTTTCGTGGGCCTCACATGGACCTGGGACTCAGCGGGATAGAGTGGCTCTGGTTCCCACAAGGGGCTCACCTGATACTGGTGACTGTGTTCTTATTCTATGCCTCACCAGGACCTAGTGATTCTGTTCCCCATCTGGGCTTTTATGGCCCTAGTGACTCTGGTCCTCACCCAGGCATCATTGGGACCTGGATACTCTATTCCACACCTGGGCATCACTTTGTCCAGGGACCTCTGGTCCCAATCTGGGCCTCAAACTAAACTGGTTACTCTGGTTCCCACTCGGGGCCTCACCCTTACCTGGAAAATCTGGTCACCCCTTGGGTTACACTTGGGCCTGGTGAATCTGGTTCTTATCTGGTCCGCACCTGGATCTGGTGACAGGTCACCACGTGGGCCTCAACTGGACTTGGTGAATCATGTTGCCACCTGCGCCTCACCTGGACCTTGTGACTGTGGTCCCTCCTGGACCTCACATGGATCTGGTGGCTCTGGTTCCCATATGGGGCTCTCCTGGACCTGGTTCCTGTGGTCTCCATCTGGCCTCACCTGGAACACAATGACTCTGATCCATATTTGGACCTCTCCTGGACCTGTTGACTCTAGTCCTTACCTGGGCATCATTGGGACCTGGATACTCTCTTATGTACCTGGGCCTCACCAGGACCTGGTGACTGTGGTCCCACCCGGGCCTCACCTGGACGGGGTGACTGGTTCCCACAGGGACATCACCTCGACCTGGTGACGCAGGTACTCATATGGGAATCTTGGGACCTGGTTTCACAGTTCCACATTGGGGCCTCACCTGGACCTAGTGATTCTCGTCCCCCACTGGGCCTCACCCTGACTTGTGACACTGGTCCCCACCTGGATATCACCAGAACCGGGTGACACACCCGGAGCTGGGGACACTGGTCCTCAGCTGGGCCTCAACAGGACCTGATGAATCTACTCCAAACTTAGGCTTCGTCTGGACCCATGACTATTTTCCCACCTGGCATTATTGGGATATGGTTACTCTGTTCCCCATCTGGGCCTCACCTGGACATGATAACTTTGCTGCACACTTTGGCCTCAACTGGTCTTGATGACTCTCGTCCCCCAACCTAGGCCTCAATCTGGACCTGGTGACTGTCGTCCCCAACTGGGTCTCACCTGGAACTGGTGACTCTCGTTCCCACATGAACCACACCTGGTCCTGGTGACTGTGGTGTTCTTGTAGACTCACTTTTACCTGCCTTCTCCGGTGCCGACTAGGGCCTCACGTGGATCTGGTGACTTTGACATGCAGGTTGGCCTAACCTGGACATGGTGAGTGGGGTTGCCACCTGGGCCTCACCCATACCTGGTGAGTCAGGTCCCCTCGTGGGCCTCTTAGACCTGGTATCTGGTCCTTTCCTGGTCGTCTCCCAGCCCCGGGGTCTCTGGTCACCACCTGAGCCTACCTGGACATGGTGACTCTGATCCTATCTGCCCGTCACCGAGACCTGGTGACGCTCGTCCTCACCTGGGCATTTTTGGTACCTGGTGACTCTGTTCCACACCTGAGCCTCACCTGGACATGATGACTCTGGAACCTCTCTGGGCCTCATCCTGACCTGGTGACTCTGGTCCCATCTGGAAGTCACCTGGACCAGGTGATTCTCGTACCCTCTAGATCTCAACCAATTCTGGTGACTCTGGTCCTCCACTGGACCTCACCTGGACCTAGTGAATATGCTCCATCTGGGCCAAATTTGCACCTGGTGACTCTGTCACTACCTGGGCCTCATCGGGACATGGTTCCACTGCATGACTTGCAGGTTGGCCTCACCTGGACCTGGTAACTCTGGTCCCTACCTGGGCATCATCGGGACATGGTTCCACACATGCCTGCAGGTTGGCCTCACCTGGACCCGGTAACTCTAGTTCCTACCTGGGCATCATCGGGACATGGTTCCTCTGCATGGCCTGTAGGTTTGACTCACCTGGACCTGGTGAGTGGCGTTGCCACCTTGGCCTCACCCATGCCTGGTGACACAGGTCCCCACGTGGGCCTCACTTGGACCTGGTGAATCTGGTCCTTACCTGGTCCTCACCCGAAACTGCTAACTCGGTTAACCACCTGGGAATCACCTGAACCAGGTTAATTTGGTCCCCATCTGGTCCACATCCAATCCTGGTGAATTTGTCACCCCACCTGGACCTGATTGCTGTGGACTCTTTCTTGGACTCACCTGGAACTGGTGACTCTGATCCTAAGTGGGCCTCACCCAGATCTGGTGACTCTGGTCCTCTCCTATGGACCATTATGACCTGGATACTCTGTTCCACACCTGAACCTCACCTGGACATGATGACTCTGGATCCCCTCAGGGCCTCACCATGACATGATGACTCTGGTCCCCATCCCGATGTCACCTAGACCAGGTGAATCTGGTATCCCTCTAGGCCTCAACTTGACCTGGTGACTCTGGTCCTCAACTGGGCCTCACGGGGACCTAGTGAATATTCTACCCACCTGCGCCTCGCTGGACCTGGTGACTCTGATTCTCCCTGGGCATCATTGGGACATGGTTACTGTATTACCCACTGGGACTGACCTGATCCTGGTAACTCTGGTCCTGACTTTGGCCTCTTCTGTACCAGGTGACTCTGTCTCCACCTGGGCCTCACCTGTACCTGGTAAATCTGATCCTAAGCATGGGCTCACCTGACCTGGTGACTGTGGTTCCCATCGGGACCTCATTTGGACCTCATGTCTCCGGTTACACCTGGGCCTCATCAGGACCTGGTGTCTCTGGTACCCACCTGGGTAGCATCAGGATATGGTTACACTGTTCACTAACACTCATCCAGGCGGACCTAATAACTCTGGTCTTCACCTGGGGCACACGAGGACATGGTGACACTGGTTACCACCTGGGTCTCATCTGGACATGGTGAGTCGGATCCCCACCTGGTCCTCACCTGTAACTGGTGATTTTCATTCCCACATGGACATCATGTGGACCTGGTGGCTGCAGTGTTTCTAGCTTCTCATGTACCTCGTGTCTCTGGTCCCCACCGGGGCCTCTCCGGGACAGGGTGAGTGTGGTTGCCACCTGCACCTCACATGGACCTGGTGATTCTGGTCTGCACCTGAGACTACCCTGGATCTGGTGTCTGTGGTCCCCACCTGGGCTTAACCTGGATTTGGGGACTGCCGGTCCCCATCTGGGCCTCACCTGGCCCTGTTGACCATGGTCCTCAACTGTGCAAAATTGGGACCCGGTGGCTGTGTTCCACAACTGGACCTCACCTGGACCAGGTGACTCTGGTCCCACTCTGGGTTTCACCGTGCCCTAGTGACTGTGAACCCCACTTTGGCCTGACTTGGACCTGCTGACCCTGGTTGCCACCTGCGCCTGACCTCGAACTGTTGACTCTGGTTCTTTCAAGGGCCTTCCCTGGACCTGGTGATCCTGGTCGGACCTGGCTCACACCTGGACGTGGTGACTCCTGTCACCAATGGGGACTCACCAGGACCTGCTTACTGTGTTCCACACCTGGGCCTCAAGTAGACCTGTTGACCATGGTCCCCAAGCTGGCCTCACATGGACCTGTTGCCTCCGATCCCCACTGGGGACTCACGTGTACCTGGTAACTCTGGTCCTCACCTGGGGCTCATCTGGACCTAGTGACTCTGGTCCCCACCTGGGCTTCACCTGGATCTGGTGACTCTGGTCCCAACCTGGACCTCACCTCGATCTGGTGACTCTGGTCCTCAGTTTGGCCTCACCTGGACCTGGTGTCTCTCGTGCCCACTTTGACCTAACTCAGAACTGCTGAATCTTGACCCACGTAGGCCGCACCCAGACCTGGTGACTCTTGTCCCCAGCTATGCCTCAATTCGACCTATTGAATCTGCTCCTCACGTGGGCCTCACATGGACCTGGGACTCAGCTGGATAGAGTGGCTCTGGTTCCCACAAGGGGCTCACATGATACTGGTGACTGTGGTCCCACCTGGGCCTCACCTGGACGAGGTGACTGGTTCCCACAGGGACCTCACCTGGACCTGGTGACTCAGGTCCTCATATGGGCATCATGGGACCTGGTTTCTCAGTTCCACATCGGGACCTCACCTGGACCTAGTGATTCTCGTCCCATTATGGTCCTCACCCTGACGTGGTGACTCTGGTCCCCAATTGGATATCACCAGAACCGGGTGACTCTGGTCCCCCTCTGGGACTCACCCGGAGCTGGGGACACTGGTCCTCAACTGGGCCTCAACAGGACCTGGTGAATCTGCTCCTCACTTAGGCCTCGTCTGGACCTTCTGTCTCTTTTCCCACCTGGCATCAATGGGACATGGTTACTCTGTTCCCCACCTGGGCCTCACCTGGACATGATAACTTTGCTCCACATTTTGGTCTCAACTAGTCGTGATGACTCTGGTCCCCCGACCTAGGCGTCAATCTGGACATGATTGCTGTGGACTCCTTCTTTGCCTCAACTGGAACTGGTGAATCTGATCCAGATTGAGGATCACCCATCTGGGCCTCACCTGGCCCTGTCAACCATGGTCCTCAACTGCCAAAATTGGGACCCGGTGACTGTGTTCCACCCCTGGACCTCACCTGGACCAGGTGACTCTGGTCCCCCTCTGGGTCTCACCGTGCCCTAGTGACTGTGAACCACACTTTGGCCTGACTTGGACCTGCTGACCCTGGTTGACACCTGCGCCTGTCCTCGAACTGTTGACTCTGGTTCATTCAAGGGCTTCCCCTGTACCTGGTGATCCTGGTCCCCCCCTGGGACTCACCTGGACGTGGTGACCCTTGTCACCACCGGGGACTCACCTGGACCTGGTTACTGTGTTCCACACATGGGCCTCAAGTAGTCCTGTTGACCATGGTACCGAAGCCGGCCTCATATGGACCTGTTTCCTCTGATTCCCACCGGGGCATCACGTGTACCTGGTAACACTGGTCCTCACTTGGGCCTCATCTGGACCTAGTGACTCTGGTCCCCACCTTGGCTTCACCTGGATCTGGTGACTGTGGTCCTCAACTGGGCCTCACGTTGACCTATTCAATATGCTCCATCTGGCCTCATTTGGACCTGGTGACTCTCTTCCCTACCTGGGCATCATCGGGACATGGTTCCACTGCATGGCCTTTAGGTTGGCCGCACCTGGACCTGGTAACTGTGGTTCTACCTGGGCATCATCGGGACGTGGTTACTCTATTCCCAGTGGGACTGACCTGATCGTGGTAACTCTGGTCCTGACTTTCGCTTCTTCTGTGCCATGTGACTCTGGCTCCACCTGGACATCACCTGTAAGTGGTGACTCTGATCATAAGCATGCCTCACCTGACCTGGTGACTGTGGTTTCCATCGGTACCTCACCTGGTCCTCATGTCTCTGGTCCCAACTGGGACTCACCAGGACCTTGTATCTGGTACACACATGAGTAGCATCAGGATATGGTTACACTGTTCACTAACAATGACCCGGCCGGACCTATTAACTCTCGTCTTCACCTGGTCCACACTTGGACATGGTGACACCGGTTCCCACCATGGTCTCACCTGGACATGGTGACTCAGATCCCCACCTGGTCCTCACCTGTAACTTGTAATTCTCGTTCCCTCATGGACATAATGTGGACCTGGTGGCTGCAGTGTTGCTAGCTTCTCATGTACCTCGTGACTCTGGTCCCCACCAGAGCCTCACCGGGACTTGGTGAGTGTGGTTGCCACCTGCATCTCACCAGGACCTGGTGATTCTGGTGTCCACCTGAGACTACCCTGGATCTGGTGACTGTGGTCCCCACCTGGGCGTCACCTGAATTTGGGGACTCCGGTCCCCATCTGGGCCTCACCTGGCCCTGTTGACCATGGTCCTCAACTGGGCAAAATTGGGACACGGTGTGTGTGTTCCACAACTGGACCTCACCTGGACAAGATGACTCTGGTCCCCCTCTGGGTCTCACTGTGCCCTAGTGACTGTGAACCCCACTTTGGCCTGACTTAGCCCTGCTGACCCTGGTTGCCACCTGCGCGTGACTTCGAACTGTTGACTCTGGTTCTCTCAAGGGCCTCCCCTGTACCTGGTGATCCTGGTCCCCAATTGGGCCTCAACTGGACGTGGTGACTCTTGTCACCACCGGGGACTCACCTGGACATGATTACTGTGTTCCACACCTGAGCCTCAGGTAGACCTGCTGACGAGGGTCCCCAAGCCGGCCTCACCTGGACCTTTTGGCTCTGATCCCCGCCGGGGGCTCACGTGTATCTGGTAACTCTGATCCTCACCTGGGTCTAATCAGGACCTAGTGACTCTGGTCCCCACCTGGGCTTCGCCTGGATCTGGTGACTCTGGTCCCCACCTGGACTTCACCTGGATCTAGTGACTCTGGTCCCCACATGGACCTCTCCTGGACCTGGTGACTCAGGTCCTCATATGGGCATCATGGGACCTGGTTTCTCAGTTCCACATTGGGGCCTCACCTGGACCTAGTGATTCTCGTTCCCCTCTGGGCCTCACCCTGACGTGGTGACTCTGGTCCGCACCTGACTCACACCAGAACCGGGTGACTCTGGTTCCCCTCTGGGAATCACCCAGAGCTGGGGACACTGATACTCAACTGGGCCTCAACAGGACCTGGTGAATCTACTCCTCACTTAGGCCTCGTCTGGACCTTGTGACTCTTTTCCCACCTGGTATCTATGGGACATTTTTACTCTGTTCCCGACCTGGGCCTCACTTGGACATGATAACTTTGCTCCATACTTTGGCCTCAACTCGTCCCGATGACTCTGGTCCCCGCACCTAGGCCTCAATCTGGACCTGGAGACTGTCATTCACACCTGGGTCTCACCTGGACCTTGTGACTCTCGTTCCCACATGAATCACACCTGGACCTGGTGACTGTGGTGTACTTGTAGACTCACATTTACCTGGTGACTCTGGCCCCACTAGGGCCTCACCTGGATCTGGTGACTCTGGCCTGCAGGTTGGCCTCACCTGGACTTGGTTAGTGGGATGCCACCTGGGCCTCACCCATACCTGGTGACTCAGGTCCCCACGTGGGCCTCTTGGACCTGGTGAATCTGGCCCTTACCTGGTCTTCTCCCAGACCCTGGGAATGTTGTCACAACCTGGGCCTCACCTAGACCTGGTGAATCTGGTCCCCATCTGGGCCTAACCCAGTCCTGGTGACTATATTCCCCACCTGGACGTGTTTGCTCTGGACTCTTTCTTGCCCTCACCTTGAACTGGTGACTCTGATCCTATCAGTGCGTCACCCAGACCTGGTGACTCTCGTCCTCACCTGGGCATTATTGGTACCTGGTTACTCTGTTCCACACCTGAGCCTCACCTGGGCATGATGTCTCTGGGACCACTCTGGGCCTCACCCTGACCTGGCGATCTGGTCCCCATCTGGATGTCACCTGGACCAGGTGATTCTGGAACCCCTCTAGGCCTCAACCAGATCTGGTGACTCTTGTCCTCAACTGGGCCTCACCTGGACCTAGTGAATATGCTCCATCTGGGCCTCATTTGGACCTGGTGACTCTGGTCACTCACTGGGCATCATCGGGAAATGGTTCCACTGCATGGCCTGCTGGTTTGCCTCATCTGGACCTGGTAACTCTGGTCCCTACCTTGGCATCTTCGGGTCATCTTGACCTGGTGAGTGGGGTTCCCACCTGGATCTTACCCATGCCTGGTGACACAGGTCCCCACGTGGGCCTCACTTGGACCTGGTGAATGTGGTCCTTACCTAGTCCTCACCCGGAAGTGGTAAATCTGGTCACCACCTGGGCATCACCTAGTCCTGGTGACTTTGTTCCCCACCTGGACCTGATTGCTTGGACACCTTCTTGGCCTCATCTGGAAGTGGTAACTCTGAACCTAACTGGGCCTCTCCCAGATCTGGTGACTCTGGTCCTCACCGGTGGACCATTATGACCTGGATACTCTGTTCCACACCTGAGCCTCACCTGGACATGATGACTCTGGATCCCCTCTGGGCCTCACACTGACATTGTTACTCTGGTCCCCATCTGGATGTCACCTTGACCAGGTGAATATGGTACCCCTCTGGGCCTCAACCAGATCTGGTGACTCTGGTCCTCAACTGGGCCTCACCTGGACCTAATGAATATGCTCCATCTGGGCCTCATTTGGACCTGGTGACTCTGGTCCCTTCGTGGGTAACAACGGGACATGGTTCCACATAATGGTCTGCAGGTTGGCCTCTTCTTTATCTGGTAACTCTGGTCCCTATCTGGGCATTATCGGGACACGGTTTCTCTGCATGTCCTGCAGGTTGGCGTCACCTGGACCTCGTAACTCTGGTCCCTACCTGGGCATCATCGGGACACGGTTCCTCTGCATGGCCTGCAGGTTGGCCTCACCTAGACCTGGTGAGTGGGCTTGCCACCTGGGCCTCACCCATACCTGGTGACACAGGTATCACGTGGGCCTCACTTGGACCTGGTGAATCTGGTCCTTACCTGGTCCTCACCCGGAACTGGTAACCCTTGTCACCACCTGGGAATCACCTGGACCTGGTGAATCTGGTCCCCATCTGGGCCTCACCCATTCCTGGTGACTTTGATCCCCACCTGGACCTGATTACTGTGGACTCCTTCTTCGCCTCAACTGGAACTTGTGACTCTGCTCCTAACTGGGCCTCACCCAGATCTGGTGACTCTGGTCCTCACATGTGGACCATTATGACCTGGATACTCTGTTCCACACCTGAACCTCACCTGGACATGATGATTCTGGAGGCCCTCTCGGCCTCACCCTGACATGGTGACTCTGGTCCCCATCTGGATGTCCCCTAGACCAGGTGAATCTGGTACCCCTCTAGGCGTCAACTAGACCTGGTGACTCTGGTCCTCATCTGGGCCTCACCTGGACCTAGTGAATATTCTCCCCACCTGCGCCTCGCTGGAACTGGTGACTTTGATTCTACCTGAGCATCATTGGGACATGGTTACTGTATTACCCACTGGGACTGACCTGATCCTGGTAACTCTGGTCCTGACTTTGGCCTCTTCTGTACCAGGTGACTCTGGCTCGACCTGGGCCTCACTTGTACCTGGTGACTCTGATCCTAAGCATGGGCTCACCTGACCTGGTGACTGTGGTTCCCATCGAGACCTCACCTGGACCTCATGTCTCCGGTTACACCTGGGCCTCACAAGGACCTGGTGTCTCTGGTACCCACCTGGGTAGCATCAGGATATGGTTACACTGTTCACTAACACTCATCCAGCCGGACCTAATAACTCTGGTCTTCACCTGGGGCACACGAGGACATGGTGTCACTGGTTCCCACCTGGGTCTCACCTGGACATGGTGAGTCGGATCCCCACCTGGTCCTCACCTGTAACTGGTGATTTTCATTCCCACATGGACATCATGTGGACCTGGTGGCTGCAGTGTTTCTAGCTTCTCATGTACCTCGTGTCTCTGGTCCCCACCGGGGCATCTCCGGGACCGGGTGAGTGTGGTTGCCACCTGCACCTCACATGGACCTGGTGATTCTGGTCTGCACCTGAGACTACCCTGGATCTGGTGACAGTGGTCCCCACCTGGGCTTCACCTGAATTTGTGGACTCCAGTCCCCATCTGGGCCTCACCTAGCCCTGTTGACCATGGTCCTCAACTGTGCGAAATTGGGACCCGGTGTCTGTGTTCCACAACTGGAACTCACCTGGACCAGGTGACTCTGGTCCCACTCTGGGTGTCACCGTGCCCTAGTGACTGTGAACCCCACTTTGGCCTGACTTGGACCTGCTGACCCTGGTTGCCACCTGCGCCTGACCACGAACTGTTGACTCTGGTTCTTTCAAGGGCCTTCCCTGGACCTGGTGATCCTGGTCGGACCTGGCTCACACCTGGACGTGGTGACTCCTGTCACCAATGGGGACTCACCTGGACCTGCTTACTGTGTTCCACACCTGGGCCTCAAGTAGACCTGTTGACCATGGTCCCCAAGCCGGCCTCACATGGACCTGTTGCCTCTGATCCCCACCGGATCCTCACGTGTACCTGGTATCTCTGGTCTCACCTGGGCCTCATCTTGTCCTAGTGACTCTGGTCCCCACCTGGGCTTCACATGGATCTGGTGACTCTGGTCCCCACCTGGACTTCACATGGATCTGGTGACTCTGGACCCCACCTGGACCTCTCCTGGACCTCATGACTCTCTTTCCAACATGGACCTCACCTGGATCTGGTGAATTTGGTCCTCAGTTTGACCTCACCTAGACCTGGTGTCTCTCGTCCCCACTTTGACCTAACTCAGAACTGCTGAATCTTGCCCCACCTAGGCCGCACCCAGACCTGGTGACTCTTGTCCCCAGCTATGCCTCAATTCGACCTGATGAATCTGGTCCTCACGTGGGACTCACCTGTTCCTGGTACTCAGCTAGATAGAGTGTCTCTGGTTCTCACAAGGGGCTCACCTGATACTGCTGAATGTGGTCTTATTCTATGCCTCACCAGGACCTAGTGATTCTGTTCCCCATCTGGGCCTGCATGGCCCTAGTGACTCTGGTCCTCTCCCAGGCGTTATTGTGACCTGGATACTCTATTCCACACCTGGGCCTCTCTTTGAACAGGGACCTCTGGTCCCATTCTGGGCCTCAAACTAAACTGGTTACTCTGGTCCCCCCTCTGGGCCTCACCCTGCCCTGGTGACTCTGGACACCCATTGGGCTTCACTTGGGCCTGGAGAATCTGGTCCTTATCTGTTCCGCACCTGGATCTGGTGACTGGTCGCCACCTGGGCCTCACCTGGACTTGGTGAATCCTGTTGCCTCCTGCGGCTCACCTGGACCTTGTGACTGTGGTCCAACCTGGACCTCACCTGGACGAGTTGACTGGTTCCCACAGGGACCTCACCTGCACCTGGTGACTCAGGTCCTCATATGGGCTTCATGAGACCTGGTTTCTCAGTTCCACATCGGGGCCTCATCTGGAACTAGTGATTCTCGTCCCCCTCTGGGCCTTACCCGGACGTGGTGATTCTGGTCCCCACCTGGATATCACCAGAACCGGGTGACTCTGGTCCCCCTCTGGGACTCACCCGGAGCATGGACACTGGTCCTCAGCTGATCCTCAACAGGACCTGGTGAATCTACTCCTCACTTAGGCCTCGTTTGGACCTTGTGACTCTTTTCTCACCTGACATCAATGGGACATGTTTATTCTGTTCCCCAACTGGGCCTCACCTGGACATGATATCTTTGCTCCACAGTTTGGCCTCAACTGCTCCTGATGACTCTTGTCCCCCCACCGAGGCCTCAATCTGGACCTGGTGACTGTGGTCCCCACCTGGGTCTCACCTGGACCTGGTGACTCTCGTTCCCACATGAAACACACCTGGACCTGGTGACTGTTGTTTTCTTGTAGACTCACATTTACCTGGTGACACCGGTCCCCACTAGGGCCTCACCTGGATCTGGTGACTCTGGCTTGCAGGTTGGCTTCACCTGGACCTGGTGAGTGGGGTTGCCACCTGAGCTTCACCCATACCTGATGACTCAGGAACCCACGTGATTCTCTTGGACCTGGTGAATCTGGTCCTTACATGGTCCTCTCCCAGACCCGGGGATTCTGGTCACCTCCTGGGCCTCACCTGGACCTGGTGAATCTCTACCCCATCTGGGCCTCAACCAGTCCTGGTGAGTTTGTTCCCCACCTGGACCTGATTGCTTTGGACTCTTTCTTGGCCTCACCTGGAACTGGTGACTCTTATCCTCTCTGCGTGTGACTCAGGCCTGGAGACTCTGGTCCTCATCTGGATATCACCTGGACCAGGTTATTCTGGTATCCCTCTAGGTCTAAACCAGATCTGGTGTCTCTGGTCCTCAACTGGGCCTCGTCTGGACCTAGTGAATATGCTCCATCTGGGCCTCATTTGGACCTGGTGACTCTCTTCCCTACCTGGGCATCATCGGGACAAGGTTCCACTGCATGGCCTTTAGGTTGGCCGCACCTGGACCTGGTAAATGTGGTTCTACCTGGGCATCATCGGGACGTGGTTACTCTATTCCCAGTGGGACTGACCTGATCGTGGTAACTCTGGTCCTGACTTTGGCCTTTTCTGTGTCATGTGACTCTGGCTCCCCCTGGACCTCACCTGTAAGTGGTAACTCTGATCCTAAGCATGGACTCACCTCACCTGGAGACTGTGGTTTCCATCGGTACCTCACCTGGACCTCATGTCTCTGGTCCCAACTAGGACTCACCAGGACTTGTATCTGGTACCCACCTGAGTAGCATCAGGATATGGTTACACTGTTCACCAACAGTGACGAGGCCGGACCTATTAACTCTCGTCTTCACCTGGTCTACACTTGGACATGGTGACACTGGTTCCCACCAGGGTCTCACCTGGACATGGTGACTCAGATCCCTACCTGCTCCTCACCTGTAACTGGTGATTCTCGTTCCCACATGGACATCATGTGGACCTGGTGGCTGCAGTGTTTCTAGCTTCTCATGTACCTCGTGACTCTGGTCCGCATCAGGACCTGACCGGGACCTGGTGAGTGTGGTTGCCACCTGCACCTCACCTGGATCTGGTGACTGTGGTCCCCACCTGGGTTCAGCTGGATTTGGGGACTCTGGTCCCCATCTGGGCCTCACCTGGCCGTGTTGACCATGGTCCTCAACTGGGCAAAATTGGTCCCGTTGGCTGTGTTCCACAACTGGACCTCACCTGGACCAGGTGACTCTGGTACCCCTCTGGGTCTCACCGTTCCCTAGTGACTGTGAACCCCACTTTGGCCTGACTTGGACCTGCTGACCCTGGTTGCCACCTGCTCCTGACCTCGAACTTTTGACTCTGGTTCTTTCAAGGCCCTCCCCTGGACCTGGTGATCCTGGTCCCCACCTGGGCCTCACCTGGACGTGGTGACACTTGTCAACACCGGGGACTCACCTGGCCCTTGTTACTGTGTTCTACACCTGGGCCTCAAGTAGACCTGTTGCCTCTGATCCCCACCGGGGCCTCAGTTGTCTGGTAACTCTGGTCCTCACCTGGCCTCTTCTGGACCTAGTGACTCTGGTCACCACCTGTTCTTCACCTGGATCTGGTGACTCTGGTCCCCACCTGGACTTCACCTGGATCTGGTGACTCTGGTCCCCACCTGGACATCTCCTGGACCTGGTGACTCTCTGTCCAACATGGACCTCACCTGGATCTGGTGACTCTGGTCCTCACTTTGCCCTCACCTGGACCTGGTGTCTCTCATCCCCACATTGAACTAACTCAAAACTGCAGAATCTTGCCACACCTAGGCCGCCCCCAGACCTGGTGACTCTTGTCCCCAGCTATGCCTCAATTCGACCTGATGAATCTGGTCCTCACCTGGGCCTCACATGGACCTGGGACTCAGCTCCATAGAGTGGCTCTGGTTCCCACAAGGGGATCACCTGATACTGCTGACTGTGGTGTTATTCTATGCCTCACCAGGACCTAGTGATTCTGTTTGCCATCTGGGCCTGCATGGCCCTAGTGACTCTGGTCCTCACCCAGGCATCATTGGGACCTGGATAATCTATTCTACACCTGGGCCTCACTTTGACGAGGGACCTCTGGTCCCATTCTGGGCCTCAAACTAAACTGGTTACTCTGGTTCCCCCTCTGGGCCTCACCCCTACCTGGTGACTCTGGTCACCCCTTAGGCTTCATATGGGCCTGCTGAAACTGGTCCTTAGCTGGTCCGCACCTGGATCTGGTGATTGGTCGCCACCTGGGTCTCACCTGGACTTGTTGAATCCTGTTGCCTCCTGTGCCTCCCCTGGACCTTGTGACTGTGGACCCACCTGGACCTCACCTGGATCTGGTGGCTCTGGTTCCCATATGGGGCTCTCCTGGACCTGGTTCCTGTGGTCTCCATTTGGCCTCACCTGGAACACAATGACTCTGATCCATATTTGGGCCTCTCCTGGACCTGTTGACTCTGGTCCTTACCTGGGCTTTATTGGGACCTGGATACTCTCTTATATTCCTGGGCCTCATCTGTACCTGGTGACTGTGGTCCCACCTGGATCTCACCTGGACGAGGTGACTTGTTCCCACAGTGACATCACCTGGACCTGGTGGCTCAGGTCCTCATATTGGCATCATGGGACCTGGTTTCTCAGTTCCACATCGGGGCCTCACCTGGATCTAGTGATTCTCGTCCCCTCTGGGCCTCACCCTGACGTGGTGACTCTGGTCCCCACCTGGATATCACCAGTACCGGGTGACTCTGGTCCCCCTCTGGGACTCACCCGAAGCTGGCGACACTTGTCCTCAGCTGGATCTCAACAGTACCTGTTGAATCTACTCCTTACTTAGGTCTCGTCTGGACCTTGTGACTCTTTTCCCACCTGGCATCAATGGGATCATGGTTACTCTGTTTCCCTCCTGGGCCTCACCTGGACATGATAACTTTGCTCCACACCTGGGACTCACCTGGACATGATGACTCTGGATCCACTCTGGGCCTCCCTCTGACATGGAGACTCTGGTCCCCATCTGGATGTCTCCTAGACCAGGTGAATCTGGTACCCCTCTAGGCCTCAACCAAACCTGGTGACTCTAGTCCTCAACTGGGACTCCCCGGGACCTAGTGAATATGCTCCCCAACTGCGCCTCATCTGGACATGGTGACTCTGGTTCTACGTGTGCATCATCGGGACATGGTTACTCTATTCCCCACTGGGAGTGACCTGATCCTGGTAACACTATTCCTGACTTTGGCATTTTCTGTACCAGGTGACTCTGGCTCCACCTGGGCCTCACCTGTAACTGGTGACTCTGATCGTAAGCATGGCCTCACCTGACCTGGTGACTGTGGTTCCCATCGGGACCTCACCTGGACCTCATGTCTCTGGTCCCAACTGGGCCTCACCAGGACCTGGTGTCTCGGTACCCACCTCGGTAGCATGACGATATGGTTACACTGTTCAATAACAGTGACTCAGCGGGACCTATTAACTCTGGCCTTCACCTGGGCCACACCTGGACATGGTGATACTGGTTCCCACCTCGGTCTCACCTGGACATGGTGAGTCGGATCCCCACCTGGTCCTCCCCTGTAACTGGTGATTCTCGTTCCCACATGGACATCATGTGGACCTGGTGGCTGCAGTGTTTCTAGCTTCTCATGTACCTCGTGACTCTGGTCCCCACCAGGGCCTCACCGGGACCTGGTGAGTGTGGTTGCCACCTGCACCACACCTGGACCTGGTGATTCTGGTCTGCACCTGAGACTCCCCTGGATCTGGTGACTGTGGTCCCCACCTGGGCTTCACCTGGATTTGGGTACTCCGGTCTCCATCTGGGCCTCACCTGGCCCTTTGACCATGGTCCTCAGCTGGGCAAAATTGGGACACTGTGACTGTGTTCCACAACTGGAACTCACCTGGACCAGGTGACTCTGGTCCCCCTCTGGGTCTCACCGTGCCCTAGTCACTGTGAACCCCACTTTGGCCTGACTTCGACCTGCTGACCCTGGTTGCCACCTGTGCCTGACCTCGAATTGTTGACTATGGTTCTTTCAAGGGCCTCCCCTGTACCGGGTGATCCTGATGCCCACCTGGGCCTCACCTGCACGTGGTGTCTCTAGTCACCACCGGGGACTCATCTGGACCTGCTTACTGTGTTCCACACCTGGGCCTCAATTACACCTCTTGACCATAGTCCCCAAGCTCGCCTCACATGGACCTGTTACCTCTGATCCCCACCGGGGCCTCACGTGTACCTGGTAACTCTGGTCCTCACCTGGGCTTCATCTGCCCCTAATGACTCTGGTCCCCACCTGGACTTTACATGGATCTCCTGACTCTGGTCCCCACCTGGAACTCACCTGTATCTGGTGACTCTTGTCTCAGTTTGGCCTCACCTGGACTGGTGTCTCTCGTCCCCACTTTGACCTAACTCAGAACTGCTGAATCTTGCCCCACCTAGGCCTCACCCAGACCTCATGACTCTTGTCCCCAGCTATGCCTCAATTCGACCTGATGAATCTGGTCCTCACGTGGGCCTCACATGAACCTGGGACTCAGCGGGATAGAGTGGCTCTGGTTCCCACAAGGGGCTCACCTGATACTGGTGACTGTGTTCTTATTCTATGCCTCACCAGGATCTAGTGATTCTGTTCCCCATCTGGGCTTTCATGGCATTAGTGACTCTGGTCCTCACCCAGGCATCATTGGGACCTGGATACTCTATTCCACACCTGGGCCTCACTTTGTCCAGGGAACTCTGGTCCCATTCTGGGCCTCAAACTAAACTGGTTACTCTGGTTCCCCCTCTGGGCCTCACCCTTACCTGGTGACACTGGTGACCCCTTGGGCTTCACTTGCGGCTGGTGAATCTGGTTCTTAGCTGGTCCGCACCTGGATCTGGTGACAGGTCACCACGTGGGCCTCACCTGGACTTGGTGAATCATGTTGCCACCTGCGCCTCACCTGGACCTTGTGACTGTGGTCCCTCCTGGAACTCACCTGGATCTGGTGGCTCTGGTTCCCATATGGGGCTCTCCTGGACCTGGCTCCTGTGGTCTCCATCTGGCCTCACCTGGAACACAATGACTCTGATCCATATTTGGGCCTCTCCTGGACCTGTTGAGTCTGGTCCTTACCTGGGCATCATTGGGACCTGGATACTCTCTTATATACCTGGGCCTCACCAGGACCTGGTGACTGTGGTCCCACCCGAGCCTCACCTGGACGGGGTGAATGGTTCCCACAGGGACATCACCTGGACCTGGTGACTCAGGTCCTCATATGGGCATCTTGGGACCTGGTTTCACAGTTCCACATCGGGGCCTCAACTGGACCTAGTGATTCTCGTCCCCCTCAGGGCCTCACCCTGACTTGTGACACTGGTCCCCACATGGATATCACCAGAACCGGGTGACACACCCGGAGCTGGTGACACTGGTCCTCAGGTGGGCCTCAACAGGACCTGGTGAATCTACTCCAATCTTAGGCTTCGTCTGGACCTTGTGACTCTTTTCCCACCTGGCCTCAATGGGACATGGTTACTCTGTTCCCCACCTGGGCCTCACCTTGACATGATAACTTTGCTGTACACTTTGGCCTCAACTGGTCCTGATGACTCTCGTCCCCCAACCTAGGTCTCAATCTGGACTGGTGACTGTCGTCCCCAACTGGGTCTCAGCTGGACCTGGTGACTCCCGTTCCCACATGAACCACACCTGGACCTGGTGACAGTGGTGTTCTTGTAGACTCACATTTACCTTGTGACTCCCGTCCCCACTAGGGCCTCACCTGGATGTGGTGACTCTGGCCTGCATGCTGGCCTCACCTGGACCTGGTAACTCTGGTCCCTACCTCGACATCATCGGGACACGTTTCCTCTGCATGGCCTGCATGTTGGCCTCAGCCGGACCTGGTGAGTGAGGTTGCCACCTGGGTCTCAACCATACCTGGTGACACAGGTCCCCACGTGGGCCTCATTTGAACCTGGTGAATCTGGTCCTTACCTGGTCCTCACCCGGACCTGGTAACCCTGGTCACCACCTGGGAATCACCTGGACCTGGTGAATCTGGTCCCCATCTGGGCCTCACCCAGTCCTGTTGACTTTCTTCCCCACCTGGACCTGATTGCTGTGGACTCCTTCTTGGCCTCACCTGGAACTGGTGACTATGATCCTAACTGGGCCTCACCCAGATCTGGTGACTCTGGTCCTCACCTGTGGACCATTATGACCTGGATACTCTGTTCCACACCTGAGCCTCACCTGGACATGCTGCCTCTGGATCCCCTCTGGGACTCAGCCTGACATGGTGACTCTGGTCCCCATCTGGATGTCACCTAGACCAGGTGAATCTGGTACCCCTCTAGGCCTCAACTAGACCTGGTGACTCTGGTCCTCAACTGGGCCTCACCGGGACCTAGTGAACATGCTCCCCACCTGCGCCTCATCTGGACCTGGTGACGCTGGTTCTATCTGGACATCATCGGGACATGGTTACTCTGTTCCCCACTGGGACTGACCTGATCCTGGTAACTCTGGTCCTGACTTTGGCCTCTCTGTACCAGGTGATTCTGCCTCTAACTGGGCCTCACCTGTAACTGGTGACTCTGATTCTAAGCATGGCCTCACCTGACCTGGTGACTGTGGTTCCCATATGTACCTCACCTGGACCTCATGTCTCTGGTCCCACCTGGGCCTCACCACGGCCTGGTGTCTCTGGTACCCACCTGGGTAGCATCAGGTTATGGTTACACTGTTCACTAAGAGTGACCCAGACGGACCTATTAACTCTGGTCTTCACCTGGGCCACACCTGGACATGGTGACACTGGTTCCAACCTGGGTCTCCCCTGGACATGGTGACTCATATCCCCACCTGGTCCTCACCTGTAACTGGTGATTCTCGTTTCCACATGGACATCATGTGGACCTGGTGGCTGCAGTGTTTCTAGCTTCTCATGTTCCTCGTGACTCTGGTCCCCACCAGGTTCTCATCGGGACATGGTCTGTATGGTTGCCACCTGCATCTCACCTGCACCTGGTGATTCTGGTCTGCACCTGAGACTACCCTGGATCTAGTGACTGTTGTCCCCACCTGGGCTTCACCTGGATTTGGGGACTCCGGTCCCCATCTGGGGCTCACCTGGCCCTGTTGACCATGGTCCTCAACTGGGCAAAATTGGGATGCGGTGACTGTGTTCCACAACTGGAACTCACCTGGACCACGTGACTCCTGTTCCCCTCTGGGTCTCACCGTGCCCTAGTGACTGTGAAACCCACTTTGGCCTGACTTGACCTGCTGACCCTGGTTGGAACCTTCGCCTGACGTCGAACTGTTGACTCTGGTTCTTTCAAGGGCCTCCCCTGTACCTGGTGATCCTGGTCCCCACCGGGCATCACCTGGACGTGGTGACTCTTGTCACCACTGGGGACTCACCTGGACCTGCTTTCTGTGTTCCACACCTGGGACTCAATAGACCTGTTGACCATGGTGCCCAAGCCGGCCTCACATGGACCTGTTGCCTCTGATCCCCACCGGGGCTTCACGTGAACCTGGTGACTCTGGTCCTCACCTGGGCATCATTGGTCCTGGTGACTCTGTTCCACACCTGAGGCTCCCCTGGACATGATGACTCTGGAATCTCTCTGGCTATCAACCTGACCTGGTGACTCTGGTCCCCATATGGATGTCACCTGGACCAGGGGATTATGGTACCCCTCTGGGCCTCAACCAGATCTGGTGACTCTGGTCCTCAACTGGGCCTCACCTGGACCTAGTGAATATGCTCCATCTGGGCCTCATTTGGACCTGGTGACTCTGGTCACTACCTGGGCATCATCGGGACATGGTTCTACTGCATGACCTGCATGTTGGCCTCACCTGGACCTGGTAACTCTGGTCCATACATGGGCATCATCGGGACATGATTCCACTGCATGTCCTGGAGGTTGGCCTCACCTGGACCTGGTAACTCTCGTCCCTACCTGGGCATCATTGGGACCTGGTTCTTCTGCATGGCCTGCAGATTGGCCTCACCTGGATCTGGTGAGTGGGTTTGTCACCTGGGCCTCACCCTTGCCTAGTGACACAGGTCCCCACGTGGGCCTCACTTGGACCTGGTGAATCTGGTCCTTACCTGGTGGTCACCCGGAACTGGTAATTCTGGTCACCACATGGGAATCACCTGGGTCTGGTGAATCTGGTCCCCATCTGGGACTCACCCAGTCCTGTTGACTTTCTTCCCCACCTGGACCTGATTGCTGTGGACTCCTTCTTGGCTAACGTGGAACTGCTGACTCTGATGCTAACTGGGCCTCACCCAGATCTGGTGACTCTGGTCCTCACCTGTGGACCATTATGACCTGGATACTCTGTTCCACACCTGAGCCTCACCTGAATATGTTGACTCTGGATCCCCTCTGGGCCTCAGCCTGACATGGTGACTCTGGTCCCCATCTGGATGTCACCTGGACCAGGTGATTCTGATACCCCTCTAGTCCTCAACTTGACCTGGTGATCCTGGTTCCCACCTGGGCCTCACCTGGACCTGGTGACTCTGGTCCCACTCTGGGTTTGACCGTGGCCTAGTGACTGTGAACCCCACTTTGGCCTGACTTGAGCCTGCTGACCCTGGTTGCCACCTGCGCCTGACCTCGAACTATTGACTCTGGTCTTTCAAGGGCCTTCCCTGGACCTGGTGATCCTGGTCGGACCTGGCTCACACCTGGACGTGGTGACTCCTGTCACCAATGGGGACTCACTTGGACCTGCTTACTGTGTTCCACACCTGGGCCTCAAGTAGACCTGTTGACCATGGTCCCCAAGCCGGCCTCACATGGACCTGTTGCCTCCGATCCCCACCGGATCCTCACGTGTACCTGGTATCTCTGGTCCGCACCTGGGCCTCATCTGGACCTAGTGACTCTGGTCCCCACCTGGGCTTCACATGGATCTGGTGACTCTGGTCCCCACCTGGACTTCACATGGATCTGGTGACTCTGGACCCCACCTGGACCTCTCCTGGACCTGGTGACTCTTTTCCAACATGGACGTCACCTGGATGTGGTGACTCTGGTCCTCAGTTTGGCCTCACCTGGACCTGGTGTCTCTCGTCCCCACTTTGACCTAACTCAGAACTGCTGAATCTTGCCCCACCTAGGCCGCACCCAGACCTGGTGACTCTTGTCCCCAGCTATGCCTCAATTCGACCTGATGAATCTGGTCCTCACGTGGGACTCACCTGGTCCTGGGACTCAGCTGGATAGAGTGGCTCTGGTTCTCACAAGGGGCTCACCTGATACTGCTGAATGTGGTCTTATTCTATGCCTCACCAGGACCTAGTGATTCTATTCCCCATCTGGGCCTGCATGGCCCTAGTGACTCTGATCTTCACCCAGGCATCATTGGGACCTGGATACTCTATTCCACACCTGGGCCCCTCTTTGACCAGGGACCTCTGGTCCCATTCTTGGCCTCAAATTAAACTGGTTACTCTGGTCCCCCCTCTGGGCCTCACCCAGTCCTGGTGACTCTGGTCACCCATTGGGCTTCAATTGGGCCTGGAGAATCTGGTCCTTATCTGTTCCGCACCTGGATCTGGTGACTGGTCGCCACCAGAGCCTCACCTGGACTTGTTGAATCCTGTTGCCTCCTGCGCCTCACCTGGACTTTGTGACTGTGGTCCAACCTGGACTTCACCTGGACGAGGTGACTGGTTCCCACAGGGACCTCACCTGGACCTGGTGAATCAGGTCCTCATATGGGCTTCATGGGACCTGGTTTCTCAGTTCCACATCGAGGCCTCATCTGGACCTAGTGATTCTCGTCCCCATCTGGGCCTCACCCGGACGTAGTGATTCTTGTCCCCACCAGGATATCACCAGAACCGGGTGACTCTGGTCCCCCTCTGGGACTCACCCGGAGCTGGGACACTGGTCCTCAGCTGATCCTCAACAGGACCTGGTGAATCTACTCCTCACTTAGGCCTCGTTTGGACCTTGTGACTCTTTTCTCACCTGACATCAATGGGACATGGTTATTCTGTTCCCCACCTGGGCCTCACCTGGACATGATAACTTTGCTCCACACTTTGGCCTCAACTGCTCCTGATGACTCTCGTCCCCCCACCGAGGCCTCAATCTGCACCTGGTGACTGTGGTCCCCACCTGGGTCTCACCTGGACCTGGTGACTCTCGTTCCCACATGAAACACACCTGGACCTGGTGACTGTTGTTTTCTTGTAGACTCACATTTACCTGGTGACACCGGTCCCCACTAGGGCCTCACCTGGATCTGGTGACTCTGGCTTGCAGGTTGGCCTCACCTGGACCTGGTGAGTGGGGTTGCCACCTGAGCTTCACCCATACCTGATGACTCAGGAACCCACGTGGTTCTCTTGGACCTGGTGAATCTGGTCCTTAGATGGTCCACTCCCCGACCCGGGGATTCTGGTCACCTCCTGGGCCTCACCTGGACCTGGTGAATCTCTACCCCATCTGGGCCTCAACCAGTCCTGGTGAGTTTGTTCCCGACCAGGACCTGATTGCTTTGGACTTTTTCTTGGCCTCACCTGGAACTGGTGACTCTTATCCTCTCTGCGCGTGACTCAGTCCTGGAGACTCTGGTCCCCATCTGGATGTCACCTGGACCAGGTGATTCTGGTACCCCTCTAGGTTTAAACCATATCTGGTGTCTGTTTTCCTCAACTGGGCCTCGTCTGGACCTAGTGAATATGCTCCATCTGGGCCTCATTTGGACCTGGTGACTCTCTTCCCTACCTGGGCATCATCGGGACAAGGTTCCACTGCATGGCCTTTAGGTTGGCCGCACCTGGACCTGGTAACTGTGGTTCTACCTGGGCTTCATGGGGACGTGGTTACTCTATTCCCAGTGGGACTGACCTGATCGTGGTAACTCTGGTCCTGACTTTGGCCTCTTCTGTGCCATGTGACTCTGGCTCCTCCTGGACTTCACCTGTAAGTGGTGACTCTGATCCTAAGCATGGCCTCACCTCACCTGCTGACTGTGGTTTCCATCGGTACCTCACCTGGACCTCATGTCTCTGGTCCCAACTGGCACTCACCAGGAATTGTATCTGGTACCCACCTGAGTAGCATCAGGATATGGTTACACTGTTCACCAACAGTGACGAGGCCGGACCTATTAACTCTCGTCTTCACCTGGTCCACACTTGGACATGGAGACACTGGTTCCCACCAGGGTCTCACCTGGACATGGTGACTCATATCCCCACCTGCTCCTCACCTGTAACTTGTAATTCTCGTTCCCACATGGACATCATGTGGACCTGGTGGTTGCAGTGTTACTAGCTTCTCATGTACCTCGTGACTCTGGTCCCCACCAGGGCCTCACCGGGACTTGGTGAGACTGGTTGCCACCTGCACCTCACCAGGACCTGGTGATTCTGGTCTCCACCTGAGACTACCCTGGATCTGGTGACTGTGGTCCCCACCTGGGCTTCACCTGAATTTGGGGCTCCGGTCCCCATCTGGGCCTAAACTGGCCCTGTTGACCATGGTCCTCAACTGTGCAGAATTGGGACCCGGTGACTGTATTCCACAACTGGATCTCACCTGGACCAGGTGACTCTGGTCCCCCTCTGGGTCTCACTGGGCCCTAGTGACTGTGAACCCCACTTTGGCCTGACTTGGACCTGCTGACCCTGGTTGCCACATGCGCCTGACCTCACAATGTTGACTCTGGTTCTCTCAAGGGCCTCCCCTGTACCTGGTGATCCTGGTCCCCAATTGGTCCTCAACTGGACGTGGTGACTCTTGTCACCACCGGGCCTCACCTGGACATGATTACTTTGTTCCACACCTGGGCCTCAGGTAGACCTGTTGACGAGGGTCCCCAAGCCGGCCTCACGTGGACCTTTTGGCTCTGATCCCCACCGGGGGCTCACGTGTATCTGGTAACTCTGATCCTCACCTGGGTCTAATCAGGACCTAGTGACTCTGGTCCCCACCTGGGCTTCACCTGGATCTGGTGACTCTGGTCCCCACCTGGACTTCACCTGGATCTAGTGACTCTGGTCCCCACATGGACCTCTCCTGGACCTGGTGACTCTCTTTCCAACATGGACCTCACCTGGATGTGGTGAATCTGGTACTCAGTTTGGCCTCACCTGGACCTGGTGTCTCTCGTCCCCACTTTGACCTAACTCAGAACTGCTGAATCTTGCTCCACCTAGGCCGCACCCAGACCTGATGACTCTTGTCCCCAGCTATGCCTCAATTCGACCTGATGAATCTGGTCCTCACGTGGGCTTCACATGGACCTGGGACTCAGCTGGATAGAGTGGCTCTGGTTCCCACAAGCGGCTCACCTGATACTGGTGACTGTGTTCTTATTCTATGCCTCACGAGGACCTAGTGATTCTGTTCCCCTTCTGGGCCTGCATGGCCCTAGTGACTTTGGTCCTCAACCAGGCATCATTCGGACATGGATACTCTATTCCACACCTGGGCCTCACTTTGACGAGGGACCTCTGGTCCCATTCTGGGCCTCAAACTAAACTGGTTACTCTGGTTCCCCCTCTGGGCCTCACCCTTACCTGGTAAATCTGGTCACCCCTTGGGCTTCAATTGGGCCTGGTGAATCTGGTCCTTAGCTGGTCCTCACATGGATCTGGTGACTGATCGCCACCTGGGTCTCACCTGGACTTGGTGAATCCTGTTGCCACCTGCGCCTCACCTGGACCTTGTGACTGTGGTCCCACCTGGACCTCACCTGGATCTGGTTGCTCTGGTTCCCATATGGGGCTCTCCTGAATCTGGTCCGTGTTGTCTCCATCTGGCCTCACCTGGCATACAATGACTCTGATACATATTTGGGCCTCTCCTGGACCTGATGACGCTGGTCCTTACCTGGGCATCACTGGGACCTGGATACTCTCTTATATACCTGGGCCTCACCTGGACCTGGTGACTGTGGTCCCACCTGGGCCTCACCTGGACGAGGTGACTGGTTCCCACAGGGACCTCACCTGGTCCTGATGACTCAGGTCCTCATATGGGCATCATGGGACCTGGTTTCTCAGTTCCACATCGGGGCCTCACCTGGACCTAGTGATTCTCGTCCCCCTCTGGGCCTCACCCTGACGTGGTGACTCTGGTCACCCCTGGATATCACCAGAACCGGGTGACTCTGGTCCCCCTCTGGGACTCTTCCGGAGCTGGGGACACTGGTCCTCAGCTGGGCCTCAACAGGACCTGGTGAATCTACTCCTGACTTAGGCCTCGTCTGGACCTTGTGACTCTTTTCCCACGTGGCATCAATGGGACATGGTTACACTGTTCCCCACCTGGGCCTCACCTGGACATGATAACTTTGCTCCACACTTTGGCCTCAACTGGTCCCGATGACTCTGGTCCCCCCAACTAAGCCTCAATCTGGACCTGGTGACTGTGGTCCCCACCTGGGTCTCACCTGGACCTGGTGACTCTCGTTCCCACATGAACCACACCTGGACCTGGTCACTGTGGTCTTCTTGTAGACTCACATTTACCTGTTGACTCCGATCTCCACTAGGGCCTCACCTGGATCTGGTGACTCTGGCCTGCAGGCTGGGCTCACCTGGACCTGGTGAGTGTGGTTGCCCCCTGGGCCTCACCCATACCTGGTGACTCAGCTCCCCACGTGGGCCTCTTGGACCTAGTGAATCTGGTCCTTACCTGGTCCTCCCCCAGACCCGGGGACTCTGGTCACCACCTGGGCTTCACTTGGACCTGGTGAATCTGGTCCCCATCTGGGCCTCACCCAGCCCTGGTGACTTTGTTCCCCACCTGGACCTGATGCTGTGGACTCTTTCTTGGCCTCACCTGGAACTGGTGACTCTGATGCTATCTGCGCGTCACCCATACCTGGTGATTCTGGTCCTCACCTGGGCATCATTGGTACCTGGTGACTCTGTTCAACACCTGAGCCTCACCTGGACATGAGGACTCTGGAACCTCTCTGGGCCTCACCCTGACCTGGTGACTCTGGTCCCCATCTGGATGTCACCTGGGCCAGGTGTTTCTGGTATGGCTCTAGGCCTCAACCAGATCTGGTGACTCTTGTCCTCAACTGGGCCTCACCTGGATCTAGTGAATATGCTCCATCTGGGCCTCATTTGGACCTGGTGACTCTGGACCCTACCTGGGCATCATTGGGAACTGGATACTCTCTTATATACCTGGGTCTCACCTGGACCTGGTGACTGTGGTCCCACCTGGGCCTCACCTGGACGAGGTGACTGTTTCCCACAGGGACATCACCTGGACCTGGTGACTCAGGTCCTCATATGGGCAGCATTCACCTGGTTTCTCAGTTCCACATCGGGGCTTCACCTGTTCCTAGTGATTCTCGTCCCGCTCTGGGCCTCACCTCGATCTGGTGAATCTGGTCCTCAGTTTGGCCTCACCTGGACCTGGTGTCTCTCGTCCCCATTTTGACCTAACTCAGAACTGCTGAATCTTGTCCCACCTAGGCCGCACCCAAACTTGGTGACTCTTGTCCACAGCTATGCCTCAATTCGATCTGATGAATCTGGTCCTCACATGGGCCTCACATGGACCTGGGACTAGCTGGATAGAATGGTTCTGGATCCAACAAGGCGCTACCTGATACTGGTGACTTTTTCACCAGTGGTCTTATTCTATGCCTCACCAGGACCTAGTGATTCTGTTCCCCATCTGGGTCTGCATGGCCCTAGTGACTCTGGTCCACACCCAGGCATCATTGGGACCTGGATACTCTATTCCACAATTGGGCCTTACTTTGACCAGGGACCTCTGGTCCCATTCTGAGCCTCAAACTAAACTGGTTACTCTCGTACCCCCTCTAGGCCTCACCCTTACCTGGTGACTCTGGTCACCCCTTGGGATTCACTTGGGCCTGGTGAATCTGGTCCTAAGCTGGTCCGCACCTGGATCTGGAGACTGGACGCCACCTGGGCCTCACCTGGATTTGGTGAATCCTGTTGCCACCTGCGCCTCACCTGGACTTTGTGACTGTGGTCACACCTGGACCTCACCTGGATCTGGTGGCTCTGGTTCCCATATGGGGCTTTCCTGGACCTGGTACCTGTGGTCTCCATCTGGCCTCCCCTGGAACACAATGACTCTGATCCATATTTGGGCCTCTCCTGGACCTGTTGACTCTGGACCTTACCTGGGC
This sequence comes from Canis lupus baileyi, assembly GCF_048164855.1. Taxonomy (NCBI): domain Eukaryota; kingdom Metazoa; phylum Chordata; class Mammalia; order Carnivora; family Canidae; genus Canis; species Canis lupus. The sequence continues at coordinate 42,651,054 of NC_132866.1, forward strand.
ATCATTGGGACCTGGATACTCTCTTATATACCTGGGCCTCACCTGGAACTGGTGACTGTGGTCCCACCTGGGCCTCACCTGGACGAGGTGACTGGTTCCCACAGGGACCTCCCCTGGGCCTGGTGACTCAGGTCCTCATATGTGCATCATGGGACCTGTTTTCTCAGTTCCACAACGGGGCCTCACCTGGACCTAGTGATTCTCGTTCCCCTCTGGGCCTCATCCTGACGTGGTGACTCTGGTCCGCACCTGACTCACACTAGAACCGGGTGACTCTGGTCCCTCTCTGGGAATCACCCAGAGATGGGGACACTGATACTCAACTGGGCCTCAACAGGACCTGGTGAATCTACTCCTCACTTAGGCCTAGTCTGGACCTTGTGACTCTTTTCCCACCTGGCATCTATGGGACATTTTTACTCTGTTCCCCACCTGGGCCACACTTGGACATGATAAATTTGCTTCATACTTTGGCCTCAACTCGTCCCGATGACTCTGGTCCCCCCACCTAGGCCTCAATCTGGACCTGGAGACGGTCATCCACACCTGGGTCTCACCTGGACTTTGCGACTCTCGTTCCCACATGAATCACACCTGGACCTGGTGACTGTGGTGTACTTGTAGACTCACATTTACCTGGTGACTCTGGCCCCACTAGGGCCTCAGCTGGATCTGGTGACTCTGGCCTGCAGGTTGGCCTCACCTGGACTTGGTTAGTGGGATGCCACCTGGGCCTCACCCATACCTGGTGACTCAGGTCCCCACGTGGGCCTCTTGGACCTGGTGAATCTGGCCCTTACCTGGTCTTCTCCCAGACCCTGGGAATGTTGTCACAACCTGGGCCTCACCTAGACCTGGTGAATCTGGTCCCCATCTGGGCCTAACCCAGTCCTGGTGACTATGTTCCCCACCTGGACGTGTTTGCTCTGGACTCTTTTTTGCCCTCACCTTGAACTGGTGACTCTGATCTTATCAGTGCGTCACCCAGACCTGGTGACTCTCGTCCTCACCTGAGCATCATTGGTACCTGGTTACTCTGTTCCACACCTGAGCCTCACTTGGACATGATGTCTCTGGGACCTCTCTGGGCCTCACCCTGACCTGGTGATCTGGTCCGCATCTGGATGTCACCTGGACCAGGGGATTCTGGAACCCCTCTAAGCCTCAACTAGATCTGGTGACTCTTGTCCTCAACTGGGCCTCACCTGGACCTAGTGAATATGCTCCATCTGGGCCTCATTTGGACCTGGTGACTCTGGTCACTCACTGGGCATCATCGGGAAATGGTTCCACTGCATGGCCTGCTGGTTTGCCTCACCTGGACCTGGTAACTCTGGTCCCTACCTTGGCATCATCGGGTCATCTTGCCCTGGGGAGTGGGGTTCCCACCTGGATCTTACCCATGCCTGGTGACACAGGTCCCAACGTGGGCCTCACTTGGACCTGGTGAATGTGGTCCTTACCTAGTCCTCACCCGGAAGTGGTAAATCTGGTCACCACCTGGGCATCACTTAGTCCTGGAGACTTTGTTCCCCACCTGGACCTGATTGCTGTGGACACCTTCTTGGCCTCACCTGGAAGTGGTAACTCTGATCCTAACTGGGCCTCTCCCATATCTGGTGACTCCTGTCCTCACCGGTGGACCATTATGACCTGGATACTCTGTTCCACACCTGAGCCTCACCTGGACATGATGACTCTAGATCCCCTCTGGGCCTCACACTGACATTGTTACTCTGGTCCCCATCTGGATGTCACCTAGACCAGGTGAATCAGGTACCCCTCTGGGCCTCAACCAGATCTGGTGACTCTGGTCCTCAACTGGGCCTCACCTGGACCTAGTGAATATGCTCCATTTGGGCCTCATTTGGACCTGGTGACTCTGGTACCTACGTGGGCAACATCGGGACATGGTTCCACATAATGGTCAGCAGGTTGGCCTCTTCTTGACCTGGTAACTCTGGTCCCTATCTGGGCATCATCGGGACACGGTTCCTCTGCATGGCCTGCAGGTTGGCGTCACCTGGACCTCGTACCTCTGGTCCCTACCTGGGCATCATCGGGACACGGTTCCTCTGCATGGCCTGCAGGTTGGCCTCACCTAGACCTGGTGAGTGGGCTTGCCACCTGGGCCTCACCCATACCTGGTGACACAGGTCTCACGTGGGCCTCACTTGGACCTGGTGAATCTGGTCCTTACCTGGTCCTCACCCGGAACTGGTAACCCTTGTCACCACCTGGGAATCACCGGGACCTGGTGAATCTGGTCCCCATCTGGGCCTCACCCATTCCTGGTGACTTTGATCCCCACCTGGACCTGATTGCTGTGGACTCCTTCTTGGCCTCAACTGGAACTTGTGACTCTGTTCCTAACTGGGCCTCACCCAGATCTGGTGACTCTGGTCCTCACATATGGACCAGTATGACCTGGATACACTGTCCCACACCTGAACCTCACCTGGACATGATGATTCTGGATGCCCTCTGGGCCTCACCCTGACATGGTGACTCTGGTCCCCATCTGGATGTCCCCTAGACCAGGTGAATATGGTACCCCTCTAGGCGTCAACTAGACCTGGTGACTCTGGTCCTCATCTGGGCCTCACCTGGACCTAGTGAATATTCTCCCCACCTGCGCCTCGCTGGACCTGGTGACTCTGATTCTACCTGGGCATCATTGGGACATGGTTACTGTATTACCCACTGGGACTGACCTGATCCTTGTAACTCTGGTCCTGACTTTGGCCTCTTCTGTACCAGGTGACTCTGGCTCGACCTGGGCCTCACCTGTACCTGGTGACTCTGATCCTAAGCATGGGCTCACCTGACCTGGTGACTGTGGTTCCCATCGAGACCTCACCTGGACCTCATGTCTCCGGTTACACCTGGGCCTCACAAGGACCTGGTGTCTCTGGTACCCACCTGGGTAGCATCAGGATATGATTACACTGTTCACTAACACTCATCCAGCCTGACCTAATAACTCTGGTCTTCACCTGGGGCACACGAGGACATGGTGACACTGGTTCCCACCTGGGTCTCACCTGGATATGGTGAGTCGGATCCCCACCTGGTCCTCACCTGTAACTGGTGATTTTCGTTCCCACATGGACATCATGTGGACCTGGTGGCTGCAGTTGTTTCTAGCTTCTCATGTACCTCGTGTCTCTGGTCCCCACCGGGGCCTCTCCGGGACCGGGTGAGTGTGGTTGCCACCTGCACCTCACATGGACCTGTTGATTCTGGTCTGCACCTGAGACTACCCTGGATCTGGTGACTGTGGTCCCCACCTGGGCTTCACCTGGATTTGGGGACTCCGGTCCCCATCTGGGTCTCACCTGGCCCTGTTGACCATGGTCCTCAACTGTACAAAATTGAGACCCGGTGTCTGTGTTCCACAACTGGACCTCACCTGGACCAGGTGACTCTGGTCCCACTCTGGGTTTGACCGTGGCCTAGTGACTGTGAACCCCACTTTGGCCTGACTTGGACCTGCTGACCCTGGTTGCCACCTGCGCCTGACCACGAACTGTTGACTCTGGTTCTTTCAAGGGCCTTCCCTGGACCTGGTGATCCTGGTCGGACCTGGCTCACACCTGGACGTGGTGACTCCTGTCACCAATGGGGACTCACCTGGACCTGCTTACTGTGTTCCACACCTGGGCCTCAAGTAGACCTGTTGACCATGGTCCCCAAGCCGGCCTCACATGGACCTGTTGCCTCTGATCCCCACCGGATCCTCACGTGTACCTGGTATCTCTGGTCCTCACCTGGGCCTCATCTTGTCCTAGTGACTCTGGTCCCCACCTGGGCTTCACATGGATCTGGTGACTCTGGTCCCCACCTGGACTTCACATGGATCTGGTGACTCTGGACCCCACCTGGACCTCCCTGGACCTCATGACTCTCTTTCCAACATGGACCTCACCTGGATCTGGTGAATTTGGTCCTCAGTTTGACCTCACCTAGACCTGGTGTCTCTCGTCCCCACTTTGACCTAACTCAGAACTGCTGAATCTTGCCCCACCTAGGCCGCACCCAGACCTGGTGACTCTTGTCCCCAGGTATGCCTCAATTCGACCTGATGAATCTGGTCCTCACGTGGGACTCACCTGTTCATGGGACTCAGCTAGATAGAGTGGCTCTGGTTCTCACAAGGGGCTCACCTGATACTGCTGAATGTGGTCTTATTCTATGCCTCACCAGGACCTAGTGATTCTGTTCCCCATCTGGGCCTGCTTGGCCCTAGTGACTCTGGTCCTCACCCAGGCGTTATTGTGACCTGGATACTCTATTCCACACCTGGGCCTCTCTTTGAACAGGGACCTCTGGTCCCATTCTGGGCCTCAAACTAAACTGGTTACTCTGGTCCCCCCTCTGGGCCTCACCCTGCCCTGGTGACTCTGGTCACCCATTGGGCTTCACTTGGGCCTGGAGAATCTGGTCCTTATCTGTTCCGCACCTGGATCTGGTGACTGGTCGCCACCTGGGCCTCACCTGGACTTGGTGAATCCTGTTGCCTCCTGCGGCTCACCTGGACCTTGTGACTGTGGTCCAACCTGGACCTCACCTGGACGAGTTGACTGGTTCCCACAGGGACCTCACCTGCACCTGGTGACTCAGGTCCTCATATGGGCTTCATGAGACCTGGTTTCTCAGTTCCACATCGGGGCCTCATCTGGACCTAGTGATTCTCGTCCCCCTCTGGGCCTTACCCGGACGTGGTGATTCTGGTCCCCACCTGGATATCACCAGAACCGGGTGACTCTGGTCCCCCTCTGGGACTCACCCGGAGCTGGGACACTGGTCCTCAGCTGATCCTCAACAGGACCTGGTGAATCTACTCCTCACTTAGGCCTCGTTTGGACCTTGTGACTCTTTTCTCACCTGACATCAATGGGACATGTTTATTCTGTTCCCCAACTGGGCCTCACCTGGACATGATAACTTTGCTCCACAGTTTGGCCTCAACTGCTCCTGATGACTCTTGTCCCCCCACCGAGGCCTCAATCTGGACCTGGTGACTGTGGTCCCCACCTGGGTCTCACCTGGACCTGGTGACTCTCGTTCCCACATGAAACACACCTGGACCTGGTGACTGTTGTTTTCTTGTAGACTCACATTTACCTGGTGACACCGGTCCCCACTAGGGCCTCACCTGGATCTGGTGACTGTGGCTTGCAGGTTGGCTTCACCTGGACCTGGTGAGTGGGGTTGCCACCTGAGCTTCACCCATACCTGATGACTCAGGAACCCACGTGATTCTCTTGGACCTGGTGAATCTGGTCCTTACATGGTCCTCTCCCAGACCCGGGGATTCTGGTCACCTCCTGGGCCTCACCTGGACCTGGTGAATCTCTACCCCATCTGGGCCTCAACCAGTCCTGGTGAGTTTGTTCCCCACCTGGACCTGATTGCTTTGGACTCTTTCTTGGCCTCACCTGGAACTGGTGACTCTTATCCTCTCTGCACGTGACTCAGGCCTGGAGACTCTGGTCCTCATCTGGATATCACCTGGACCAGGTTATTCTGGTACCCCTCTAGGTCTAAACCAGATCTGGTGTCTCTGGTCCTCAACTGGGCCTCGTTTGGACCTAGTGAATATGCTCCATCTGGGCCTCATTTGGACCTGGTGACTCTCTTCCCTACCTGGGCATCATCGGGACAAGGTTCCACTGCATGGCCTTTAGGTTGGCCGCACCTGGACCTGGTAAATGTGGTTCTACCTGGGCATCATCGGGACGTGGTTACTCTATTCCCAGTGGGACTGACCTGATCGTGGTAACTCTGGTCCTGACTTTGGCCTTTTCTGTGTCATGTGACTCTGGCTCCCCTTGGACCTCACCTGTAAGTGGTAACTCTGATCCTAAGCATGGACTCACCTCACCTGGAGACTGTGGTTTCCATCGGTACCTCACCTGGACCTCATGTCTCTGGTCCCAACTAGGACTCACCAGGACTTGTATCTGGTACCCACCTGAGTAGCATCAGGATATGGTTACACTGTTCACCAACAGTGACGAGGCCGGACCTATTAACTCTCGTCTTCACCTGGTCTACACTTGGACATGGTGACACTGGTTCCCACCAGGGTCTCACCTGGACATGGTGACTCAGATCCCTACCTGCTCCTCACCTGTAACTGGTGATTCTCGTTCCCACATGGACATCATGTGGACCTGGTGGCTGCAGTGTTTCTACCTTCTCATGTACCTCGTGACTCTGGTCCGCATCAGGACCTGACCGGGACCTGGTGAGTGTGGTTGCCACCTGCACCTCACCTGGATCTGGTGATTCTGGTCTGCACCTGAGACTACCCTGGATCTGGTGACTGTGGTCCCCACCTGGGTTCACCTGGATTTGGGGACTCTGGTCCCCATCTGGGCCTCACCTGGCCGTGTTGACCATGGTCCTCAACTGGGCAAAATTGGTCCCGTTGGCTGTGTTCCACAACTGGACCTCACCTGGACCAGGTGACTCTGGTACCCCTCTGGGTCTCACCGTTCCCTAGTGACTGTGAACCCCACTTTGGCCTGACTTGGACCTGCTGACCCTGGTTGCCACCTGCTCCTGACCTCGAACTTTTGACTCTGGTTCTTTCAAGGCCCTCCCCTGGACCTGGTGATCCTGGTCCCCACCTGGGCCTCACCTGGACGTGGTGACACTTGTCAACACCGGGGACTCACCTGGCCCTTGTTACTGTGTTCTACACCTGGGCCTCAAGTAGACCTGTTGCCTCTGATCCCCACCGGGGCCTCAGTTGTCTGGTAACTCTGGTCCTCACCTGGCCTCATCTGGACCTAGTGACTCTGGTCACCACCTGTTCTTCACCTGGATCTGGTGACTCTGGTCCCCACCTGGACTTCACCTGGATCTGGTGACTCTGGTCCCCACCTGGACATCTCCTGGACCTGGTGACTCTCTGTCCAACATGGACCTCACCTGGATCTGGTGACTCTGGTCCTCAGTTTGCCCTCACCTGGACCTGGTGTCTCTCATCCCCACATTGAACTAACTCAAAACTGCAGAATCTTGCCACACCTAGGCCGCCCCCAGACCTGGTGACTCTTGTCCCCAGCTATGCCTCAATTCGACCTGATGAATCTGGTCCTCACCTGGGCCTCACATGGACCTGGGACTCAGCTCCATAGAGTGGCTCTGGTTCCCACAAGGGGATCACCTGATACTGCTGACTGTGGTGTTATTCTATGCCTCACCAGGACCTAGTGATTCTGTTTGCCATCTGGGCCTGCATGGCCCTAGTGACTCTGGTCCTCACCCAGGCATCATTGGGACCTGGATAATCTATTCTACACCTGGGCCTCACTTTGACGAGGGACCTCTGGTCCCATTCTGGGCCTCAAACTAAACTGGTTACTCTGGTTCCCCCTCTGGGCCTCACCCCTACCTGGTGACTCTGGTCACCCCTTAGGCTTCATATGGGCCTGCTGAAACTGGTCCTTAGCTGGTCCGCACCTGGATCTGGTGATTGGTCGCCACCTGGGTCTCACCTGGACTTGTTGAATCCTGTTGCCTCCTGTGCCTCCCCTGGACCTTGTGACTGTGGTCCCACCTGGACCTCACCTGGATCTGGTGGCTCTGGTTCCCATATGGGGCTCTCCTGGACCTGGTTCCTGTGGTCTCCATTTGGCCTCACCTGGAACACAATGACTCTGATCCATATTTGGGCCTCTCCTGGACCTGTTGACTCTGGTCCTTACCTGGGCTTTATTGGGACCTGGATACTCTCTTATATTCCTGGGCCTCATCTGTACCTGGTGACTGTGGTCCCACCTGGATCTCACCTGGACGAGGTGACTTGTTCCCACAGTGACCTCACCTGGACCTGGTGGCTCAGGTCCTCATATTGGCATCATGGGACCTGGTTTCTCAGTTCCACATCGGGGCCTCACCTGGATCTAGTGATTCTCGTCCCCTCTGGGCCTCACCCTGACGTGGTGACTCTGGTCCCCACCTGGATATCACCAGTACCGGGTGACTCTGGTCCCCCTCTGGGACTCACCCGAAGCTGGCGACACTTGTCCTCAGCTGGATCTCAACAGTACCTGTTGAATCTACTCCTTACTTAGGTCTCGTCTGGACCTTGTGACTCTTTTCCCACCTGGCATCAATGGGATCATGGTTACTCTGTTTCCCTCCTGGGCCTCACCTGGACATGATAACTTTGCTCCACACCTGGGACTCACCTGGACATGATGACTCTGGATCCACTCTGGGCCTCCCTCTGACATGGAGACTCTGGTCCCCATCTGGATGTCTCCTAGACCAGGTGAATCTGGTACCCCTCTAGGCCTCAACCAAACCTGGTGACTCTAGTCCTCAACTGGGACTCCCCGGGACCTAGTGAATATGCTCCCCAACTGCGCCTCATCTGGACATGGTGACTCTGGTTCTACGTGTGCATCATCGGGACATGGTTACTCTATTCCCCACTGGGAGTGACCTGATCCTGGTAACACTATTCCTGACTTTGGCATTTTCTGTACCAGGTGACTCTGGCTCCACCTGGGCCTCACCTGTAACTGGTGACTCTGATCGTAAGCATGGCCTCACCTGACCTGGTGACTGTGGTTCCCATCGGGACCTCACCTGGACCTCATGTCTCTGGTCCCAACTGGGCCTCACCAGGACCTGGTGTCTCGGTACCCACCTCGGTAGCATGACGATATGGTTACACTGTTCAATAACAGTGACTCAGCGGGACCTATTAACTCTGGCCTTCACCTGGGCCACACCTGGACATGGTGATACTGGTTCCCACCTCGGTCTCACCTGGACATGGTGAGTCGGATCCCCACCTGGTCCTCCCCTGTAACTGGTGATTCTCGTTCCCACATGGACATCATGTGGACCTGGTGGCTGCAGTGTTTCTAGCTTCTCATGTACCTCGTGACTCTGGTCCCCACCAGGGCCTCACCGGGACCAGGTGAGTGTGGTTGCCACCTGCACCACACCTGGACCTGGTGATTCTGGTCTGCACCTGAGACTCCCCTGGATCTGGTGACTGTGGTCCCCACCTGGGCTTCACCTGGATTTGGGTACTCTGGTCCCCATCTGGGCCTCACCTGGCCCTTTGACCATGGTCCTCAGCTGGGCAAAATTGGGACACTGTGACTGTGTTCCACAACTGGACCTCACCTGGACCAGGTGACTCTGGTCCCCCTCTGGGTCTCACCGTGCCCTAGTCACTGTGAACCCCACTTTGGCCTGACTTCGACCTGCTGACCCTGGTTGCCACCTGTGCCTGACCTCGAATTGTTGACTATGGTTCTTTCAAGGGCCTCCCCTGTACCGGGTGATCCTAATGCCCACCTGGGCCTCACCTGCACGTGGTGTCTCTAGTCACCACCGGGGACTCATCTGGACCTGCTTACTGTGTTCCACACCTGGGCCTCAATTACACCTCTTGACCATAGTCCCCAAGCTCGCCTCACATGGACCTGTTACCTCTGATCCCCACCGGGGCCTCACGTGTACCTGGTAACTCTGGTCCTCACCTGGGCTTCATCTGCCCCTAATGACTCTGGTCCCCACCTGGACTTCACATGGATCTCCTGACTCTGGTCCCCACCTGGAACTCACCTGTATCTGGTGACTCTTGTCTCAGTTTGGCCTCACCTGGACTGGTGTCTCTCGTCCCCACTTTGACCTAACTCAGAACTGCTGAATCTTGCCCCACCTAGGCCGCACCCAGACCTCATGACTCTTGTCCCCAGCTATGCCTCAATTCGACCTGATGAATCTGGTCCTCACGTGGGCCTCACATGAACCTGGGACTCAGCGGGATAGAGTGGCTCTGGTTCCCACAAGGGGCTCACCTGATACTGGTGACTGTGTTCTTATTCTATGCCTCACCAGGATCTAGTGATTCTGTTCCCCATCTGGGCTTTCATGGCATTAGTGACTCTGGTCCTCACCCAGGCATCATTGGGACCTGGATACTCTATTCCACACCTGGGCCTCACTTTGTCCAGGGAACTCTGGTCCCATTCTGGGCTTAAAAATAAACTGGTTACTCTGGTTCCCCCTCTGGGCCTCACCCTTACCTGGTGACACTGGTCACCCCTTGGGCTTCACTTGCGGCTGGTGAATCTGGTTCTTAGCTGGTCCGCACCTGGATCTGGTGACAGGTCACCACGTGGGACTCACCTGGACTTGGTGAATCATGTTGCCACCTGCGCCTCACCTGGACCTTGTGACTGTGGTCCCTCCTGGAACTCACCTGGATCTGGTGGCTCTGGTTCCCATATGGGGCTCTCCTGGACCTGGCTCCTGTGGTCTCCATCTGGCCTCACCTGGAACACAATGACTCTGATCCATATTTGGGCCTCTCCTGGACCTGTTGAGTCTGGTCCTTACCTGGGCATCATTGGGACCTGGATACTCTCTTATATACCTGGGCCTCACCAGGACCTGGTGACTGTGGTCCCACCCGAGCCTCACCTGGACGGGGTGACTGGTTCCCACAGGGACATCACCTGGACCTGGTGACTCAGGTCCTCATATGGGCATCTTGGGACCTGGTTTCACAGTTCCACATCGGGGCCTCAACTGGACCTAGTGATTCTCGTCCCCCTCAGGGCCTCACCCTGACTTGTGACACTGGTCCCCACATGGATATCACCAGAACCGGGTGACACACCCAGAGCTGGTGTCACTGGTCCTCAGGTGGGCCTCAACAGGACCTGGTGAATCTACTCCAATCTTAGGCTTCGTCTGGACCTTGTGACTCTTTTCCCACCTGGCATCACTGGGACATGGTTACTCTGTTCCCCACCTGGGCCTCACCTTGACATGATAACTTTGCTGTACACTTTGGCCTCAACTGGTCCTGATGACTCTCGTCCCCCAACCTAGGTCTCAATCTGGACTGGTGACTGTCGTCCCCAACTGGGTCTCAGCTGGACCTGGTGACTCCCGTTCCCACATGAACCACACCTGGACCTGGTGACAGTGGTGTTCTTGTAGACTCACATTTACCTTGTGACTCCCGTCCCCACTAGGGCCTCACCTGGATGTGGTGACTCTGGCCTGCATGCTGGCCTCACCTGGACCTGGTAACTCTGGTCCCTACCTCGACATCATCGGGACACGTTTCCTCTGCATGGCCTGCATGTTGGCCTCAGCCGGACCTGGTGAGTGAGGTTGCCACCTGGGTCTCAACCATACCTGGTGACACAGGTCCCCACGTGGGCCTCATTTGAACCTGGTGAATCTGGTCCTTACCTGGTCCTCACCCGGACCTGGTAACCCTGGTCACCACCTGGGAATCACCTGGACCTGGTGAATCTGGTCCCCATCTGGGCCTCACCCAGTCCTGTTGACTTTCTTCCCCACCTGGACCTGATTGCTGTGGACTCCTTCTTGGCCTCACCTGGAACTGGTGACTATGATCCTAACTGGGCCTCACCCAGATCTGGTGACTCTGGTCCTCACCTGTGGACCATTATGACCTGGATACTCTGTTCCACACCTGAGCCTCACCTGGACATGCTGCCTCTGGATCCCCTCTGGGACTCAGCCTGACATGGTGACTCTGGTCCCCATCTGGATGTCACCTAGACCAGGTGAATATGGTACCCCTCTAGGCCTCAACTAGACCTGGTGACTCTGGTCCTCAACTGGGCCTCACCGGGACCTAGTGAACATGCTCCCCACCTGCGCCTAATCTGGACCTGGTGACGCTGGTTCTATCTGGACATCATCGGGACATGGTTACTCTGTTCCCCACTGGGACTGACCTGATCCTGGTAACTCTGGTCCTGACTTTGGCCTCTCTGTACCAGGTGATTCTGCCTCTAACTGGGCCTCACCTGTAACTGGTGACTCTGATTCTAAGCATGGCCTCACCTGACCTGGTGACTGTGGTTCCCATATGTACCTCACCTGGACCTCATGTCTCTGGTCCCACCTGGGCCTCATCACGGCCTGGTGTCTCTGGTACCCACCTGGATAGCATCAGGTTATGGTTACACTGTTCACTAAGAGTGACCCAGACGGACCTATTAACTCTGGTCTTCACCTGGGCCACACCTGGACATGGTGACACTGGTTCCAACCTGGGTCTCCCCTGGACATGGTGACTCATATCCCCACCTGGTCCTCACCTGTAACTGGTGATTCTCGTTTCCACATGGACATCCTGTGGACCTGGTGGCTGCAGTGTTTCTAGCTTCTCATGTTCCTCGTGACTCTGGTCCCCACCAGGTTCTCATCGGGACATGGTCTGTATGGTTGCCACCTGCATCTCACCTGCACCTGGTGATTCTGGTCTGCACCTGAGACTACCCTGGATCTAGTGACTGTTGTCCCCACCTGGGCTTCACCTGGATTTGGGGACTCCGGTCCCCATCTGGGGCTCACCTGGCCCTGTTGACCATGGTCCTCAACTGGGCAAAATTGGGATGCGGTGACTGTGTTCCACAACTGGAACTCACCTGGACCACGTGACTCCTGTTCCCCTCTGGGTCTCACCGTGCCCTAGTGACTGTGAAACCCACTTTGGCCTGACTTGACCTGCTGACCCTGGTTGGAACCTTCGCCTGACGTCGAACTGTTGACTCTGGTTCTTTCAAGGGCCTCCCCTGTACCTGGTGATCCTGGTCCCCACCGGGCATCACCTGGACGTGGTGACTCTTGTCACCACTGGGGACTCACCTGGACCTGCTTTCTGTGTTCCACACCTGGGACTCAATAGACCTGTTGACCATGGTGCCCAAGCCGGCCTCACATGGACCTGTTGCCTCTGATCCCCACCGGGGCTTCACGTGAACCTGGTGACTCTGGTCCTCACCTGGGCATCATTGGTCCTGGTGACTCTGTTCCACACCTGAGGCTCCCCTGGACATGATGACTCTGGAATCTCTCTGGCTATCAACCTGACCTGGTGACTCTGGTCCCCATATGGATGTCACCTGGACCAGGGGATTATGGTACCCCTCTGGGCCTCAACCAGATCTGGTGACTCTGGTCCTCAACTGGGCCTCACCTGGACCTAGTGAATATGCTCCATCTGGGCCTCATTTGGACCTGGTGACTCTGGTCACTACCTGGGTATCATCGGGACATGGTTCTACTGCATGACCTGCATGTTGGCCTCACCTGGACCTGGTAACTCTGGTCCATACATGGGCATCATCGGGACATGATTCCACTGCATGTCCTGGAGGTTGGCCTCACCTGGACGTGGTAACTCTCGTCCCTACCTGGGCATCATTGGGACCTGGTTCTTCTGCATGGCCTGCAGATTGGCCTCACCTGGATCTGGTGAGTGGGTTTGTCACCTGGGCCTCACCCTTGCCTAGTGACACAGGTCCCCACGTGGGCCTCACTTGGACCTGGTGAATCTGGTCCTTACCTGGTGGTCACCCGGAACTGGTAATTCTGGTCACCACATGGGAATCACCTGGGTCTGGTGAATCTGGTCCCCATCTGGGACTCACCCAGTCCTGTTGACTTTCTTCCCCACCTGGACCTGATTGCTGTGGACTCCTTCTTGGCTAACGTGGAACTGCTGACTCTGATGCTAACTGGGCCTCACCCAGATCTGGTGACTCTGGTCCTCACCTGTGGACCATTATGACCTGGATACTCTGTTCCACACCTGAGCCTCACCTGAATATGTTGACTCTGGATCCCCTCTGGGCCTCAGCCTGACATGGTGACTCTGGTCCCCATCTGGATGTCACCTGGACCAGGTGATTCTGATACCCCTCTAGTCCTCAACTTGACCTGGTGATCCTGGTTCCCACCTGGGCCTCACCTGGACCTGGTGACTCTGGTCCCACTCTGGGTTTGACCGTGGCCTAGTGACTGTGAACCCCAATTTGGCCTGACTTGGGCCTGCTGACCCTGGTTGCCACCTGCGCCTGACCTCGAACTATTGACTCTGGTCTTTCAAGGGCCTTCCCTGGACCTGGTGACCCTGGTCGGACCTGGCTCACACCTGGACGTGGTGACTCCTGTCACCAATGGGGACTCACTTGGACCTGCTTACTGTGTTCCACACCTGGGCCTCAAGTAGACCTGTTGACCATGGTCCCCAAGCCGGCCTCACATGGACCTGTTGCCTCCGATCCCCACCGGATCCTCACGTGTACCTGGTATCTCTGGTCCTCACCTGGGCCTCATCTGGACCTAGTGACTCTGGTCCCCACCTGGGCTTCACATGGATCTGGTGACTCTGGTCCCCACCTGGACTTCACATGGATCTGGTGACTCTGGACCCCACCTGGACCTCTCCTCGACCTGGTGACTCTTTTCCAACATGGACCTCACCTGGATGTGGTGACTCTGGTCCTCAGTTTGGCCTCACCTGGACCTGGTGTCTCTCGTCCCCACTTTGACCTAACTCAGAACTGCTGAATCTTGCCCCACCTAGGCCGCACCCAGACCTGGTGACTCTTGTCCCCAGCTATGCCTCAATTCGACCTGATGAATCTGGTCCTCACGTGGGACTCACCTGGTCCTGGGACTCAGCTGGATAGAGTGGCTCTGGTTCTCACAAGGGGCTCACCTGATACTGCTGAATGTGGTCTTATTCTATGCCTCACCAGGACCTAGTGATTCTGTTCCCCATCTGGGCCTGCATGGCCCTAGTGACTCTGATCTTCACCCAGGCATCATTGGGACCTGGATACTCTATTCCACACCTGGGCCCCTCTTTGACCAGGGACCTCTGGTCCCATTCTTGGCCTCAAATTAAACTGGTTATTCTGGTCCCCCCTCTGGGCCTCACCCAGTCCTGGTGACTCTGGTCACCCATTGGGCTTCAATTGGGCCTGGAGAATCTGGTCCTTATCTGTTCCGCACCTGGAGCTGGTGACTGGTCGCCACCAGAGCCTCACCTGGACTTGTTGAATCCTGTTGCCTCCTGCGCCTCACCTGGACCTTGTGACTGTGGTCCAACCTGGACCTCACCTGGACGAGGTGACTGGTTCCCACAGGGACCTCACCTGGACCTGGTGAATCAGGTCCTCATATGGGCTTCATGGGACCTGGTTTCTCAGTTCCACATCGAGGCCTCATCTGGACCTAGTGATTCTCGTCCCCCTCTGGGCCTCACCCGGACGTGGTGATTCTTGTCCCCACCAGGATATCACCAGAACCGGGTGACTCTGGTCCCCCTCTGGGACTCACCCGGAGCTGGGACACTGGTCCTCAGCTGATCCTCAACAGGACCTGGTGAATCTACTCCTCACTTAGGCCTCGTTTGGACCTTGTGACTCTTTTCTCACCTGACATCAATGGGACATGGTTATTCTGTTCCCCACCTGGGCCTCACCTGGACATGATAACTTTGCTCCACGCTTTGGCCTCAACTGCTCCTGATGACTCTCGTCCCCCCACCGAGGCCTCAATCTGCACCTGGTGACTGTGGTCCCCACCTGGGTCTCACCTGGACCTGGTGACTCTCGTTCCCACATGAAACACACCTGGACCTGGTGACTGTTGTTTTCTTGTAGACTCACATTTACCTGGTGACACCGGTCCCCACTAGGGCCTCACCTGGATCTGGTGACTCTGGCTTGCAGGTTGGCCTCACCTGGACCTGGTGAGTGGGGTTGCCACCTGAGCTTCACCCATACCTGATGACTCAGGAACCCACGTGGTTCTCTTGGACCTGGTGAATCTGGTCCTTAGATGGTCCACTCCCCGACCCGGGGATTCTGGTCACCTCCTGGGCCTCACCTGGACCTGGTGAATCTCTACCCCATCTGGGCCTCAACCAGTCCTGGTGAGTGTGTTCCCGACCAGGACCTGATTGCTTTGGACTTTTTCTTGGCCTCACCTGGAACTGGTGACTCTTATCCTCTCTGCGAGTGACTCAGGCCTGGAGACTCTGGTCCCCATCTGGATGTCACCTGGACCAGGTGATTCTGGTACCCCTCTAGGTTTAAACCATATCTGGTGTCTGTGTTCCTCAACTGGGCCTCGTCTGGACCTAGTGAATATGCTCCATCTGGGCCTCATTTGGACCTGGTGACTCTCTTCCCTACCTGGGCATCATCGGGACAAGGTTCCACTGCATGGCCTTTAGGTTGGCCGCACCTGGACCTGGTAACTGTGGTTCTACCTGGGCATCATGGGGACGTGGTTACTCTATTCCCAGTGGGACTGAAATGATCGTGGTAACTCTGGTCCTGACTTTGGCCTCTTCTGTGCCATGTGACTCTGGCTCCTCCTGGACTTCACCTGTAAGTGGTGACTCTGATCCTAAGCATGGCCTCACCTCACCTGGTGACTGTGGTTTCCATCGGTACCTCACCTGGACCTCATGTCTCTGGTCCCAACTGGCACTCACCAGGACTTGTATCTGGTACCCACCTGAGTAGCATCAGGATATGGTTACACTGTTCACCAACAGTGACGCGGCCGGACCTATTAACTCTCGTCTTCACCTGGTCCACACTTGGACATGGAGACACTGGTTCCCACCAGGGTCTCACCTGGACATGGTGACTCATATCCCCACCTGCTCCTCACCTGTAACTTGTAATTCTCGTTCCCACATGGACATCATGTGGACCTGGTGGTTGCAGTGTTACTAGCTTCTCATGTACCTCGTGACTCTGGTCCCCACCAGGGCCTCACCGGGACTTGGTGAGACTGGTTGCCACCTGCACCTCACCAGGACCTGGTGATTCTGGTCTCCACCTGAGACTACCCTGGATCTGGTGACTGTGGTCCCCACCTGGGCTTCACCTGAATTTGGGGCTCCGGTCCCCATCTGGGCCTAAACTGGCCCTGTTGACCATGGTCCTCAACTGTGCAGAATTGGGACCCGGTGACTGTATTCCACAACTGGATCTCACCTGGACCAGGTGACTCTGGTCCCCCTCTGGGTCTCACTGGGCCCTAGTGACTGTGAACCCCACTTTGGCCTGACTTGGACCTGCTGACCCTGGTTGCCACCTGCGCCTGACCTCACAATGTTGACTCTGGTTCTCTCAAGGGCCTCCCCTGTACCCGGTGATCCTGGTCCCCAATTGGTCCTCAACTGGACGTGGTGACTCTTGTCACCACCGGGGACTCACCTGGACATGATTACTTTGTTCCACACCTGGGCCTCAGGTAGACCTGTTGACGAGGGTCCCGAAGCCGGTCTCACGTGGACCTTTTGGCTCTGATCCCCGCCGGGGGCTCACGTGTATCTGGTAACTCTGAATCTCACCTGGGTCTAATCAGGACCTAGTGACTCTGGTCCCCACCTGGGCTTCACCTGGATCTGGTGACTCTGGTCCCCACCTGGACTTCACCTGGATCTGGTGACTCTGGTCCCCACCTGGACCTCTCCTGGACCTGGTGACTCTCTTTCCAACATGGAACTCACCTGGATCTGGTGACTCTGGTCCTCAGTTTGGCCTCACTTGGACTGGTGTCTCTCGTCCCCACTTTGACCTAACTCAGAACTGCTGACTCTTGCCCCACCTAGGCCGCACAGAGACCTGGTGACTCTTGTCCCCAGCTATGCCTCAATTCAACCTGATGAATCTGGTCCTCACGTGGGGCTCACATGGCCCTGGGACTCAGCTGGATAGAGTGGCTCTGGTTCCCACAAGGGGCACACCTGATACTGGTGATTGTGGTCTTATTCTATGCCTCACCAGGACCTAGTGATTCTGTTCCCCATCTGGGTCTGCATGGCCCTATTGACTCTGGTCCTCACCCAGGCATCATTGGGACCTGGATACTCTATTCCTCATCTGGGCCTCACTTTGACCAGGGACCTCTGGTCCTATTCTGGGCCTCAAACTAAACTGGTTACTCTGGTTCCCCTCTGGGCCTCACCTTACCTGGTGACTCTTGTCATGCTTTGGGCTTCACTTGGGCCTGGTGAACTGGTCCTTAGCTGGTCCACATCTGGATCTGGTGACCGGTGGCCACCTGGGCCTCACCTGGACTTGGCGAATCCTGTTGCCACATGCGCCTCACCTGGACCTTCTGACTGTGGTCCCAACTGGACCTCACCTGGATCTGTTGGGTCTGGTTCCCATATGGGGCTCTCCTGGACCTGGTTCCTGTGGTCTCCATCTGGCCTCACCTGGAACACAATGAGTCTGATCCATATATGGTCCTCTCCTGGACCTGTTGACTCTGGTCCTTACCTGGGCATCATTGGGACCTGGATACTCTCTATATACCTGGGCCTCACCTGGACCTGGTGACTGTGGTCCCACCTGGGCCTCTCCTGGACGAGGTGACTGGTTCCCACAGGGACCTCACCTGGACCTGGTGACTCAGGTCCTCATATGGGCATCATGGGACCTGGTTTCTCAGTTCCACATCGGGGTCTCATCTGTACCTAGTGATTCTCATCCCCCTCTGTGCCTCACCCTGATGTGGTGACTCTGGTCCCCACCTGGATGTCACCAGAACCGGGTGACACTGGTCACCCTCTGGGAGTCACCCGGAGCTGGGGACACTGGTCCTCAACTGGGCCTCAACAGGACCTGGTGAATCTACTCCTCACTAAGGCCTCGTCTGGACCTTGTGACTCTTTTCCCACCTGGCATCAATGGGACATGGTTACTCTTCCCACCTGGGCCTCACATGGACATGATAACTTTGCTCCACACTTTGGCCTCAACTGGTCCTGATGACTCTGGTCTCCCGACCTAGGCCTCAATCTGGACCTGGTGACTGTGGTCCCCACCTTGGCTTCACCTGGATTTGGGGACTCCAGTCCCCATTTGGGCCTCACCTGGCCCTGTTGACCATGGTCCTCAACTCGCAAAATTGGGAACCAGAGACTGTGTTCCACATCTGGACCTCACCTGGACTAGGAGACTCTGGTCCCTGTCTGGGTCTCACCGTGCCCTAGTGACTGTGAACCTCACTTTGGCCTGATTTGGACCTGTTGACCCTGGTTGCCACCTGCGCCTGAACTGGAACTGTTGACTGTGGTTCTTTCAAGGGCCTCCCCTGGACCTGGTGATCCTGGTCCCAACTTGGGCCTCACCTGGACGTGGTGACCCTTGTCAACACCGGGGACCCACCTGGACCTGGTTACAGTGTTCCACACCGGGGCCTCAAGTAGCCCTGTTGACCATGTTCCCCAAGCCGGCCTCACATGGACCTGTTGCCTCTGATCCCCACCGGGGCCTCACGTGTACCGGGTAACTCTGGTACTCACCTGGGCCTCATCTGGACCTAGTGACTCTGGTCCCCACCTGGGCTTCACATCGATCTGGTGACTGGTCCTCATCTGGGCTTCACCTGGATCTGGTGACTCTCGTCCCCACCTGGACCTCTCCTGGACCTGGTGACTCTCTTTCCAACATGGACCTCACCTGGATCTGGTGACTCTGGTCCTCAGTTTGGCCTTACCTGGACCTGGTGTCTCTCGTCCCCATTTTGACCTAACTCAGAACTGCTGAATCTTGCCCCACCTAAGCCGCACCCATACCTGGTGACTCTTGTCCCCAGCTATGCCTCAATTCGACCTGATGAATCTGGTCCTCACGTGGGCCTCACATGGACCTTGTACTCAGCTGAATAGAGTGGCTCTGGTTCCCACAAGGGGCTCACCTGATACTTTTGACTGTGGTCTTATCTATGCCTCACCAGGACCTAGTGATTCTGTTCCCCATCTGGGCCTGCATGGCCCTAGTGACTCTGGTCCTCACCCAGGCATCACTGGGACCTGTAAACTATATTCCACACCTGGGCCTCACTTTGACGAGGGACCTCTGGTCCCATTCTGGGCCTCAAACTAAACTGGTTACTCTGGTTCCCCCTCTGGGCCTCACCCTTACCTGGTGTCTCTGGTCACCCCTTGGTTTTCACTTGGGCCTGGTGAATCTGGTCCTTAGTTGGTCCGCACCTGGATCTGGTGATTGGTTGCCACCTGGGTCTCACCTGGACTTGGTGAATCCTGTTGCCACCTGCGCCTCACCTGGACCTTGTGACAGTGGTCCCACCTGGACCTCACCTGGATCTGGTGGCTCTGGTTCCCATATGGGGCTCTCCTGAACGTGGTCCATGTTGTCTCCATCTGGCCTCACCTGGAACACAATGACTCTGATAGATATTTGGGCCTCTCCTGAACCTGATGATGCTGGTCCTTACCTGGGCATCCCTGGGACCTGGATACTCTCTTATATACCTGGGCCTCACCTGGACCTGGTGGCTATGGTCCCACCTGGGCCTCACCTGGACGAGGTGACTGGTTCCCACAGGGATCTCACCTGGACCTGGTGACTCAGGTCCTCATATGGGCATCATGGGACCTGGTTTCTCACTTCCACATTGGGGCCTCACCTGGACCTAGTGATTCTCGTCTCCCTCTGGGCCTCACCCTGACGTGGTGACTCTGGTCACTCCTGGATATCACCAGAAGCGGGTGACTCTGGTCCCCCTCTGGGACTCACCCGGAGCTGGGGACACTGGTCCTCAGCTGGGCCTCAACAGGACCTGGTGAATCTACTCTTCACTTAGGCCTCGTCTGGACCTTGTGACTCTTTTCCCACCTGGAATCAATGGGAAATGGTTACTCTGTTCCCCACCTGGGCCTCACCTGGACATGATAACTTTGCTCTACACTGTGGCCTCAAATGGTCCTGATGAAACTGGTCCCCCCACCTAGGCCTCAATCTGGACCTGGTGACTGTGGTCCCCCCTGGGTCTCACCTGGACCTGGTGACTCTCGTTCCCACTTGAAACACGCCTGGCCCTGTTGACTGTGGTTTTCTTGTAGACTCACATTTACCTGTGACTCCGGTCCCCACTAGGGCCTCACATGGATCTGGTGATTCTGACCTGCAGGTTGGCCTCACCTGGACCTGGTGAGTGGGGTTGCCATGTGGGCCTGACCCATACCTGTTGACTCAGATCCACACGTGGGACTCTTGGACCTGGTGAATCTGGTCCTTACCTGGTCCTCTCCAAGACCCGGGGACTCTGGTCACCACCTGGACCTCACCTGGATCTGGTGAATCTGGTTCCCATCTGGGCCTCACCCAGTCCTGGTGACTTTGTTCCCCACCTGGACCTGATTGCTGTGGACTCTTTCTTGGCCTCACCTGGAACTGGTGACTCTGATCCTATCTGCGCGTCACCCAGACCTGGTGACTCTGGTCCTCACCTGGGCATCATTGGTACCTGGTGACTCTGTTCTACACCTGAGCCTCAACTGGACTTGCTGACTCTGGAACCTCTCTGGGCCTCACCCTGCCCTGGTGAATCTGGTCCCCATCTGTATGTCACCTGGACCAGGTGATTCTGGTACCGCTCTAGGCCTCAAACAGTTCTGGTGAACCTGGTCCTCAAATGGGCCTCACCTGGACCTAGTGAATATGCTCCAACTGGGACTCATTTGGACCTGGTGACTCTGGTACCTACCTGGGCATCATAGGGATATGGTTCCAATGCATGGCTTGCAGGTTGGCCTCACCTGGACCTGGTAAATCTGGTCCCTACCTGGGCATAATCGGGACATGGTTCCACTGCATGGCCTGCAGGTTGACCTCACCTGGACCTCGTGAGTGGGGTTGCCAATTGTGCCTCACCCATACCTGGTGACACAGGTCCCCACGTGGGCCTCAATTGGACCTGGTAAATCTGGTCCTTACCTGGTCCTTCCCCAGAACTGGTAACTCTGGTCACCACCTGGGAATCACCTGGGCCTGGTGAATCTGGTCCCCACCTAGGCCTCACCCAGTCCTGGTGACTTTGATCCCCACAGGGACCTGATTGCTGTGGACGCCTTCTTGGCCTCAACTGGGACTGGTGACTCTGATCCTAACTGGGCCTCACACAGATCTGGTGACTCAGGTCCTCACCTGTGGACCATTAACCTGAATACTTTGTTCCACACCTGAGCCTCAGCTGGACATGATGACTCTGGATCCCCTCTGGGCCTCACCCTGACATCGTGACTCTGGTCCCCATCTGGATGTCACTTAGACCAGGTGAATCTTGTACCCCTCTAGGCCTCAACTACACCTGGTGACTCTGGTCCTCAACTGGGCCTCACCGGGACCTAGAGAATATGCTCCCCACCTGCGCCTCATCTGGACCTGGTGACTCTGGTTCTACCTGGTCATCATCGGTACATGGTTACTGTATTCCCCACTGGGACTGACCTGATCCTGGTAACTCTGGTCCTGACTTTGGCCTCTTCTGTACCAGGTGACTCTGGCTCCACCTGGGCCTCATCTGTAACTGGTGACTCTGATCCTAAGCATGGCCTCACCTGACTTTCTGACTGTGGTTCCCATCGGGACCTCACCTGGACCTCATGTCTCTAGTCGCACCTGGGCCTCACCAGGACCTGGTGTCTCTGGTACCCACCTGGGTAGCATCAGGATATGGTTACACTCTTCACTATCAGTGACACAGCCGGACGTATTAACTCTGGTCCTCACCTGGGCCACACCTGGATGTGGTGACACTGGTTCCCACCTGGGTCTCACCTGGACATAGTGAATCGGATCCCCACCTGGGCCTCATTTGTAACTGGTGAATCTCATTCCCACATGGACACCATGTCGACCTGGTGGCTGCAGTGTTTCTAGCTTCTCATGTACCTCGTGACTCTGGTCCCCACCAGGGCCTCACCAGGACCTGGTGAGTGTGGTTGCAACCTGCACCTCACCTGCAGCTGGTGATTCTGGTCTGCACCTGAGACTACCCTGCATCTGGTGACTGTGGTCCCCACCTGGGCTTCACCTGGATTTGGGGACTCTGGTCCCCATCTGGGCCTCAACTGGCCCTGTTGACCATGGTCCTCACTGGGCAAAATTGGGACCCAGTGACTGAGTTCCACAACTGGACCTCACTGGAACAGGTGACTCTGGTCCCGCTCTCGGTCTCACCGTGCCCTAGTGACTGTGAACCCCACTTTGGCCTGACTTGGACCTGCTGACCCTGGTTGCCACCTGCGCCTGACCTCGAACTGTTGACTCTGGTTCTCTCAAGGGCCTCCCCTGTACCTGGTGATCCTGGTCCGCAACTGGGCCCCACCTGAACGTGGTGACCCTTGTCACCCGGGGGACTCACCAGGACCTGCTTACTGTGTTCCACACCTGGGCCTCAGGTAGACTGTTGACCATGGTCCCCAAGCCGGGCTCACGTGGACCTTTTGGCTCTGATCCCCGCCAAGGGCTCACGTGTATCTGGTAACTCTGATCCTCACCTGGGTCTAATCAGGACCTAGTGACTCTGGTCCCCACCTGGGTTTCACATGGTTCTGGTGACTCTGGTCCCCACCTGGACTTCACCTGGATCTGGTGACACTGGTCCCCACCTGGACCTCTCCTGGACCTGGTGACTCTCTTTCCAACATGGACTTCACCTGGATCTGGTGACTCTGGTCCTCAGTTTGGCCTCACCTGGACCTGGTGTCTCTCGTCCCCACTTTGACCTAACTCAGAACTGCTGAATTTTGCCCCACCTAGCCCGCACCCAGACCTGGTGACTCTTGTCCCGAACTATGCCTTAATTCGACCTGATGCATCTGGTCCTGACGTGAGGTTCACATGGACCTGGGACACAGCTGGATAGAGTGGCTCTGGTTCCCACAAGGGGCACACTTGATACTGGTGATTGTGGTCTTATTCTATGCCTCACCAGGACCTAGTGATTCTGTTCCCCATCTGAGCCTGCATGGCCATAGTGACTCTGGTCCTCACCCAGGCATCATTGGGACCTGGATACTCTATGCCACACCTGGGCCTAGTTTGACCAGGGATCTCTGGTCCCATTTTGGGCCTCAAACTAAACTGGTTACTCTGGTTCCCCTCTGGGCCTCAACCTTACCTGGTGACTCTGGTCACCCCTTGGGCTTCACTTGGGCCTCGTGAATATGGTCCTTAGCTTGTCCGCACCTGGCCCTGCTGACAGGTCACCACGTGGGCCTCACCTGGACTTGGTGAATCATGTTGCCACCAGCGCCTCACCTGGACCTTGTGACTGTGGTCCCTCCTGGACCTCACCTGGATCTGGTGGCTCTGGTTCCCATATGGGGCTCTCCTGGATCTGTTCCCTGTGGTCTCCCTCTGGCCTCACCTGGAACACAATGACTCTGATCTATATTTGGGCCTCTCCTGGACCTGTTGACTCTGGTCCTTCCCTGGGCATCATTGGGACCTGGATACTCTCTTATATACCTGGGCCTCACCAGGACCTGGTGACTGTGGTCCCACCTGGGCCTCACCTGGACGGGGTGACTGGTTCCCACAGGGACATCACCTGGACATGGTGACTCAGGTCCTCATATGGGCATATTGGGACCTGGTTTCACAGTTCCACATCGGGGCCTCACCTGGACCTAGTGATTCTCGTCCCCCTCTGGGCCTCACCCTGACTTGTGACACTGGTCCCCACCTGGATATCACCAGAACCGGGTGACACACCCGTAGCTGGGGCACTGGTCCTCAGGTGGGTCTCAACAGGACCTGGTGAATCTACTCCAATCTTAGGCTTCGTCTGGACCTTGTGACTCTTTTCCCACCTGGCATCACTGGGACATGGTTACTCTGTTCCCCACCTGGGCCTCACCTGGACATGATAACTTTGCTCCACACTTTGGCCTCAACTGGTCCTGATGACTCTGGTCACCCGACCTAGGCGTCAATCTGGACCTGATTGCTGTGGACTCCTTCTTAGCCTCAACTGGAACTTCTGACTCTGATCCAGATTGAAGATCCCCAATCTGGGCCTCACCTGGCCTTGTCAACCATGGTCTTCAACTCGCAAAATTGGGACCCGGTGACTGTGTTCCACCCCTGGACCTCACTTGGACCAGGTGACTCTGGTCCCCCTCTGGGTCTCACCGTGCCCTAGTGACTGTGAACCCCACTTTGGCCTGACTTGGACCTGCTGACCCTGGTTGACACCTGCGCCTGACCTCGAACTGTTGACTGGTTCATTCAAGGGCTTCCCCTGTACCTGGTGATCCTGGTCCCCCCCTGGGACTCACCTGGACGTGGTGACTCTTGTCACCACCGGGGACTCACCTGGACCTGGTTACTGTGTTCCACACCTGGGCCTCAAGTAGACCTGTTGACCATGGTACCGAAGCCGGCCTCATATGAACCTGTTGCCTCTGATTCCCACCGGGGCTTCACGTGTACCTGGTAAAACTGGTCCTCACTTGGGCCTCATCTGGACCTAGTGATTCTGGTCCCCACCTTGGCTTCACCTGGATCTGGTGACTCTGGTCCTCAGTTTGGCCTCACCTGTACCTGGTGACTCAGGTCCTCATTTGGGCATTATGGGACCTTTTCTCTCAGTTCCACATCGGGGCCTCACCTGAAACTAGTGATTCTCGTCCCCCTCTGGGCCTCACGCTGACGTGGTGAGTCTTATCCCCACCTGGATATCACCAGAACCGGGTGACTCTGGTCCCCCTCTGGGACTCACACAGAGCTGGGGACACCTGTGCTCAACTGGGCCTCAACAGGACCTGGTGAATCTAGTCCTCACTTAGGCCTCATCTGTACCTTGTGACTCTTTTCCCACCTGGCATCAATGGGACATGGTTACTCTGTTCCCCTCCTAGACATCACCTGGACATGATAACTTTGCTCCACACTTTGGCCTCAACTTGTCCTGAACAATTTGTTCCCCCCACCTAGGCCTCAATCTGGACCTGGTGACTATGGTCCCCACCTGGGTCTCACCTGGACCTGGTGACTCTCGTTCCCACATGAACCACACCTGGACCTGGTGACTGTGGTTTTCTTGTAGACTCACATTTACCTGGTGACTCCGGTCCCCACTAGGGCCTCACCTGGATCTGGTGACTCTGGCCTGCAAGTTGGCCTCACCTGGACTTGGTGAGTGGGGTTGCCACCTGGGCCTCACCCATACCTGGTGACTCAGTTTCACACGTGGGCCTCTTGGACCTGGTGAATCTCGTCCTTACCTGGTCCTCTCCCAGACCCGGGGACTCGGGTCACCACTTCGCCTCACCTGGACCTGGTGAATCTGGTCCCCATCTGGGCCTCACCCAGTCCTGGTGACTTTGTTCCCCACCTGGAACTGATTGCTGTGGACTCTCTCTTGGCCTCACCTGGAACTGGTGACTCTGATCCTATCTGAGCGTCACCAAGACCTGGTGACTCTGGTCCTCACCTGGGCATCATTGGTACCTGGTGACTTTGTTCCACACCTGAGCCTCACCTGGACATGATGACTCTGGAACCTCTCTGGGCCTCACCCTTACCTGGTGACTCTTGTCCCCATCTGGATGTCAACTGGACCAGGTGATTCTTGTACCCCTCTAATACTCAACCAGATCTGGTGACTCTGGACCTCAACTGGGCCTCACCTGGACCTAGTGAATATGCTCCAACTGGGCCTCATTTGGACCTGGTGACTCTGGTCACTTCCTGGGCATCATCGGGACACGGTTTCTCTATATGGCTTGCAGGTTGGCCTCACCTGGACCTGGTGAGTGAGGTTGGCACCTGGGCCTCACCCATACATGGAGACACAGGTCACCCATGGGCCCAGTATGACCTGGTGAATCTCGTCCTTACCTGGTCCTCACCCGCACCTGGTAACCCTGATCACCACCTGGGAATCACATGGACCTGGAGAATCTGGTCCCCTCTGGGCCTCACCCAGTCCTGGTGACTTTGTTCCCCTCTGGACCTGATTGCTGTGGACTCCTTCTTGGCCTCAACTGGAAGTGGTGACTCTGATCCTACCTGGGCCTCACCCAGATCTGGTGACTCTGGTCCTCACCTGTGGACCATTATGACCTGGATACTCTGTTCCACACCTGAGCCTCACCTGGACATGATGACTCTGGATCCCCTCTGGGCCTCACCCTGACATGGTGACTCTGGTCCCCATCTGGAAGTCTCCTAGACCAGGTGAATCTGGTACCCCTCTAGGGCTCAAATAGACCTGGTGACACTGGTCCTCACCTGGGTGTCACCGAGACCTAGTGAATATGCTCCCCACCTGCGCCTCATCTGGACCTGGTGACGCTGGGTCTACCTGGGCATCATCGGGACATGGTTACTCTGTTTCCCACTGGGACTGACCTGATCCTGGTAACTCTGTCCTTACTTTGGCTTCTTCTGTACCAGGTGACTCTGGCTCCACCTGGGCCTCACCTGTAACTGGTGACTCTGATCCAAAGCATGGCCTCTCCTGACCTGGTGACTGCAGTTCCCATCGGGAACTCACCTGGACCTCTTGTCTCTGGTCCCACCTGGGCCTCACCAGGACCTGGTGTCTCTGGTACACACCTGGGTAGCATCAGGATATGGTTACACTGTTCACTAACAGTGACCCAGCCGGACCTATTAACTCTGGTCTTCACCTGGGCCACAGCTGGACATGGTGACACTCGTTCCCACCTGGGTCTCACCTAGAAATGGTGAGTCAGGGATCCCTGGGTGGCGCAGCTGTTTGGCGCCTGCCTTTGGCCCAGGGCGCGATCCTGGAGACCCGGGATCGAATCCCACATCAGGCTCCCGGTGCATGGAGCCTGCTTCTCCCTCTGCCTATGTCTCTGCCTCTCTCTCTCTCTGTGACTATCATAAATAAATAAAAATTAAAAAAAAAAAAGATTTAGAAATGGTGAGTCAGATACCCACCTGGTCCTAACCTATAACTGTTTATTCTCGTTCCCACATGGACATCATGTGGACCTGGTGGCTGCGGTGTTTCTAGTTTGTCATGTACCTCGTGACACTGGTCCCCACCAGGGCCTCACCGGGTCCTGGTGAGTGTGGTTGCCACCTGCACCTCACCTGGACCTGGTGATTCTGGTCTGCACCTGAGACTACCCAGGATCTGGTGACTGTGGTCCCCACCTGGGCTTCACCTGGATTTGGGGACTCTCGTCCCCATGTGAGGCTCACCAGGCCCTGTTGACCATGGTCTTCAACTGGGCAAAATTGGGACGCGGTGACTGTGTTCCACAACTGGACCTCACCTGGACCACGTGACTCTGGTGCCCCTCTGGGTCTCACCATTCCCTAGTGACTGTTTACCCCACTTTCCCCTGACTTAGACCTGCTGTCCCTGGTTGAAACCTGCGCCTGAACTCGAACTGTTGACTCTGGTTCTTTCAAGGGCCTCCCCTGTACCTGGTGATCCTGGTCCGAACCTGGGCCTCACCTGGACGTGGTGACTCTTGTCACCATGGGGACTCACCTGGACCTGCTTACTGTGTTCCACACCTGGGCCTCAAGTAGACCTGTTGACCATGGTCCCCAAGCCGGCATCACATGGACCTGTTGCCTCTGATCCCCAACGTGGCCTCACGTGTACCTGGTAACTCTGGTCTTCACCTGGGCCTCATCTGGACCTAGAGACTCTGGTCCCCACCTGGGCTTCACCTGGATCTGGAGACTCTGGTCCCCATCTGGACTTCACCTGGATCTGGTGACTCTGATCTCAATCTGGACCTCTCCTGGACTTGGTGTCTCTCTTGCCCACTTTGACCTAACTCAGAACTGCTGAATCTTGCCCCACCTATTACGCACCCAGACCTGGTGACTCTTGTCCCTAGCTATTCCTCAATTCGACCTGATGAATCTGGTCCTCACGTGGACCTCACATTTACCTGGGACTCAGCTGGAAAGAGTGGCTCTGGTTCCCACTAGGGGCTCACCTGATACTGCTGAATGTGGTCTTATTCTATGCCTCACCAGAACCTAGTGATTCTGTTCCCCATATGGGCCTGCATGGCCTTAGTGACTCTGGTCCTCACTCAGGCATCATTGGGACCTGGATACTCTATTCCACACTTAGGCCTCACTTTTACCAGGAACCGTTGGTCCCATTCTGGGCCACAAACTAAACTGGTTACTCTGGTTCCCCCTCTTAACCTCACCCTTACCTGGTGACTCTGGTCACCCCTTGGGCCTCCCCTGGGCCTGGTGACTCTGGCCTGCAGGTTGACCTCACCTGGACTTGATTAGTTGATGCCACCTGGGCCTCACCCTTACATGGTGACTCAGGTCCCCACATGGGCCTCTTGGACCTGGTGAATCTGGCCCTTACCTGGACTTCTCCCAGACCCGGGGAATCTGGTCACAACATGGGCCTCAATGTACCTGGTGAATCTGGGTCCATCTGGGCCTAACCCAGTCCTGGTGACTATGTTCCCCAACTGGACCTGATTGCTCTGGACTCTTTCTTGCCCTCACCTTGAACTGGTGACTCTGATCCTATTACCTAGTCCTCACCCGGAACTGGTAAATCTGGTCACCACCTGTGCATCACCTAGACCTGGTGACTTTGTTCCCCACGTGGACCTGATTGCTGTGGACACCTTCTTGGCCTCACCTGGAAGTGGTAACTCTGATCCCAACTGGGCCTCTCCCAGATCTGGTGACTCTGGTCCTCACCTGGGCCTCATCTGGACCTAGTGACTCTGGTCCCCACCTGGGCTTCACCTGGAACTGGTGACTCTGGTCCCCACCTGGATTTCACCTGGAAATGGTGACTCTGGTCCATACCTGAACCTCTCCTGGACCTGGTGACTCACTTTCCAACATGGACCTCACTTGGATCTGGTGACTATGGTCCTCAGTTTGGTCTCACCTGGACCTGGTGTCTCTCGTCCCCACTTTGACCTAACTCAGAACTGCTGATCTTGCCCCACCTAGGCCGCACGCAGACCTGGTGACTCTTGTCCCCAGCTATGTCTCAATTCGACCTGATGAATCTGGTCCTCACGTGGGCCTCCAAGGACCTGGGACTCAGCTGGATAGAGTGGCTCTGGTTCCCACAAGGGGCTTACCTGATACTGCTGACTGTGGTCTTATTCTATGCCTCCCAGGACCTAGTGATTCTGTTCCCCATCTGGGCCTGCATGGCCCTAGTAAATCTTTTCCTCACCCAGGCATCATTGGGATCTGGATACTCTATTCCACATCTGAGCCTCACTTTCACCAGGGACCTAGGGTCCCATTCTGGGCCTCAAACTAAACTGGTTACTCTGGTTCCCCCTCTGGGCCTCACCCCTACCTGGTGACTCTGGTCACCCATTGGGCTTCACTTGGGCCTGGTGAATCTTGTCCTTAGCTGTTCCGCTCCTGGATCTGGTGACCGGTCGCTACCTGGGCCTCACCTGGACTTGGTGAAAGCTGTTGCCATCTGCGCCTCCCCTGAACCTTGTGACTGTGGTTCCACCCAGACATCACCTGGATCTGGTGGCTCTGGTTCCCATATGGGGCTCTCCTGGACCTGGTTCCTGTGGTCTCCATCTGGCCTCACCTGGAACACAATGACTCTGAACCATATTTGGGCCTCTCCTGGACCTGTTGACTCTGGTCCTTACCTGGGCATCATTGGGACCTGGATACTCTCTTATATACCTGGGCCTCACCTGGACCTGGTGACTCTGGTCCCACCTGGGCCTCACCTGGACCGGGTGACTGGTTCCCACAGGACCTCACCTGGACCTGGTGACTCAGGTCCTCATATGGGCATCATGGGACCTGGTTTCTCAGTTCCACATCGAGGCCTCACCTGGACCTAGTGATTCTCGTCCCCTCTGGGCCTCACCCTGACGTGCTGACTCTGGCTCCCACCTGGATATCACCAGGACCGGGTGACTCTGGTCCCCCTCTGGGACTCACCCGGGGCTGGCGACACTTGTCCTCAGCTGGGCCTCAACAGGACCTGGTGAATCTACTCCTCACTTAGGCCTCGTCTGGATCTTGTGACTCTTTTCCCACCTGGCATCAATGGGACATGGTTACTCTGTTCCCCACCTGGGCCTCACCTGGACATGATAACTTTGCTCCACACTTTGGCCTCAACAAGTCCTGATGACTCTGGTCCCCCTACCTAGTCCTCAATCTGGACCTGGTGACTATGGTCCCCACCTGGGTCTCACCTGGACCTGGTGACTCTCGTTCCCACATGAACCTCACTTGGACCTGGTGACTGTGGTGTTCTTGTAGACTCACATTTACCTGGTGACTCGGGTCCCCACTAGGGCCTCACCTGGATCTGATGACTCTGGCCTGCAGGTTGGCCTCACCTGGACCTGGTGAGTGCGTTGCCACTAGGGCCTCACCCATACCTGGTGACTCAGGTCCCCACGTGAGCCTCTTGGACCTGGTGAATCTGGTCCTTACCTGGTCCTCTCCCAGACCCGATGACTCTGGTCACCACCTGGGCCTCACCTGGATCTGGTGAATCTGGTCCCAATCTGGGCCTCACCCATTCTTGGTGACTTTGTTCCTCACCTTGACCTGATTGCTGTGGACTCTTTCTTGGCCTCACCTGGAACTGGTGACTCTGATCCTATCTGCGCGTCACCTAGACCTGTTGACTCTGGTCCTCACCTGGGCATCATTCGTACCTGCTGACTCTGTTCCACACCTGAGCCTCACCTGGTCATGATGACTCTGGAACTTCTCTGGGCCTCACCCTGACCTGGTGACTCTGGTCCTCATTAGGACGTAACCCGGACTGGGTGATTCTGGTTCCCATCTAGGCCTCAAGCATATCTGGTGATTCTGGTCCTCAACTGGGCCTCACGTGGACTTAGTGAATATGCTCCATGTTGGCCTTATTTGGACCTGGTGACTCGGGTCCCTACCTGGGCATCATCGGCACATGGTTCCGCGCACCGCCTGCAGGTTGGCCTCACCTGAACCTGGTGAGTGGGATTGCCACCTGTGGCTCACCCATACCTGGTGACTCAGGTCCCCACGTGGGCCTCTTGGACCTGGTGAATCTAGTCCTTACCTCGTCTTCTCCCAACCTGGGGACTCTGGTCATCACCTGGGCCTCACCTGGAGAAGGGGAACTGGTCCCCATCTGGGCCTCACCCAGTCCTGGTTACTTTGTTCCCCACCTGGAACTGATTGCTGTGGACTCTTTCTTTGCCTCACCTGCAACTGGTGACTCTGATCCTATCTGGTGACTCTGATCCTATCTGGGCATTACCCAGAGCTGGTGACTCTGGTCCTCATGTGGGCATCTTGGTACCTGGTGACTCAGTTCCACACCTGAGCCTAACCTGGACATGATGACTCTGGAACCTCTCTGGGCCTCACCCTGTCCTGGTGACTCTGGTCCCCATCTGGATGTCACCTGGAGCAGGTGATTTTGGTACCCTTCTGAGCCTCAACCAGATCTGGTGACTCTGGTCCTCAACTGGGCCTCACCTGGACCTAGTGAATATGCTCCATCTGGTCCTCATTTGGACCTGGTGACTCTGGTCCCTCCCTCGGCATCATCGGTACATGGTTCCACTGCATGGCCTGCAGGTTGGCATCACCTGGACCTGGTAACTCTGGTTCCTACATGGGCATCATCGGGACACGGTTCCTCTGCATGGCGCGAAAGATGGCCTCTCCTGGACCTGGTGAGTGTGGTTGCCACCTGTGCCTCACCCGTACCTGGGGACACAGGCCCCTCGTCGGCCTCTTGGACCTGGTGAATCTGGTCTATGGGAGACCTGGTCGTCTCCCATACCCGGGGTCTCTGGTCACCCCCTGGGCCTCACCTGGACCTGGTCAATGTGGTCCCCATCTGGGCATCACCCAGTCCTGGTGACTTTGTTCCCCACCTGGATGATTGCTGTGCACTATTTCTTGGCCTCACCTTGAACTGGTGACTCTGATCCTATCTGGTGACTCTGATCCTATCTGGGCATTACCCAGACCTGGTGACTCTGGTCCTCACCTGGGCATCTTTGGTACCTGGTGACTCTGTTCCACACCTGAGCCTCACCTGGACATGTTGACTCTGGAACCTCTCTGGGCCTCATCCTGACCTGGTGACTCTGGTCCCCATCTGGATGTCACCTGGACCAGGTGATTCTGGTACCCCTCTAGGCCTCAACCAGGTCTTGTGACTCTGGTACTCCACTGCACCACACCTGGACCTAGTAAATATGCTCCATCTGGGTCTCATTGGACCTGGTGATTCTGATCCCAACCTCGGCATCATCGGGACATGGTTTCACTGCATGGTCTGCAGGTTGGCCTCACCTGGACCTGTTAAATCTCGTCCCTACCTGGGCATCATCGGGACATGGTTCCTCTGCATGGCCTGCAGGTTCACCTCACCTAGACCTGGTGAGTGGGGTTGCCACTTGGGACTCGCCCATGCCTGGTGACACAGGTCCCCACGTGGGCCTCACTTGGACCTGTTGAATCTGGACCTTACCTGGTCCTCACCCGGAACTGTTAACTCAGGTCACCACCTGGGAATCACCTGGACCTGGTGAATCTGGTCCCCATCTGGGGTCATCCATTCCTGGTGACTTTGTTCCCCAACTGGACCTGATTGCTGTGGACTCCTTCTTGGCCTCACCTGGAACTGGTGACTCTGATACTAACTGGGCCTCACCCTGATCTAGTGACTCTGGTCCTGACCTGTGGACCATTATCAACTGGATACTCTGTTCCACACGTGAGCCTCACCTGGACTGTTGACTCTGGATCCCCTCTGGGCACACCCTGACATGGTTACTCTGGTCCCCATCTGGATGTCACCTAGACCAGGTGAGTCTGGTACCCCTCTGGGCCTCAACTAGACCTGGTGACTCTGGTCCTCATCTGGGCCTCACCGGGACCTAGTGAATATGCTCCCCACCAGCGCCGCATCTGGACCTGGTAACTCTGGTTCTACCTGGGCATCCTCGGGACATGGTTACTGTATTCCCCACTGGGACTGACCTGATCCTGGCAACTCTGGTCCTGACTTTGGCCTCTTCTGTACCAGGTGACTCTGGCTCTACCTGGGCCTCACCTGTAACTGGTGACTCTGATCCTAAGCATGGCCTCACCTGACCTGGTGACTGTGGTTCCCATTGGGACCGCACCTGGACCTCATGTCTCTGGTCCCAACTGGGCTTCACCAGGACCTGGTGTCTCTGGAACCCACCTTGGTAGCATCAGGATACGGTTACACTGTTCACTAACAGTGACCAAGCCGGACCTATTAACTCTGCTATTCACCTGGGCCACAACTGGACATGTTGACACTGGTTCCCACCTGGTCTCACCTGGACATGGTGAGTCGGATCCAAAACTGGTCCTCCCCTGTACTGGTGATTCTCGTTCCCACATAGACATCATGTGGACCTGGTGGCTGCAGTGTTTCTAGATTCTCATGCACCTCGTGACTCTGGTCCACACCAGGGCCTCACAGGGACCTGGTGATTGTGGTTGCCACCTGCACACCAAGTGGACCTGGTCATTCGGTCTGCACCTGAGACTACCCTGGATCTGGTGTCTATGGTCCCCACCTGGGCTTCACCTGCTTTGGGGACTCTGGTCTCCATCTGAGCCTCACCTGGCCATGTTGACCATGGTCCTCAACTGGGCAAAATTGGGACCCGGTGACTGTGTTCAACAACTGGACCTCACCTGGACCAGGTGATTCTGGTCTCCCTCTGGGTCTCACCGCGCCCTAGTGACCGTAATCCCAACTTTGCCCTGACTTGGACCTGCTGACCCTGGTTACCACCTGCGCCTCACCTCGAACTGTTGACTCTGTTTGTTTCAAGGGCCTACACTGTACCTTGTGATCCTGGTCCCCACCTGGGACTCACCTGGACGTGGTGACACATGTCACAACCGCGTACTCACCTGGAGCTGCTTACTGTGTTCCACATCTGGGCCTCAAGTAGACTTGTTGACCATGGTCCCCAAGCCGGCCTCACATGGACCTGTTGCCTCTGATCCCCACCGGGGCCTCACGTGTACCTGGTAACTCTGGTCCTCACCTGGGCCTCATCTGGACCTAGTGACTCTGGTCCCCACCTGGGCTTCACCTGGATCTGGTGACTCTGGTCCCCTCCTGTACTTCACCTGGATCTGGTGACTCTGGTCCCCACCTGGAACTCTCCTAGACCTGGTGACTCTCTTTCCAACATGGGCCTCACCTGGATCTGGTGACTCTGGTCCTCAGTTTGGCCTCACCTGGACCTGGTGTCTCTCGTCCCCACTTTGACCTAACTCAGAACTCCTGAATCTTGCCCCACCTAGGCCGCACCCAGACCTGGTGACTCTTGTCCCCAGCTATGCCTCAATTTGCCCTAATGAATCTGGTCCTCACGTGGGCCTCACATGGACCTGGGACTCAGCTGGATAGAGTGGCTCTGGTTCCCACAAGGGGCTCACCTGATACTGGTGACTGTGGTCTTATTCTATGCCTCACAAGGACCTAGTGATTCTGTTCCCCATCTGGGCCTGCATGGCCCTAGTGTCTCTGGTCCTCACCCAGGCATCATTGGGACCTGGATACTCTATTCCACGCCTGGGCCTCACTTTGACCAGGGACCTCTGGTCCCATTCTGGGCCTCAAACTAAACTGGTTGCTCTGGTTCCCCCTCTGGGACTCACCCTTACCTGGTGAATCTGGTCACGCCTTGGGCTTCACTTTGGCCTGGTGAATCTGGTCCTTAGCTGGTACTCACCTGGATCTGGTGACTGGTCGCCACCTGTGCCTCACCTGGACTTGGTGAATCCTGTTGCCACCTGCACCTCACCAGGACCTTGTGACTGTGGTCCCACCTGGACCTCACCTGGATCTGGTGGCTCTGGTTCTCATATGGGGCTCTCCTGGACCTGGTTCCTGTGGTCTCCATCTGGCCTCACCTGGAACACAATGACTCTGATCCATATTTGGTCCTTTCCTGGACCTGTTGACTCTTGTCCTTACCTGGGCATCATTGGGTCCTGGATACTCTCTTATATACCTGGGCCTCACCTGGACCTGGTGACTGTGTTCCCACCTGGGCCTCACCTGGACGAGGTGACTGGTTCCCACAGGGACCTCACCTGGATCTGGTGACTCAGGTCCTCATATGGATATCATGGGACCTGGTTTCTGAGTTCCATATCGGGGCCTCACCTGGACCTAGTGATTCTGGTCCCCCTCTGGGCCTCACCCTGACGTGCTGACTCTGGTCCCCCCCTGGATATCACCAGAACCGGGTGACTCTGGTCCCCCTCGGGACTCACCCGGAGCTGGGGTCACTGGTCCTCAACTCGGCCTCAACAGGACCTGGTGAATCTACTCCTCACTTAGGCCTCGTCTGGACCTTGTGACTCTTTTCCCACCTGGCAACAATGGGACATGGTTACTCTGTTCCGCACCTGGGCCTCACATGGACATGATAACTTTGCTCCGCACTTTGGCCTCAACTGGTCCTGATGACCCTGGTCCCCCAACCGAGGCCTCAATCTGGACCTGGAGACTGTCGTCCCCACGTGGGTCTCACCTGGACCTGGTGACTCTCGTTCCCACATGAACCACACCTGGACCTGGTGACTGTGGTGTACTTGTAGACTCACATTTACCTGGTGACTCCGGTCCCCACTAGGGCCTAACCTCGATCTGGTGACTCTGGCCTGCAGGATGGCCTCACCTGGACTTGGTTAGTGGGATGTCACCTGGGCCTCACACATACCTGGACTCAGGTCTGCACGTGGGCCTCTTGGACCTGGTGAATCTGGCCCTTACCTGGTCTTCTCCCAGACCCGGGGAATCTGGTCACAACCTGGGCCTCACGTGGACCTGGTGAATCTGGTCCC
This sequence comes from Canis lupus baileyi, assembly GCF_048164855.1. Taxonomy (NCBI): domain Eukaryota; kingdom Metazoa; phylum Chordata; class Mammalia; order Carnivora; family Canidae; genus Canis; species Canis lupus. Next base: position 42,687,554 of record NC_132866.1, read on the forward strand.
CATCTGGGCCTAACCCAGTCCTGGGGACTATGTTTCCCACCTGGAACTGATTGCTCTGGACTCTTCTTGGCCTCACTTGGTACTGGTGACTCTGATCCTATCTGTGCGTCACCGAGACCTGGTGACTCTGGTCCTCACCTGGGCATCATTGGTACCTGGTTACTGTGTTCCACACCTGAGCCTTAACTGGACATGATGTCTCTTGGATTCTCTGGGCCTCACCCTGACCTGGTGATCTGGTCCCCATCTGGATGTCACCTGGACCAGGGGATTCTGGAACCCCTCTAGGCCTCAACCAGATCTGGTGACTCTTGTCCTCAACTGGGCCTCACCTGGACCTAGTGAATATGCTCCATATGGGCCTCATTTGGACCTGGTGACTCTGGTCACTCACTGGGCATCATCGGGAAATGGTTCCACTGCATGGCCTGCTGGTTTGCCTCATCTGGACCTGGTAACTCTGGTCCCTACCTGGGCATCATCGGGACATTGTTCCTCAGCATGGCCTGCAGGTAGGCCTCATCTTGACCTGGTGAGTGGAGTTCCCACCTGGGTCTTACCCATGCCTGTTGACACAGGTCCCCACGTGGGCCTCACTAGGACCTGGTGAATTTGGTCCTTACCTAGTCCTCACCCGGAACTGGTAAATGTGGTCACCACCTGGGCATCACCTAGACCTGGTGTCTTTGTTCCCCACCTGGACCTGATTGCTGTGGACACCTTCTTGGCCTCACCTGGAAGTGGTAACTCTGATCGTAACTGGGCCTTTCCCAGATCTGGTGACTCTGGTCCTCACCTGTGGACAATTATGACCTGGATACTCTGTTCCACACCTGAGCCTCACCTGGACATGATGACTCTGGATCCACTCTGGGCCTCACCCTGACATGGTTACTCTGGTCCCCATCTGGATGTCACCTAGACCAGGTGAATCAGGTACCCCTCTGGGCCTCAACCAGATCTGGGGCCTCTGGTCCTCAACTGGGCCTCACCTGGACCTAGTGAATATGCTCCATCTGTGCCTCATTTGGACCTGGTGACTCTGGACCCTACGTGGGCAACATCGGGACATGGTTCCACATAATGGTCTGCAGGTTGGCCTCTTCTTGACCTGGTAACTCTGGTCCCTACCTGGGCATCATCGTGACACGGCTCCTCTGCATGGCCTGCAGGTTGGCATCACCTGGACTTCGTAACTCTGGTCCCTACCTGGGCATCATCGGGACACGGTTCCTCTGCATGGCCTGCAGATAGGCCTCACCTGGACCTGGAGAGTGGGCTTGCCATCTGGGCCTCACCCATACCTGGTGACACAGGTCTCACGTGGGCCTCACTTGGACCTGGTGAACCTGGTCCTTACCTGGTCCTCACCCGGAACAGGTAACCCTTGTCACCACCTGGGAATCACCTGGACCTGGTGAATCTGGTCCCCATCTGGGCCTCACCCAGTCCTGGTGACTTTGTTCCCCACCTGGAGCTGATTGCTTTGGACTCTTTCTTGGCCTCACCTGGAACTGGTGACTCTTATCCTCTCTGCGCGTGACTCAGGCCTGGTGAATCTGGTCCTCACCTGGTTATCATTGGTACCTGGTGACTCTGTTCCACACCTGAGCCACACCTGGACATGATGACTCTGAAACCTCTCTGGGCCTCACCCTGACCTGGTGACTCTGGTCCCCATCTGGATGTCACCTGGACCAGGTGATTCTGGTACCCCTCTAGGCCTCAACCAGATCTGGTGTCTCTGGTCCTCAACTGGGACTCGGCTGGACTTAGTGAATATGCTCCATCTTGGCCTCATTTGGACCTGGTGACTCTGGTCCCTACCTGGGCATCATGGGGACCTGGTTCCACTGCATGGCCTGCAGGTTGTCCTCACCTGGACCTGGTAACTCTGGTCCCTACCTTGGCATTATCGGGACCCGGTTACTTTGCATGGCCTGCAGGTAGGCCTCACCTGGACCTGGTGAGTGGGGTTGCCACTTGGGCCTCACGCATACCTGGTGACACAGACCCCTACGTGGGCCTGACTTGGACCTGGTGTGTCTGGTAATTCTTGTCACCACCTGGGAATCACCTGGACCTGGTGAATCTGGTATCTCTGGTCACCACCTGGGAATCACTTGGACCTGGTGAATCTGTGTCCCCATCTGGGCCTCACCCAGTCCTCGTGAATTTTTTCCCCACCTGGACCTGATTGCTGTGGACTCCTTCTTAGCCTCACCTGGAACTGTTGACTCTGATCCTAACTGGGCCTCACCCAGATCTGTTGACTCTGGTCCTCACCTGTGGACCATTATGACCTGGATACTTTGTTCCACACTTGAGACTCACCTGGACATGATGACTCTGGATCCCCTCTGGGCCTCTCCCTGACATGGTGACTCTGGTCCCCATCTGGAAGGCACCTAGTCCAGGTGAATCTGGTAGCCCTCTATGCCTCAACTAGACCTGGTGACTCTGGTCCTCTACTAGGCCTCAACCCGACGTAGTGAATATGCTCCCCACCTTTGCCTCATCTGGACCTGGTGACTCTGGCTCCACCTGGGCTCACCTGGACGAGGTGACTGGTTCCCACAGGGACCTCACCTGGTCCTTGTGACTCAGGTCCTCATATGGGAATCATGGGACCTGGTTTCTCATTTCCATAACGGGGCCTCACCTGGACCTAGTGATTCTCGTCCTCCTCTGGGCCTCACCCTGACGTGGTGACTCTGGTCCCCACCTGGACATCACCAGAACCGGGTGACTCTGGGCCCCCTCTGGGACGCAACTGGACCTGGGGACACTGGTCCTCAACTGAGGCTCAACAGGACCTGGTGAATCTACTCCTCACTTAGACCTCGTCTAAACCTTGTGACTCTTTTCCCACCTGGCATCAATGGGACATGTTTACTCTGTTCCCCACCTGGGCGTCACCTGGACATGATAACTTTGCTCCACTCGTTGGCCTCAACTCTTCCTGATGACTCTGGTCCCCCCACCTAGGCCGCAATCTGGAACTGATGACTGTGGTCTCCACCGGGGTCTCACCTGGATTTGGTGACTCTCGTTCCCACATGAACAACACCTGGACCTGGTGACTGTGGTGTTCTTGTACACTCACATTTACCTGTTGACTCCGGTCCCCACTAGGGCCTCACCTGGATCTGGTGACTCTGGCTTGTAGGTTGGCCTCACCTGGACCTGGTGAGTGGGGATGCCACCTGGGACTCACCCATACGTGGTGACTCTGGTCCCCACCTGGAACTCACCTGGATCTTGTGACTCTGGTCTCTGTTTGGCCTCACCTGGACAGGTGTCTCTCGTCCCCACTTTGAACTAACTCAGAACTGCTGAATCTTGCCCCACCTATGCCGCACCCAGACCTGGTGACTCTTGTCCCCTGCTATGCCTCAATTCGACCTGATGAATCTGGTCCTCACGTGGGCCTCACATGGACCTGGGACTCAGCTGGATAGAGAGGCTCTGGTTCTCACAAGGAGCTCACCTGATACTGGTGACTGTGTTCTTATTCTATGCCTCAACGGGACCTAGTGATTCTGTTCCCCATCTGGGCTTTCTTGGCCCTAGTGAGTCTGGTCCTCACCAAGGCATCATTGGGACCTGGATACTTTATTCCACACCTGGGCCTCACTTTGTCAGGGACCTCTGGTCCCATTCTGGGCCTCAAACTAAACTGGTTACTCTGGTTCCCCCTCGGGGCCTCACCCTTACCTGGTGACGCTGGTCACCCCTTGGGCTTCACTTGGGCCTGGTGAATCTGGTTCTTAGCTGGTCCGCACCTGGATCTGGTGACCGGTCACCTCGTGGGCCTCACCTGGACTTGTGAATCATGTTGCCACCTGCGCCTCACCTGGACCTTGTGAATGTGGTCCCTCCTGGACCTCACCTGGATCTGGTGGCTCTGGTTCCCATATGGGGCTCTCCTGGACCTGGTTCCTGTGGTCTCCATCTGGCCTCACTTGGAACACAATGACTCTGATCCATATTTGGGCCTCTCCTGGACCTGTTGACTCTGGTCCTTACCTGGGCATCATGGGACCTGGATACTCTCTTATATACCTGGGCCTCACCAGGACCTGGTGACTGTGGACCCACCTGGGCCTCACCTGGACGGGGTGACTGGTTCCCACAGGGACATCACCTGGACCTGGTGACTCAGGTCCTCATATGGGCATCTTGGGACCTGGTTTCACTGTTCCACATCGGGGTCTCACCTGGACCTAGTGATTCTCGTCCCCCTCTGGGCCTCACCCTGACTTGTGACACTGGTCCCCACCTGGATATCACCAGAACCGGGTGACACACCCGGAGCTGGGGACACTGGTCCTCAGCTGGGCCTCAACAGGACCTGGTGAATCTACTCCAAACTTAGGCTTCGTCTGGACCTTGCGACTCTTTTCCCACCTGGCATCAATGGGACATGGTTACTCTGTTCCCCACCTGGGCCTCACCTGGACATGATAACTTTGCTGCACACTTTGGCCTGAACTGGTCCTGATGACTCTCGTACCCCAACCTAGGCCTCAATCTGGACCTGGTGACTGTCGTCCCCAACTGGGTGTCAGCTGGACCTGGTGACTCCAGTTCCCACATGAACCACACCTGGACCTGGTGACTGTGGTGTTCTTGTAGACTCACATTTACCTTGTGATTCCCGTCCCCACTAGGGCCTCAACTGGATATGGTGACTCTGGCCTGCAGGCTGGCCTCACCTGGACATGGTGAGTGGGGTTGCCACCTGGGCCTCACCCATACCTGGTGACTCAGGTCCACACGTGGGCCTCTTGGACCTGGTGAATCTGGTCCTTACCTGGTCCTCTCTCAGAACCGGGGACTCTGGTGACCACCTGGGCCTCACCTGGACCTGGTAAATCTGGTCCCCATCTGGGCCTCACGCAGTCCTGGTGACTTTGTTCGCCACCTGGACCTGATTGCTGTGGACTCTTTATTGTCCTCACCTGGACCTAGTGACTCTGATCCTATCTGCGCGTCACCCAGATCTGGTGACTCTGGTCCTCACCTGGGCATCATTGGTACCTGGTGACTCTGTTCCACAGCTGAGCCTCAGCTGGACATGATGACTCTCGAACCTCTCTGTGCCTCACCCTGACCTGGTGACTCTGGTCCCCATCTGTATGTCACCTGGACCAGGGGATTCTGGTACCCCTCTGGGCCTCAACCAGATCTGGTGACTCTGGTCCTCAACTGGGCCTCACCTGGACCTAGTGAATATTCTCCATCTGGGCCTCATTTGGAGCTCGTCCCTCTGGTACCTACGTGGGCACCATCGGGACATGGTTCCACTGCATGTCCTGCAGGTTGGCCTCACCTGGACCTGGTAACTCTGGTCCCAACCTGGACATCATCGGGACACGGTTCCTCTGCATGGCCTGCATGTTGGCCACAGCCGGACCTGGTGAGTGGGGTTACCACCTGGGGCTCACCCATTCCTGGTGACACAGGTCCCCACGTGGGCCTCACTTGGACCTGGTGAATCTGTTCCTTACCTGGTCCTCCCCCGGACCTGGTAACCCTGGTCACCACCTGGGAATCACCTGGACCTGGTGAATCTGGTCCCTATCTGGGCCTCATCCAGTCCTGTTGACTTTCTTCCCCACCTGGACCTGATTGCTGTGGACTCCTTCTTGGACTCAACTGGAACTGTTGACTCTGATTCTAACTGGGCTTCACCCAGATCTGGTGACTCTGGTCCTCACCTGTGGACCATTATGACCTGGATACTCTGTTCCACACCTGAGCCTCACCTGGACATGCTGACTCTGGATCCCCTCTGGGCCTCACCCTGACATGGTGACTCTGGTCCCCATCTGGATGTCACCTAGACCAGGTGAATATGGTACCCCTCTAGGCCTCAAGAAGACCTGGTGACTCTGGTCCTCAATTGGGCCTCACCGGGACCTAGTGAATATGCTCCCCACCTGCGCCTCATCTGGACCTGTGACGCTGGTTCTATCTGGGCATCATGGGGACATGGTTACTCTGTTCCCACTGGGACTGACCTGATCCTTGTAACTCTGCCATGACTTTAGCCTCTCTGTACCAGGTGACTCTGGCTCTACCTGGGCCTAACCTGTAACTGGTGACTCGGATCCTAAGCATGCCCTCACCTGACCTGGTGACTGTGGTTCCCATCGGGACCTCACCTGAACCTGATATCTCTGTTCCCCACCTGGGTAGCATCAGGATATGGTTACACTGTTCACTAACAGTGACCCATCCGGACCTATTAACTCTGGTCTTCACCTGAGCCACACCTGGACATGGTGACACTGGTTCCCACCTGGGTCTCACCTTGACATGGTGAGTCGGATCCCCACCTGGTCCTCACCTGTAACTGGTGATTCTCGTTCCCACATGGACATCATGTGGACCTGGTGGCTGCAGTGTTTCTAGCTTCTCATGTACCTCGTGACTCTGGACCCACCAGGGCCTCCCCGGGAACTGGTGAGTGTGGTTGCCACCTGCACCTCACCTGGACCTGGTGATTCTGGTCTGCACCTGAGACTACACTGGATCTGGTGACTGGGGTCTCCACCTGGGCTTCACCTGGATTTGGGGACTCCGGTCCCCATCTGGGCCTCACCTGGCCCTGTTGACCATGGTCCTCAACTGTTCAGAATTGGGACCCGGTGACTGTGTTCCACAACTGGACCTCACCTGGACCAGGTGACTCTGGTCCCCCTCAGGGTCTCACCGTGCCCTAGTGACTGTGAACCCCACATTGTACTGACTTGAACTTGCTGACCCTGGTTGCCACCTGCAACTGACGTAGAACTGTTGACTCTGGTTCTTTCAAGGGCCTCCCCTGAACCTGGTGAACCTGGTCCCCACCTGGGCCTCACCTGGACGTGGTGACTCTTTTCACCACCGGTTACTCACGTGGACCTGGTTACTGTGTTCCACGCCTGGGCCTCAAGTAGACCTGTTGACCATGGTCCCCAAGCCGGCCTCACATGAATCTGTTGCCTGTGAATCCCACCGGTGCCTCACGTGTACCTGGTAACTTTGGTCCTCACCTGGGCCTCTTCTGGACCTAGTGACTCTGGTCCCAACCTGGGCTACACCTGGATCTGGTGACTCTGGTCCCTGTCTGGGTCTCACACAGTCCTGGTGACTTTGTTCCCCACGTGGACGTGATTGCTGTGGACTCTTTCTTGGCCTCACCTGGAACTGGTGACTCTGGTCCCTATCTGGATGTCACCTGGACCAGGGGATTCTGGTACCCCTCTGGGACTCAACCAGATCTGGTGACTCTGGTCCTCAAATGGGCCTCACCTGGACCTAGTGAATATGCTCCATCTGGGCCTCATTTGGACCTGGTGACTCTGGTCCCTACATGGGCAACATCGGGACATGGTTCCACATAATGGTCTGCAGGTTGGCCTCTTCTTGACTTGGTAACTGTGGTCCCTACCTGGGCATCATCGGGACACGGTTCCTGTGCATGGCCTGCAGGTTGGCGTCACCTGGACCTGGTGAGTGGGGATGCCACATGGGCCTCACCCATACCTGGTGACACAGGTCCCACGTGGGCCTCACTTGGACCTGGTGAATCTGGTCCTTACCTGGCCCTCATCCGGAACTGGTAACTCTGGTCACCACCTGGGAATCACCTGGACCTGTTGAATCTGGTCCCCATCTGGGCCTCACCCAGTCCTGGTGACTTTGTTCCCTACCTGCACCTGATTGCTGTGGACTCCTTCTTGGCCTCACCTGGAAATTGTGACTCTGCTCCTAACTGGGCCTCACCCAGATCTGGTGACTCTGGTCCTCACCTGTGGACCATTATGACCTGGATACTCTGTTCCACACCTGAGCCTCACCTGGACATGCTGACTCTGGATCCCCTCTGGGCCTCACCCTGACATGGTGACTCTGGTCCCCATCTGGATGTCACCTAGACCAGGTGAATATGGTACCCCTCTAGGCCTCAAGAAGACCTGGTGACTCTGGTCCTCAATTGGGCCTCACCGGGACCTAGTGAATATGCTCCCCACCTGCGCCTCATCTGGACCTGTGACGCTGGTTCTATCTGGGCATCATGGGGACATGGTTACTCTGTTCCCACTGGGACTGACCTGATCCTTGTAACTCTGCCATGACTTTGGCCTCTCTGTACCAGGTGACTCTGGCTCTACCTGGGCCTAACCTGTAACTGGTGACTCGGATCCTAAGCATGCCCTCACCTGACCTGGTGACTGTGGTTCCCATCGGGACCTCACCTGAACCTGATATCTCTGTTCTCCACCTGGGTAGCATCAGGATATGGTTACACTGTTCACTAACAGTGACCCATCCGGACCTATTAACTCTGGTCTTCACCTGAGCCACACCTGGACATGGTGACACTGGTTCCCACCTGGGTCTCACCTTGACATGGTGAGTCGGATCCCCACCTGGTCCTCACCTGTAACTGGTGATTCTCGTTCCCACATGGACATCATGTGGACCTGGTGGCTGCAGTGTTTCTAGCTTCTCATGTACCTCGTGACTCTGGTCCCCACCAGGGCCTCCCCGGGAACTGGTGAGTGTGGTTGCCACCTGCACCTCACCTGGACCTGGTGATTCTGGTCTGCACCTGAGACTACACTGGATCTGGTGACTGGGGTCTCCACCTGGGCTTCACCTGGATTTGGGGACTCCGGTCCCCATCTGGGCCTCACCTGGCCCTGTTGACCATGGTCCTCAACTGTTCAGAATTGGGACCCGGTGACTGTGTTCCACAACTGGACCTCACCTGGACCAGGTGACTCTGGTCCCCCTCAGGGTCTCACCGTGCCCTAGTGACTATGAACCCCACATTGTACTGACTTGAACTTGCTGACCCTGGTTGCCACCTGCAACTGACGTAGAACTGTTGACTTTGGTTCTTTCAAGGGCCTCCCCTGAACCTGGTGAACCTGGTCCCCACCTGGGCCTCACCTGGACGTGGTGACTCTTTTCACCACCGGTTACTCACGTGGACCTGGTTACTGTGTTCCACGCCTGGGCCTCAAGTAGACCTGTTGACCATGGTCCCCAAGCCGGCCTCACATGAACCTGTTGCCTGTGATCCCCACCGGTGCCTCACGTGTACCTGGTAACTTTGGTCCTCACCTGGGCCTCTTCTGGACCTAGTGACTCTGGTCCCAACCTGGGCTACACCTGGATCTGGTGACTCTGGTCCCTGTCTGGGTCTCACACAGTCCTGGTGACTTTGTTCCCCACGTGGACGTGATTGCTGTGGACTCTTTCTTGGCCTCACCTGGAACTGGTGACTCTGGTCCCTATCTGGATGTCACCTGGACCAGGGGATTCTGGTACCCCTCTGGGACTCAACCAGATCTGGTGACTCTGGTCCTCAAATGGGCCTCACCTGGACCTAGTGAATATGCTCCATCTGGGCCTCATTTGGACCTGGTGACTCTGGTCCCTACATGGGCAACATCGGGACATGGTTCCACATAATGGTCTGCAGGTTGGCCTCTTCTTGACTTGGTAACTGTGGTCCCTACCTGGGCATCATCGGGACACGGTTCCTGTGCATGGCCTGCAGGTTGGCGTCACCTGGACCTGGTGAGTGGGGATGCCACATGGGCCTCACCCATACCTGGTGACACAGGTCCCACGTGGGCCTCACTTGGACCTGGTGAATCTGGTCCTTACCTGGCCCTCATCCGGAACTGGTAACTCTGGTCACCACCTGGGAATCACCTGGACCTGTTGAATCTGGTCCCCATCTGGGCCTCACCCAGTCCTGGTGACTTTGTTCCCTACCTGCACCTGATTGCTGTGGACTCCTTCTTGGCCTCACCTGGAAATTGTGACTCTGCTCCTAACTGGGCCTCACCCAGATCTGGTTACTCTGGTCCTCACCTGTGGATCATTATGACCTGGATACTCTGTTCCACACCTGAAACTCACCTGGACATGATGACTCTGGATCCCCTCTGGGCCTCACCCTGACATGGTGACTCTGGTCCCCATCTGGATATCCCCTAGACCAGGGGAATTTGGTACCCCTCAAGGCCTCAACTAGACCTGGTGAGTCTGGTCCTCATCTGGGCCTCACCTGGACCTAGTGAATATTCTCCCCACCTGCGCCTCGATGGACCTGGTGACTCTGGTTCTACCTGGGCATCATTGGGACATGGTTACTGTATTACCCACTGGGACTGACCTGATCCTGGTAACTCTGGTCCTGACTTTGGCCTCTTCTGTACCAGGTGACTCTGTGTCCACCTGTGCCTCACCTGTACCTGGTGACTCTGATCCTAAGCATGGCCTCACCTGACCTGGTGACTGTGGTTCCAATCGGGAAATAAACTGGACCTCATTTCTCCGGTCCCACCTGGGCCTCACCTGGACCTGGTGTCTCTGGTACCCCCCTGGGTAGCATCAGCATATGGTTACACTGTTCACTAAAAGTGACCCAGCCGGACTTATTAACACTGGTCTTCACCTGTGCCACACCTGGACAAGGTGACACTGGTTCCCACCTGGGTCTCACCTGGACATGGTGAGTCGGATCCCCACCTGGTCCTCACCTGTAACTGGAGATTCTCGTTCCCACATGGTCATCATGTGGACCTGGTGGCTGCAGTATTTCTAGCTTCTCATGTACTTCGTGACTCTGATCCCCACCAGGACCTCACCGGGTCCTGGTGAGTGTGGTTGCCACCTGCACGTCACCTGGACCTGGTGATTCTGGTCTGCACCTGAGACTACCCTGGATCTGGTGACTGTGGTCCCCACCTGGGCATCACCTGTATTTGGGGACTCCGGTCCCCATCTGGGCCTCACCTGGACCTGTTGACCATGGTCCTCAACTGGGTAAATTGGGCCCCGGTGACTTTGTTCCACAACTGGACCTCACCTGACCAGGTGACTCTGGTCCCCCTCTGGGTCTCACCGTGTCCTAGTGACTGTGAACCCCACTTTGGCCTGACTAGGACCTGCTGACCCTGGTTGCCACCTGCGCCTGACCTCGAACTGTTGACCCAGGTTCTTTCAAGGGCCTTTCCTGTACTTGGTGATTCTGGTCCCCACCTCGGCCTCACCTGGACGTGGTGACACCTGTCACCACCGGGGACTCACCTTGACCTGCTTACTGTGTTCCACACCTTGACCTCCAGTAGACCTGTTTACCATGGTCCCCAAGACGGCCTCACATGGACATGATGACTCTGGAACCTCTCTTGGCCTCACCCTGAACTGGTGACTCTGGTCTCCATCTGGATGTCACCTGTACCAGGTGATTCTGGTACCCCTCTGGGCCTCAACGAGATCTGGTGACTCTGGTCCTCAACTGGGCCGCTACGGGACCTAGTGAATATGCTCCATCTGGGCCTCATTTGGACCTGGTGACTTTGGTCCCTCCCTGGGCATCATCGGGACATGGTTACACAGCATGGCCTACAGGTTGGAATCACCAGGAGCCGGTAACTCTGGTCCCTGCATGGGCATCATCGGGACACGGTTCCTCTGCATGGCCCAAGGGTTGGCCTCACCTGGACCTGGTGATTGGGGTTTCCACCTGAGCCACCTAGGCCGAACCCAGATCTGGTGACTCTTGTCCCCAGCTATTCTTCCCCTGTACTTTGTGACCCATGCACCCACGTGGGCCTCACTTGGACCTGGTGAATCTGGTCCTTACCTGGTCCTCACCTGGAACTGGTAAGTCTGGTCACCACCTGGGAATCACCTGGACCTTGTGAATCTGGTCCCCATGTGGGCCTCACACAGTCCTGGTGACTTTGTTCTCCACCTGGACCTGATTGCTGTGGACACATTCTTGGCTTCACCTGGAAGTGGTGAGTGTGATCCTAACTTGGCCTCACCCAGATCTGGTGACTTTGGTCCTCACCTGTGGACCATTATGATCTAGATACTCCGTTCCACACCTGAGCCTCACTTGGACATGATGACTCTGGATCCCCTATGGGCCTCAGCCTGACATGGTGACTCTGCTCCCCATCTGGATGTCACCTAGACCAGGTGAATCTGGTACCCCTCTAGGCCTCAACTAGACCTCGTGACTCTGGTCTGCAACTGGGCCTCACTGGGACCGAGTGAATATGCTCCCACCTGCACCTCATCTGGACCTGGTGACTCTGGTTCTACCTGGGTATCATCGGGGCATGGTTACTCTATTCCCCACTGGGACTGACCTGATCCTGGTAACTATGGTCCTGACTTTGGCCTCTTCTGTACCAGGTGACTCTGGCTCAACAGGGGCCTCACCTGTAACTGGTGACTCTGATCCTAAGCATGCCCTCACCTGACCTGGTGACTGTGGTTCCCATCGGGACCTCTTCTGGACCTCATGTCTCTGGGCCCTCCTGGGACTCACCAGGACCTGGTTTCTGTGGTTCCCACCTGGGTAGCATCAGGATATGTTTACACTGTTCACTAACAGTGACCCAGCCGGACCTATTAACTCTGGTCTTCACCTGGGCCACACCTGGACATGGTGACACTCGTTCCCACCTGGGACTCACCTGGACATGGTGAGTCGGATCCCCACCTGGTCCTCACCTGTAACTGGTGATTTTCATTCCCACATGGACATAATGTGGACCTTGTGGCTGCAGTGTTTCTAGCTTCTCATATACATCGTGACTCTGGTCCCCACCAGGGCCTCACCGGGACCTGGTGAGTGTGGTTGCCTCCTGCACCTCACCTGGACCTGGTGATTCTGGTCTACACCTGAGACTACCCAGCATCTGGTGACTCTGGTCCCCACCTGAGCTTCACTTGGATTTGGGGACTCCGGTCTCCATCTGGGCTTCTCCTGGCCCTGTTGACCATGGTCCTCAACTGGGCAAAATTGGAACCCGGTGACTGTGTTCCACAACTGGACCTCACCTGGACCAGGTGACTCTGGTCCCCCTCTGGGTCTCACGGTTCCCTAGTGACTGTGAACCCCCTCTATGGCCTGTCTTGGTCCTGCTGATACTGGTTGCCTCCTGCGCCTGACCTCAAACTGTAGACTCTGGTTTTTCAAAGGCCTCCCCTCGACCTGGACATCCTGGTCCCCACCTGGGTCTCACTTGGACGTGGTGACATTGTCACCATCGGGGACTCTCCTGGACCTGCTTACTGTGTTCCACACCTGGGCCTCAAGTAGACCTGTTGACCATGTTCCCCAGGACGGCCTCACATGGACCTGTTGACACTGCTCCCCACCGGGGCCTCACTTGTACCTGGTATCTCTGGTCCCCACCTTGACCTCATCTGGACTTAGTGACTCTGGTCCCCATCTGGGCTTCACCTGGATCTGGTGACTCTGGTCCCCACCTGGACTTCACCTGGATCTGGTGACTCTGGTCCCCACCTAGACCTCTCCTGGACCTGGTGACTCCTTTCCAACATGGACCTCACCTGGATCTGGTGACTCTGGTCCTCAGTTTGGCCTACCTGGACCTGGTGACTCTCGTTCCCACATGCATCACACCTGGACCTGGTGACTGTGGTGTTCTTGTAGACTCACTTTTACCTGGTGACTCTGGTCCTCACTAGGGCCTCTCCTGGATTTGGTAACTCTGGCCTGCTGGTTGGCCTCACCTGGACCTGGTGAGTGGGGTTGCCACCTGGGCCTCACCCATACCTGGTGACTCAGGTCCCCACGTGGACCTCTTGGACGTGGTGAATCTGGTCCTTACCTGGTCCTCTCCCATACCCGGGGACTCTGGATACCACCTGGGCCTCACCTGGACCTGGTGAATCTGGTTCCCACCTGGGCCACACCCAGTCCTGGTGACTTTGTTCCCCACCTGGACCTGATTGCTGTGGACTTTTTCTTGGCCTCACCTGGAACTGGTGACTCTGATCCTATCTGGGCGTCACCCAGACCTGGTGACTCTGGTCCTCACCTGGGCATCCTTGGTACGTGGTGACTCTGTTCCACACCTGAGCCTTTCCTGAACATGATGACTCTTGAACCTCTCTGGGCCTCACTCTGACCTGGTGACTCTGGTCCCCATCTGGATGTCACCTGGACCAGGTGATTCTGGTATCCCTCTAGGGCTCAACCAGATCTGGTGATTCTGGTCCTCAACTGGGCCTCACCTGGACCTAGTGAATATGCTCCATCTGGGCCTCATTTGGACCTGGTGTCTCTGGTCCCTACATGGGCATCATCGGGACACGTTTCCTCAGCAGGTCCCAAAGGTTGACCTCACCTGGACCTGGTAACTCTCGTCCCTACCTGGGCATCATTGGGACCTGGTTCCACTGCATGGCCTGCAGGTTGGCCTCACCTGGACCTGGTGAGTGGGTTTGTCACCTGGGCCTCACCCTTGCCTAGGGACACAGGTCCCCACGTGGGCCTCACTTGGACCTGGTGAATCTGGTCCTTACCTGGTGGTCACCCGGAACTGGTAACTCTGGTCACCACATGGGAATCACCTGGGCCTGGTGAATCTGGTCCCCATCTGGGCCTCACCCAGTCCTGTTGACTTTCTTCCCCACCTGGACCTGATTGCTGTGGACTCCTTCTTGGCTAACCTGGAACTGCTGACTCTGATGCTAACTGGGCCTCACCCAGATCTGGTGATTCTGGTCCTCACCTGTGGATTTTATGACCTGGATACTCTGTTTCACACCTGAGCCTCACCGGGACTTGATGACTCTGGATCCCCTCTGGGCCTCAGCCTGACATGGTGACTCTGGTCCCCATCTGGATGTCACCTAGACCAGGTGAATCTGGTACCCTTCTAGGCTTCAACTTGACCTGGTGACTCTAGTCCTCATCTGGGCCTCACTGGGACATAGTGAACATACTCCCCACCTGCGCCTCATCTGGACCTGGTGACTCTGGTTTTACCAGGGCATCATCAGGAAATGGTTACTCTATTCACCACTGGGACTGAACTGATCCTGGTAACTCATGTCCTGACTTTGGCCTCTTCTGTACCAGGTGACTCTGGCTCCTCCTGGACCTCACCTGTAACTGGTTATTCTGATCCTAAGCATGGCCTCACCTGACCTGGTGACTGTGGTTCCCATCGGGACCTCACCTGGACCTCATGTCTCTGGTTCCACCTGGGCCTCACCAGTACCTGGTGTATCTGGTACCCACCGGGGTAGCATCAGTATATGGTTACACTGTTCACTAACAGTGACCCAGCTGGACCTATTAACTCTGGTCTTCACCTGGGCCACACCTGGACATGGTGACACTGGTTCCCACCTGGGTCTCACCTGGACATGGTGAGTCGGATCCCCACCAGGTCCTCACGTGTAACTGGAGATTCTCGTTCCCACGTGGACATCACGTGGAACTGGTGGCTGCATTGTTTCTAGCTTCTCATGTACCTCGTGACTCTGGTCCGCACCAGGGCCTCACCGGGATCTGGTGAGTGTGGTTGCCACCTGCAACTCACCTGGACCTGGTGAATCTGGTCTGCACATGAGACTATCCTGGATCTGTTGACTGTGGTCCCCACCTGGTCTTCACCTGGATTTGGGGACTCCAATCCGCATCTGGGCCTCACCTGGCCCTGTTGACCATGGTCCTCAACTGGACAAAATTGGGACCCGGTGACTGTGTTCCACAACTGGACCTCACCTGGACCAGGTGACTCTGGTCCCCCTCTGGGTCTCACCGTGCCCTAGTGACTGTGAACCCCACTTTGGCCTGACTTGGACCTGCTGACCCTGGTTGCCACCTGCGACTGACCTCGAACTGTTGACTCTGGTTCTTTCAATGGCCTCCCCTGGACCTGGTGATCCTGGTCCCCACCTGGGCCTCACCTGGACGTGGTGACACTTGTCACCACCGGGGACTCACTTGGACCTGCTTACTGTGTTCCACACCTGGGCCTCAAGTAGACCTGTTGACCATGGTCCCCAGGCCGGCCTCACATGGACCTGTTGCCACTGCTCCCCACCGGGGCCTCCCTTGTACCAGGTATCTCTGGTCCCAACATGACCTCATCTGGACCTAGTGACTCTGGTCCCCACCTGGGCTTCACCTGGATCTGGTGACTCTGGTCCCCACCTGGACCTTTCCTGGACCTGGTGACTCTCTTTGAACATGGACCTCACCTGGATTTGGTGACTCTGGTCCCCTCCTGGACCTCACCTGCATCTGGTGACTCTAGCCTGCTGGTTGGCCTCACCTGGACCTGGGGAGTGGGGTTGCCACCTGGGCCTCACACATACCTGGTGACTCAGGTCCCCACGTGGGCCTCATTTGGACCTGTTGAATCTGGTCCTTAGCTGGTCCTCTCCCAGCCCCGAGGACTCTGGTCACCACCTGGGAATAACCTGGACCTGGTGAATCTGGTCTAAATCTGGGCCTCACCAAGTCCTGGTGACTTTCTTCACCACCTGGACATCATTTAGTAGACGCCTTCTTCTTCTTCTCAGTCACCTGGAACTGGTGACTCTGATCCTATCTGCGTGTCACCCAGATCTGTTGACTCTGGTCCTCACCTGGGCATCATTGGTACCTGGAGATTCTGTTCCACACCTGAGCCTCACCTGGACCCGATGACTCTGGAACCACTCTGGGCCTCACCCTGACCTGGTGACTCTGGTCCCCATCTGGATATCACCGCGATCAGGTGATTCTGGTACCCTTCTAAGCCGAACCAGATATGGTGAAACTGGTCCTCAACTGGGCCTCACATGGACCAGGTGACTCTGGTCCCCCTCTGGGTCTCACCGTGCCCTAGTGACTGTGAACCCCACTTTGGCCTGACTTGGACCTCCTGACCCTGGTTGCCACCTGCGCCTGACCTCGAACTGTTGACTCTGGTTCTTTCAAGGGCCTCCCCGGGACCTGATGATCCTGGTCCACACTTGGGCCTCACCTGGACGTGGTCACTCTTGTCACCACTGGGGACTCACCTCTACCTGCTTACTGTGTTCCACACCTGGGCCTCAAGTAGATCTGTTGACCATGGTCCCCAAGCCGGCCTCACATGGACCTGTGGCCTCTGATCCCCACCGGGGCCTCACGTGTACCTGATAACTCTGGTCCTCACCTGGGACTCATCTGGACCTAGTGACTCTGATCCCCACCTGGGCTTCACCTGGATGTGGTGACTCTAGTCACACCTGGACCTCTCCTGGACCTGGAGACTCTCTTTCCAACATGGACCTCACCTGGATCTGGTGACTCTGGTCCTGTACGAGGTGATTCTGGTACCCCTCTAAGCCTCAACCAGATATGGTGACAGTGGTCCTCAACTGGGCCTCACTGGACCTAGTGAATATGCTCCATCTGGGCCACATTTGGACCTGGTGACTCTGTTCCCTACCTGGGCATCATCGGGACATTGTTCCACTGCATGGCCTGCATACTGGCCTCACCTGGACCTGGTAACTCTGTTCCCTACCTGGGCATCATCGGGACATGGTTCCACTGCATGGCCTGCATATTGGCCTCACCTGGACCTGGTAACTCTGTTCCCTACCTGGGCATCAACGGGACATGGTTCCACAGCATGGCTGCAGGTTGGCCTCACCTGGACCTGGTAAGTCTTGTCCCTACGTGGGCATCATCGGTACATGGTTCCACTGCATGGCCTGCACGTTGGCCTCACCTGGACCTGGTGAGTGGGATTTACACCTGGGCCTCACCCATACATGGAGACACAAGTCCCCACGTGGCCCTAACTTGGACCTGGTGAATCTGGTCCTTACCTGGTCTTCACTTGGAACTGGTAACTCTGGTCACCACCTGGGAATCACCTGGACCTGGTGAATCTGGTCCCCATCTGGGCCTCACCTAGTCTTGGTGACTTTGTTCCCAACCTGGACCTGATTGCTGTGGACTCCTTCTTCTCCTCACCTGGAACTGCTGACTCTGATCCTAACTGGACCTCACCCAGATCTGTTGATTCTTGTCCTCACCTGTGGACCAATACGACCTGGATACTTTGTTCCACACCTGAGCCTCACCTGGACATGATGACTCTGCATCCCCTCTGGGCCTCACCCTGACCTGGTGACTCTGGTCCCCATCTGGATGTCACCTAGACCAGGTGAATCTGGTACCCCTCTAGGCCTCAACTAGACTGGGGGAATCTGGTCCTCAACTGGGCCTCACCGGGACCTAGTGAATATACTCCCCACCTGCGCCTCATCTGTACTTGGTGACTCGGGTTCTACCTGGGCATCATCGGGACATGGTTACTCTATTCCCCACTGGGACTCTCCTGATCCTGGTAACTCTGGTCGTGACTTTGGCATCTTCTCTACTTGGTGACTCTGGCTCCACCTGGGCCTCACCTGTAACTGGTGACTCTGATCCTAAGCATGGCCTCACCTGACCTGGTGTCTGTGGTTCCCATCGGGACCTCACCTGGACCTCATGTCTCTGGTCCCACCTGGGCCTCACCAGGACCTGGTGTCTCTGGTACCCACCTGGGTAGCATCAGGATATGGTTACACTCTTCACTAACAGTGACCCAGCCGGACCTATTAACTCTGGTCTTCACCTGGGCCACACCTGGACATGGTGGCACTGGTTCCCTCTTGGGTCTCACGTGGACATGTGATTCAGATCCCTGCCTGATCCTCACCTGTAACTGGTGATTCTAGTTCCCACATGGACATGATGTGGATCTGGTGGCTGCAGTGTTTCTAGCTTCTCATGTACCTCGTGACTCTGGTCCCCACCAGGGCCTCACCGGTACCTGTTGTGTGTGGTTGCCACCTGCACCTCACCTGGACCTGGTGATTCTGGTCTGCCCCTGAGACTACCCTGGATCTGGTGACTGTGGTCCCCACCTTGGCTTCACCTTGATTTTGGGCTCTCGTTCCCATCTGAGCCTCACCTGGCCCTGTTGACCATGGTCCTCAACTGGGCAAAATTGGGACCCGGTGACTGTGATCCACAACTGGACCTCACTTGGACCAGGTGACTCTGGTCCCCCTCTGGGTGTCACCGTGCCCTAGTGACTGTGAACCCCACTTTGGCCTGACTTGGACCTCCTGACCATGGTTGCCACCTGCGCCTGACCTCGAACTGTTGACTCTGGTTCTTTCAAGGGCCTCCCCTGGACGTGGTGATCCTGGTGCCCACATGGGCCTGACCTGGACCTGGTGACTCTTGTCACCACCGGGAACTCACCTGTACCTGCTTACGGTGTTCCACACCTGGGCCTCAAGTAGACCTGTTGACCATGGTCCCCAAGCCAGCCTCACATGGACATGTTGCCTCTGATCCCGACCGGGGCTTCACGAGTACCTGGTAACTCTGGTCCTCATCTGGGTCTCATCTGGACCTAGCGACTCTGGTCCCTACCTGGGCTTCACCTGGATCTGGTGACTCTGGTCCCTACCTGGACATCACCTGGATCTTCTGACTCTGGTCCACACCTGGACCTGACCTGCATCTGGTGACTCTGGTCCTCAGTTTGGCCTCATCTGGATCTGGCATCTCTCGTCCCCACTTTGACCTAACTCAGAACTGCTGAATCTTGCCCCACCTCGGCCGCACCCAGACTTGGTGACTCTTGTCCCCAGCTATGCCTCAATTCGACCTGATGAATCTGCTCCTCACGTGGGCCTCACATGGACCTGGGACTCAGCTTGATAGAGTGGCTTGGTTCCCACAAGGGGCTCACCTGATATAGCTGACTGTGGTCTTATTCTATGCCTCACCTGGTCCTAGCGATTCTGTTCCCATCTGGGCCTGCATGGCCCTAGTGACTCTGGTCCTCACCCAGGAATCATTAGGACCTGGATACTCTATTCCACACCTGTGCCTCACATTGACTATGGACCTCTCGTCCCATTCTGGGACTCAAACTAAACTAGTTACTGGTTCCCCTTTGGGCCTCACCCTTACCTGGTAACTCTGGTCACCCTTTGGGCTTCACTTCACCAGATGAACCACACCTGGACCTGGTGACTGTGGTGTTCTTGTATACTCACATGTACCTGGTGACTCCAGTCCCCACTAGGGCCTCACATGGATCTGGTGACTCTGGCCCGCCAGTTGGCCTCACCTAGACCTGGTGAGAGGGTTTGCCACCTAGGCCTCACACATAGCTGGTGACTCAGGTCCCCACGTGAGCCTCTTGGACCTGGTGAATCTGGTCGTTACCTGGTCCTTTCCGAGACCCGGGGACTCTATCCCCACCTGGGCCTCACCTGGACATGGTGAATCTGGTCCCCATCTGGGTCTCACCCTGGTCTGGTGACTTTGTTCCCCACCTGGACCTGATTGCTGTGAACTCTTTCTTGGCCTCACCTGCAACTGGTGACTCTGATCCTATCTGCGCCTCACCCAGATCTGGTGATTCTGGTCCTCACCTGGGCATCTTTGGTACCTGGTGACTCTCTTCCACACCTGAGCCTCACCTGGACCCGATGACTCTGGAACCACTCTGGGCCTCCCCCTGACCTGGTGACTCTCGTCCCCATCTGGATATCACCTGGACCAGGTGATTCTGGTACCCTTCTAAGACTCAAGTAGATATGGTGAAACTGGTCCTCAACTGGGCCTCACCTGGACCTAGTGAATATGCTCCATCTGGGCCTTATATGGACCTGGTGACTCTGGTCCCTACCTGGGCATCATCGGGATAAGGTTCCACTGCATCGCCTGCAGATTGGCCTCAACTGGACCTGGTAAATCTGGTCCCTACCTGAGCATCACCGGGACATGGTTCCTCTGCATGGCCTGCAGGTTGGCCTCACCAGGACCTGGTGAGTGTTATTGCCACCTGGGCCTCACCCATACCTGGTGACTGAGGTCCACGTGGGCCTCTTGGACCTAGTGAATCTGGTCCTTACCTGGTCCTTTCCCAGAACGGGGACTCTGGTCACCACCTGTGCCTCACCTGGACCTGGTGAATCTGTTACCCCTCTAGGCCTCAACAAGATCTGGTGACTCTGATCCTATCTGCGCGTCACCCAGACCTGGTGACTCTGGTCCTCACCTGAGCATCATTGGGACCTGGTGACTCTCTTCCACACCTGAGCCTCACCTGGACATGATGACTCTGGAACCTCTCTGGGACAACCCTGACCTGGTGACTGTGGTCCCCATCTGGATGTCACCTGGACCAGGTGATTCTGGTACCCTTCTAGGCCTCAACCAGATCTGGTGACACTGGTCCTCAACTGGGCCTCACTTGGACCTAGTGAATATGCACCATCTGGGCCTCTTTTGGACCTGGTGACTCTGGTCCCTACCTGGGCATCATCGGGACATGGTTCCACTGCATGGCCTGCAGGTTGGCCTCACTTGGACCTGGTAAGTCTGGTCCCTACATGGTCATCATCGGGACATGGTTCCTCTGCACGGCCTGCGGGTTGGCCTCACCTGGACCTGGTCAGTGGGGTTGCCACCTGGGCCTCACCTATGCCTGGTGACACAGGTCCCCACGTGGGCCTCACTTGGACCTGGTGAATCTTGTCCTTACCTGGTCCTCACCCGGAACTGGTAGTCTGGTCACCACCTGGATATCACCTGGATCTTGTGTATCTGGTCCCCATCTAGGTCTCACCCAGTCCTGGTGAATTTGTTCCCCACCTGGACCTGATTTCTGTGGACTCCTTCTTGGCCTCACCTGGAACTGGTGACTCTGGTCCCCACCTGGACCTCTCCCGGACCTGGTGACTTTCTTTCAAACATGGACCTCACATGGATCTGGTGACTCTGGTACTCAGTTTGGCCTCACCTGGAACTGGCGTCTCTCGTCTCCACTTTGACCTAACTCAGAACTGCTGAATCTAGCCCAACTTAGGAAGCACCCAGACCTGGTGACTTTTGTCCCCAGCTATGCCTCAATTCGACCTAATGAATCTGGTCCTCACGGGAGCCTCACCTGGACCTGGGACTCAGCTGGATACAGTGGCTCTGGTTCCCGCAAGGGGCTCAGCTGATACTGCTTACTGTGGTCTTATTGTATGCCTCACCAGGACCTAGTGATTCTGTTCCCCATCTGGGCCTGCATGGCCCCAGTGACTCTGGTCCTCACCCAGGCATCATTGGGTGATGGACCCAATGATCCTCACCCTGGATACGCTATTACACACCTGGGCCTCACTTTGACCAGGGAACTCTTGTTCAATTCTGAGCCTCAAACTAAACAGGTTACTCTGGTTCCCCCTCTGGGGCTCACCCTAACCTGGTGACTCTGGTCACCCTTTGGGCTTCACTTCGGCCTGGTGAATCTGGTCCTTAGCTGGTCCGCGCCTGGATGTGGTGACTGGTCGCCACCTAGGCATCACCTGGACTTGTTGAATCCTGTTGCCTCCTGCGCCTCACCTGAATCTTGTGACTGTGGTCCCACCTGGACCTCACCTGGATCTCGTGGCTCTGGTTCCCATATGGGGCTCTCCTGGACCTGGTTCCTGTGGTCTCCATCTGACCTCACCTGGAACACAATGACGCTGATCCGTATTTGGGCCTCTCCTGGACCTGTTGACTCTGGTCCTTACCTGGGCATCATTGGGACCTCGATACTCTCTTATATACCTGGGCCTCACCTGGACCTGGTGACTGTGGTCCCACCTGGGCCTCACCTGGACGAGGTGACTGGTTCCCACAGAGACCTCACATGGACCTGGTGACTCAGGTCCTCATATGGGCATCATGGTACCTGGTTTCTCAGTTCCACATCGGGCCTCACCTGGAGCTAGTGATACTCGTCACCCTCTGGGCCTCATCCTGACGTGGTGACTCTGGTCCCCACCTGGATATCACCAGAACCGGGTGACTCTGGTCCCCCTCTGAGACTCTCCGGAGCTGTGGACACTGGTCCTCAACTGGGCCTCAACAGGACCTGATGAATCTACTCTTCACATAGGCTTCGTCTGGAACTTGTGACTCTTTTCCCACCTGGCATCAAAGGGACATGGTTACTCTGTTCCCTACCTGGGCCTCACCTGGACATGATAATTTTGCTCCACACTTTGGCATCACATGGTCCTGATGACTCTGGTCCCCTGACCTAGGCCTCAATCTGGACCTGGTGACTGTGGTGTCTTGTAGACTCACATTTACCTGGTGACTCCGGTCCCCACTAGGGCCTCACCTGGATCAGGTGACTCTGGCCTGCAGGTTGGCCTCACCTGGACCTGGTGAGTGGGGTTGCCACCTGGGTGTCAACCATACCTGGTGACTCAGGTCCCCAAGTGGGCCTCCTGGACCTGGTGAATATGGTAATTCTGGTCACCACCTGGGAATCCCCTGGACCTGGATAATCTGCTCGCCATCTGGGCCTGACCCAGTCCTGGTGACTTTGTTCCCCACCTGGACCTGATTGCTGTGGACTCCTTTTGGGCCTCACCTGGAACTGGTGACTCTGATCCTAACTGGGCCTCACCCAGATCTGGTGACTCTTGTCCTCACCTGTGGACCACTAAGACCTGGATACTCTGTTACACACCTGAGCCTCACCTGGACATGATGACTCTGCATCCTCTCTGGGCCTCACTCTGACATGGTGACTCTGGTCCCCATCTGGATGTCACCTAGAACAGGTGAATCTGGGACCCCTGTCGGCCTCAACCAGACCTGGTGACTCTGGTCCTCAACTGGGCCTCACCTGGACCTAGTGAACATGCTCCACACCTGCGCCTCATCTGAACGTGGTGACTCGGGTTCTACCTGGGCATCATCGGGACATGGTTACTCTATTCCCCAATGGGACTGACCTGATCCTAGTAACTCTGGTCCTGACTTTGGCCTCTTCTGTACCAGGTCACTCTGGCTCCACCTGGGCCTCACCTGTAACTGGTAACTCTGATCCTAAGCATGGCCTCACCTGACCTGGTGACTGTGGTTCCCATCGAGATCTTACCTGGACCTCATGTCTCTGGTCCCACCTGGGCCTCACCAGGACCTGGTGTATCTGGTACCCACCTGGGTAGCATCAGGTTATGGTTACACTGTTCACTAACAGTGACCCAACCGGAACTATTAACTCTGGTCTTCACCTGGGCCACACCTGGACGTGGTGACACTGGATCCCACCTGGGTCTCAACTTGACATGGTGAGTCGGATCCCCACCTGTTCCTCACGTGTAACTGCTGATTCTCCGGCCCACATGGACATCTTGTGGACCTGGTGGCTGCAGTGTTTGTAGCTTCTCATGTACCTTGTGACTCTGGTCCCTGCCAGGGCCTCACTGGGTCCTGGGGAATGTGGTTGCCACCTGCACCTCACTTGGAACTGGTGATTATGGTCTGCTCCTGAGACTACCCTGGATCTGCTGACTGTGGTCCCCACCTGGGCTTCACCTGGATATGGGGACTCCAGTCCCCATCTGGGCCTCACCTGGCCCTGTTGACCATGGTCCTAAACTGGGCAAAATTGGGAACCGGTGACTGTGTTCCACAACTGGACTTCACCTAGACCAGGTGACTCTGGTACCCCTCTGGGTCTCACCATGCCCTAGTGACTGTGAACCCCACTTTGGCCTGCTTGGGACCTGCTGACCCTGGATGCCACCTGCGCCTGACCTCGAACTGTTGACTCTGGTTCTTTCAAGGGCCTCCCCAGTACCTGGTGATCCTGGTACCCACCTGGGCCTCACCTGGACGTGGTGACTCTTGTCACAACCTGGGACTCACCTGGACCTGGTTACTGTGTTCCACACTTGGGCCTCAAGTAGACCTGTTGACCATGGTCCCCAAGCCGGCCTCACATGGACCTGTTGCCTCTGATCCCCACCGCGGCCTCACGTGTACCTGGGAACTCTTGTCCTCACCTGGGCGTCATCTGGACCTAGTGACTCTGGTCCCCACCTGGGCTTCACCTGGATCTGGTGACTCTGGTCCCGCCTTGGCCTTCACCTGGATCTGGTGACTCTTGTCCCCACCTGGACCTCTCCTGGACCTGGTGACTCTCTTTCCAACATGGACCTCACCTGGATCTGGTGACTCTGGTCCTCAGTTTGGCCTCACCTGGATCTGGTGTCTCTCGTCCCCACTTTGACCTAACTCAGAACTGCTGAATCTTGCCCCACCTAGGCCGCAACCAGATCTGGTGACTCTTGTCCCCAGCTATGCCTCAATTCGACCTGATGAATCTGGTCCTCACGTGGGCCTCTCATGGACCTGGGACTCAGCTGGATAGAGTGGCTCTGTTACCCACAAGGGGCTCACCTGATACTGGTGACTGTGGTCTTATTCTATGCCTCACCAGGACCTAGTGATTCTGTTCCCCATATGGGCCTGCATGGCCCTAGTGACTCTGGTCCTCACCCAGGCATCATTGGGACCTGGATACTCTATTCGACACCTGGGCCTCACTCTCACCAGGGACCTCTGGTCGCACTCTGGGCCTCAAATTAAACTGGTTACTCTGGTCACCCTCTTGGCCTCACCCTTACCTGGTGACTCTGGACACCCCTTGGGTATCATTTGGGCCTGGTGAATCTGGTCCTTAGCTTGTCCTCACTTCTTTATGGTGAGTGGTCGCCACCTGGGCCTCACCTGGACTTGGTGAATCCTGTTGTCACCTGCGCCTCACCTGGACCTTGTGACAGTGGTCCAACCTGGACTTCACCTGGATCTGGTGGCTCTGGTTCCCATATGGGGCTTTCCTGGACCTGGTTCCTGTGGTCTCCATCAGGCCTCACCTGGAACACAATGACTCTCATATTTGGGCCTCTCCTGGACCTGTTGACTCTGGTACTTACATGGGCATCATTGGGACCTGGGTACACTCTTATATACCTGGTCCTCACCTGGACGTGGTGACTGTGGTCCCACCTGGACCTCACCGGGACGAGGTGACTGGTTCCCACAGGGACATCACCTGGACCTCGTGACTCAGGTCCTCATATGGGCATCATGGGACCTGGTTTCTCAGTTCCACATCGGGGCCTCAAGTGGACCTAGTGATTCTGTTCCCCCTCTGGGCCTGACCCTGACGTGGTGACTCTGGTCCCAACCTGGATATCTCCAGAACCAGGTGACTGTGGTCCCCCTCTGGGACTCACCCAGAGCTGTGGACACTGGTCCTCACCTGGGCCTCATCAGGACCTGGTGAATCTACTCCTCACTTAGGCCTCGTCTGGACCTTGTGACTCTTTTCCCACCTGGCATCAATGGGACATGGTTACTCTGTTCCCCACCTGGGCCTCACCTGGACATGATAACTTTGCTCCGCACTTTGGCCTCATCTGGTCCTGATGACTCTGGTCCCTCCACCTAAGCCTCAATCAGGACCTGGTGACTGTGGTCCCCACCTGGGACTCACCTGGACCTGGTGACTCTCGTTCCCAAATGAATCACACCTGGACCTGGTGACTGTGGTGTTCTTGTAGACTCACATTTACCTGGGGAGTCCGGTACCCACAAGGGCCTCACCTGCATCTGGTGACTCTGGCCTGCAGGTTGGCCTCACTTGGACCTGGTGAGTGGGGTTGCCACCTGGGCCTCACCCACACCTGGTGATTCATGTCCTCACATTGGTCTCTTGGACCTGGTGAATCTGGTCCTTACCTGGTCCTCTCCCAGACCCGGGGACTCTGGTCACGACCTGGGCCTCACCTGGACCTGGTGAATCTGGTCCCCATCTGGGCCTCACCCAGTCCTGGTGACTTTGTTCCCCACGTGGACCTCATTGCTGTGGACTCTTTCTTGGCCTCACCTGGAACTGGTGACTCTGATCCTATCTGCGCGTCACCCAGATCTGGTGACTCTGGGCCTCACCTGTGCATCATTGGTACCTGGTGACTCTGTTCCACGCCTGAGCCTAACCTGGACATGATGACTCTGGAAACACTCTGGGGCTCTCCCTGAACTGATGCCTCTGGTCCCCATCTGGATGTCACCTGGACCAGGTGATTCTGGTACCCCTCTAAGCCTCAACCAGATCTGGTGACAGTGGTCCTCAACTGGGCCTCACTGGACCTAGTGAATATTCTCCATCTGGGTCTCATTTGGACCTGGTGACTCTGGTCCCTACCTGGGCATCATCGGGACATGGTTCCACTGCATGGCCTGCATATTGGCCTCACCTGGACCTGGTAACTCTGTTCCCTACCTGGGCATTATCGGGACATGGTTCCTCTGCATGGCCTGCAGGTTGGCCTCACCTGGACCTGGTGAGTGGGGTTGTCACCTGGGCCTCACCCTTACCTGGTAACACAGGTCCCCACCTGGGAATCACCTGGGCCTGGTGAATCTGGTCCTTACCTGGTCCTCACTCAGTCCTGGTGACTTTGTTCCCCACCTGGACCTGATTGCTGTGGACTCCTTCTTGGCCTCACCTGGAACTGGTGACTCTGATCCTAACTGGGCCTCACCCAGATCTGGTGACTCTGGTCCTCACCTGGGCATCATTGATACCTGGTTAGTCTGTTCCACACCTGAGCCTCACCGGGACATGATGACTCTGGAACCTCTCTGGGACTCACTCTGACCTGGTGATTCTGGTCCCCATCTGGATATCACCTGGACCAGGTGATTCTGGTACACCTCTAGGGCTCAAGGTGATCTGGTGACTCTGGTCCTCAACTGGGCCTCACCTGGACCTAGTGAATATACCCCATCTGGGCCTCATTTGGACCTGGTGACTCTAGTCCGTACCTGGGCATCATCGGGATATGGTATCACGGCATGGCCTGCAGGTTGGCCTCACCTGGACCTGGTGAGTGGGGTTTTCCTCAACTGGGCAAAATTGGGACCCGGTGACTGTGTTCCACAAGTGGCCTCACCTGGACCAAGTGACTCTGGTCCCCCTCTGGGTGTCACCATGTCCTAGTGACTGTGAACCCCACTTTGGCCTGACTTGGACCTGCTGACCCTGGTTGCCACCTGCGCCTGACCTCGAACTGTTGACTCTGGTTCTTTCAAGGGCCTCCCCTAGACCTGTTGATCCTGGTCCCCACCTGGGACTCACCTGGACTTGGTGACTCTTGTCACCACCGTGCCCTCACCGGAACCTGCTTACTGTGTTCCACACCTGGGCCTCAAGTAGACCTGTTGACCATGGTCCCCAAGCCAGCCTCACATGGACATGTTGCCTCTGATCCCCACCGGGGCCTCACGTGTACCTGGTAACTCTGGTCCTCACCTGGGCCTCATCTGGACCTAGTGACTCTGGTCCCCACCAGGACCTCTCCTGGACCTGGTGACTCCTTTCCAACATGGACCTCATGTGGATCTGGTGACTCTGGTCCTCAGTTTGGCCTCACCTGGACTTGGTGTCTCTCATCCCCACTTTGACCTAACTCAGAACTGCTGAATCTTGCCCCAACTAGGCCGCACCCAGACCTGGTGACTCTTGTCCCTAGCTATGCCTCAATTCGACCTGATGAATCTGGTCCTCACGTGTGCCTCACATGTACCTGGGACTCAGCTGGATAGAGTGGCTCTGGTTCCCACAAGGGGCACACCTGATACTGCTGACTGTGGTCTTATTCTATGCCTCACCAGGACGTAGTGATTCTGTTCCCCATTGGGCCTGCATGGCCCTAGTGCCTCTGGTCCTCACCCAGGCATCATTGAGTGATGGACCCAATGATCCTCACCCTGGATACTCTATTCCACACCTGTGCCTCACTTTGACCAGGGACTTCTGGTCCCATTCTGGGCCTCAAACTAAACTGGTTACTCTGGTTCTACTGTGGGCCTCACCCTTAATTGGTGACTCTGGTCACCCCTTGGGCTTCACTAGGGTCTGGTGAATCTGGTCCTTAGCTGGTCCGCACGTGGATCTGGTGACTGGTCGCCACCTGGGCCTCACCTGGACTTGGTGAATCCTGTTGCCACCTGTGCCTCACCTGGACCTTGTGACTGTGGGCCCACCTGGACCTCACCTGGATCTGGTGGCTCTGGTTCCCATATGGGGCTCTCCTGGACCTGGTTCCTGTGGTCTCCATCTGGCCTCACTTGGAACACAATGACTCTAAACAATATTTGGGCCTCTCTTGTACCTGTTGACTCTGGTCCTTACTTGGGCATCACTGGGAGCTGGATACTCTGTTATATACCTGGGTCTCACCTGGACCGGTGACTGTGGTCCCACCTGAGCCTCACCTGGACGAGGTGACTGGTTCCCACAGGGAGCTCACCTGGACCTGGTGACTCAGATCCTCATATGGGCATGATGGGACCTGGTTTCTCACTTCCACATCGGGGCCTCACATGGACCTAGTGATTCTCGTCCCACTCTGGGCCTCACCCTGATGTGGTGAATCTGGTCCCCATCTAGGCCTCACCCAGTACTGGTGACTTTGTTCCCCACCTGGACCCGATTGCTGTGGACTCTTTCTTGGCCTCACCTGGAACTGGTGACTCTGAACCTATCTGCGCGTCACCCAGATCTGGTGACTCTGGCCCTCACCTGGGCATCATTGGTACCTGGTGACTCTGTTCCTCACCTGAGCCTCACCTGGACATGATGACTCTGGAACCTCTCTGGGCCTCTCCCTGACCTGGTGACTCTAGTCCCTAACTGGGCATCATCGGGACATGGTTCCACAGCATTGCCTGCAGGTTGGCCTCACCTGGATGTTGTAACTCTCGTCCTTACCTGGGTATCATCGGGACATGGTTCCTCTGCATGGCCTGCAGGTTGGCCTCACCTGGACCTGGGGTGCCTTGCCACCTGGCCTCACCAATTCCTGGTGACTCAGGTCCCCACGTGGGCCTCATTTGGACCAGGTGAATCTGGTCCTTACCTGGTCATCACCCGGAACTGGTATGTCTGGTCACCACCTGGGAATAACCTGGGCCTGGTGAATCTGGTCCCAATCTGGGCCTCACCCTGTCCTGGTGACTTTGTTCCCCACCTGGGCCTGATTGCTGTGGACTCTTTTTTGGCCTCACCTGGAACAGGTGACTCTGATCCTATCTGCCCGTCACCCAGACCTGGTGACTCTGGTCCTCACCTGGGCATCTTTGGTACCTGGTGACTCTGTTCCACACCTGAGCCTCACCTGGACATGATGACTCTGGAACCTCTCTGGGCCTCATCCTAACCTGGTGACTCTGGTCCCCATCTGGATGTCACCTGGACCAGGTGATTCTTGTACCCCTCTAGGCCTCAACAGGGTCTTGTGACTCTGGTCCTCCACTGGACCACACCTGGACCTAGTGAATATGCTCCATCTGGGCCTCATTGGACCTGGTGATTCTGGTCCCTACCTGGGCGTCATCGGGACACGGTTCCACTGCATCCCCTGCAGGTTGGCCTCACCTGGACCTGGTAACCCTGGTCCCTACCTGGACATCATCAGGGCATGGTTCCACTGCATGGCCTGCAGGTTGGCCTCACCTGGACGTGGTAACTCTGGTTCCTACATGGGCATCATCGGGACAGGATTAATCTGCATGGCTCGAAGGATGGCCTCTCCTGGACCTGGTGAGTGTGGTTGCCACCTGTGCCTCGCCCGTACCTGGGGACACAGGTCCCCTCGTGGGCCTCTTGGACCTGGTGAATCTGGTCCTTACCTGGTCATCTCCCAGACCCGTGGTCTCTGGTCACCACCTGGGCCTCACCTGGACCTGGTCAATCTGGTCCCCATCTGGGCCTCACCGAGTCCTGGTGACTTTGTTCCCCACCTGGATCTGATTGCTGTGGACTCTTTCTTGGCCTCACCTGGAACTGGTGACTCTGATCCTATCTGCGCATTACCCAGACCTGGTGACTCTGGTCCTCACCTGGGCGTCATTGGGACCTGGATACTCTATGCCACACCTGGGCCTATCTTTGACCAGGGACCTCTGGTCCCATTCTGGGCCTCAAACTAAACTGGTTACTCTGGTTCCCCTTCTGGGCCTCACCCTTACCTGGTATATCTGGTCACCCCTTGGGCTTCACTTGGGCCTAGTGAATCTGGTCCTTAGCTGGTCCGCACATGGATCTGGTGACTGGTCGCCACCTGGGCCTCACCTGGACTTGGTGAATCTTGTTGCCACCTGCGCCTCACCGGGACCTTGTGACTCTTTTCCCACCTGGCATCAATGGGACATGGTTACTCTGTTCCCCACCTGGGCCTCACCTGGACATGATAACTTTGCTCCACACTTTGACCTCAACTGGTCCTGATGACTCTGGTCCCCCCACCTACGCCTCTATCTGGACCTGGTGACTCTGGTCCCCACCTGGTTCTCACCTGGACCTGGTGACTCTCGTTCCCACATGAACCACACCTGGACCTGGACTGTGGTGTTCTTGTAGACGGACATTTACCCGGTGACTCCGGTCCCCACTAGGGCCTCACGTGGATCTGGTGACTCTGGCCTGAAGGTTGGCCTCACCTGGACCTGGTGAGTGGGGTTGCCACCCCATACCTGGTGATTCAGTTCCCCACGTGGGCCTCTTGGACCTGGTGAATCTGGTCCTTACCTGGTCCACTCCCAGACCCGGGGACTCTGGACACCACCTGGGCCTCACCTGGACGTGTTGAATCTGGTCCCCATCTGGGCCTCACCCAGTCCTGGTGACTGTGTTCCCCACCTGGACCTGATTGCTGTGGACTCTTTCTTGGCCTCACCTGGAACTGGTGACTCTGATCCTATCTGCGCGTCACCAGATCTGGTCACTCTGGTCCTCACATATGGACCATTATGACCTGGACACTGTGTTCCAGACCTGAGCCTCACCTGAACATGATGACTCTGGAGCCTCTCTGGGCCTCACCCTGACCTGGTGATTCTGGTCCCCATCTGTATGTCACCTGGACCAGGTGATTCTGGTACCCCTCTAGGCCTCATCCAGATCTGGTGACTCTGGTCCTCAACTGGGCCTCACCTGGACATAGTGAATACATAACATCTGGGGCTCATTTGGACCTGGTTACTCTTGTCCCTTCCTGGGCATCATCGGGACATGTCTCCACTGCATGACCTGCAGGTTGGCCTCACCTGGAACTGGTAACTCTGGTCCCTACCTGGGCATCATCGGGACATGGTTCCACTGCATGGCCTGTAGGTTGGCCTCACCTGGACCTGGTAACTCTAGTCCCAACCTGGGCATCATCGGGACTAGGTTCCTCTGCATGGCCTGCAGGTTGCGCTCACCTGGACCTGGTGAGTGGGGTTGCCACCTTGCCTCACCCATACCTGGTGACACAGGTCCCACGTGGGCCTCACTTGGACCTGGTGAATCTGGTCCTTACCTGGTCCTCACCCGGAACTGGTAACTCTGGTCACCACCTGGGAATCACCTGGGCCTGGTGAATCTGGTCCCCCTCTGGCCCTCACCCAGTCCTGGTGACTTTGTTCCCCACCTGGACCTGATTGCTGTGGACTCCTTCTTGGCCTCACCTGGAACTGGTGACTCTGATCCTAACTGGGCCTCACCCAGATCTGGTGACTCTGGTCCTCACCTGTGGACCATTATGAACTGGATACTCTGTTCCACACGTGAGCCTCACCTGGACATGTTGACTCTGGATCCCCTCTGGGCCTCAGCCTGACATGGTGACTCTGGTCCCCATCTGGATGTCACTTAGACCAGGTGAATCTGGTACCTCTCTAGGCCTCAACTTGACCTGGTGACTCTGGGCCCCAACTGGGCCTCACCGGGACCTAGTGAACATGCTCCCCAGCTGCGCCGCATCTGGGCATGATGACTCTGGTTTTACCTGGGCATCCTCGGGAAATGGTTACTGTATTCCCCACTGGGACTGACCTGATTCTGGTAACTCTGATCCTGACTTTAGCCTCTTCTGTACCAGGTGACTCTGGCTCCACCTGGACCTCACCTGTAACTGGTGACTCTGATCCTAAGCATGGACTCACCTGACCTGGTGACTGTGGTTCCCATCGGGACCTCACCTGGACCTCAGGTCTCTGGTTCCACCTGGGCCTCACCAGGACCTGGTGTCTCTGGTACCCACCTGGGAAGCATCAGGATATGGTTACACGGTTCACTAACAGTGACCCAGCCTGACCTATTAACTCTGGTCTTCACCAGGGCCACACCTGGACATGGTGACACTGGTTCCCACCTGGGTCTCACCTGGACATGGTGAGTGGGATCCCCACCAGGTCCTCACCTGTAACTAGTGATTCTCGTTCCCACATGGACATCATGTGGACCTGGTGGCTGCAGTGTTTCTAGCTTCTCATGTACCTCGTGACTCTGGTCCCCACCAGTGCCTCACCGGGACCTGGTGAGTGTGGTTCCCACCTGCATCTCACCTGGACCTGGAGATTCTGGTCTGCACCCGAGACTACCCTGGATCTGGTGACTCTGGTCCCCACCTGGGCTTCACCTGGATTTGGGGACTCCGGTCCCCATCTGGGCCTCACCTGGTAGTGTTGACCATTGACCTCAACTGGGCAAAATTGGGACCCGGTGACTGTTCCACAACTGGACCTCACATGGACCAGGTGACTCTGGTCCACCTCTGGGTCTCACCGTGCCCTAGTGACTGTGAACCCCACTTTGGCCTGACTTGGACCTGCTGACACTGGTTGCAACCTGCTCCTGACCTCGATCCGTTGACTCTGGTTCTTTCAAGGGCCTTCCCTGGACCTGGTGATCCTGGTCCCCACATGGGCCTCACCTGGACGTGGTGACTCCTGTCACCACCGGGGACTCACCTGGACCTTGTTACTGTGTTCCAAACCTGGGCCTCAAGTAGTCCTCTTGCCTCTGATCCCCACCGGGGCCTCAGTTGTCTGGTAACTCTGGTCCTCACCTGGGCCTCATCTGGACCTAGTGACTCTGGTCCCCACCTGGGCTTCACCTGGATCTGGTGACTCTGGTCCCCACCTGGACTTCACATGGATCTGGTGACTCTGGTCCCCACCTGGACCTCTACTGAACCTGGTGACTCTCTTTCCAACATGGACCTCACCTGGATCTGGTGACTCTGGTCCTCACTTTGGCCTCACCTGGACCTGGTGTCTCTCATCCCCACATTGATTAACTCAAAACTTCTGAATCTTGCTACACCTAGGCCGCACCCCGCCCTGGTGACTCTTGTCCCCAGCTATGCCTCAATTCGACTTGATGAATCTGGTCCTCACGTGGGCCTCACATGGACCTGGGACTCAGCTCCATAGAGTGGCTCTGGTTCCCACAAGGGGCTCACCTGATACTGTTGACTGTGGTGTTATTCTATGCCTCACCAGGACCTAGTGATTCTGTTTGCCATCTGGGCCTGCATGGCCCTAGTGACTCTGGTCCTCACCCAGGCATCATTGGGACCTGGATACTCTATTCCACACCTGGGCCTCAGTTTGACCTGGGATCTCTGGTCCCATTCTGGGCCTCAAACTAAACTGGTTACTCTGGTTCCCCCTCTGGGCCTCACCCCTACCTGGTGACTCTGGTCACCCCTTGGGATTCACATGAGCCTGCTGAATCTTGTCCTTAGGTGGTCCGCACCTGGATCTGGTGACTGGTCGCCACCTGGGTCTCACCTGGACTTGTTGAATCCTGTTGCCTCCTGCGCCTCACCTGGACCTTGTGACTGTGGTCTCACCTGGACCTCACCTGGATCTGGTGGCTCTGTTTCCCATATGGGGCTCTCCTGGACCTGGTTCCTCTGGTCTCGATCTGGCCTCACCTGGAACACAATGACTCTGATCCATATTTGGGCCTCTCCTTGACCTGTTGACTCTGGTCCTTACCTGGGCATCATTGGGACCTGGATACTCTCTTATATTCCTGGGCCTCATCTGAACCTGGTGACTGTGGTCCCACCTGGGCCTGACCTGGAGGAGGTGACTGGTTCCCACAAGGACCTTGCCTGGACCTGGTGGCAAAGGTCCTCATATGGGCATCATGGGACCTGGTTTCTCAGTTCCACATCGGGGCCTCACCTGGACCTAGTGATTCTCGTCCTCCTCTGGGGCTGACCCTGACGTGGTGACTCTGGTCCACACCTGGATATCACCAGGACCGGGTGACTCTGGTCCCCCTCTGGGTCTCACCCGGAACTGGGGACACCGGTCCTAAATATGGCCTCAACAGGACCTATTGAATCTACTCCTCACTTTGGCCTCGTCTGGACCTTGTGACTCTTTTCCCACCTGGCATCAATGGGACATGGTTACTCTGTTCCCACCTGGGCCTCACCTGGACATGGTAACTTTTATCCACAGTTTTGCCTCAACTGGTGCTGATGACTCTGGTCCCCCGACCTAGGCCTCAATCTGGACCTGGTGACTGTGGTCCCCACCTGGGTCTCACCTGGACCTGGTGACTCTCTTTCCCACATGAACCACACCTGGACCTGGTGACTGTGGTGTTCCTGTACACCCACATTTACCTGGTGACTCCGGTCCCCACTAGGGCCTCAACTGGATCTGGTGACTCTGGCCAAAGGTTGGCCTCACCTGGACTTGGTGAGTGGGGTTGCCACCAGGGCCTCACACATACATGGTGACTCAGGTCCCCGCGTGCCCTCTTGGACCTGGTAAATCTCGTCCTTACCTGGTTCTCTCCCAGACCTGGGGACTCTGGTCACCACCTGGGTCTCACGTGGACCTGGTGAATCTGGTCCCCATCTGGGCCTCACCCAGTCCTAGTGACTTTGTTCCCCACCTGGACTTGATTGCTGTGGACACTTTCTTGACCTCCCCTGGACCTGGTGACTCTGATCCTTTCTGTGCGTCACCCAGACCTGGTGACTCTGGTCCTCACCTGGGCATCATTGGTACCTGGTGACTCTGTTCCACACCTGAGCCTCACCTGGACATGATGACTCAGGAACCGCTCTGGGCCTCACCCTGACCTGGTGATTCTGGTCCCCATCTGGATGTCACCTGGACCAGGTGATTCTTGTAACCCTTTAGGCCTCTACCAGATCTGGTGACACTGGTCCTCAACTGGGCCTCACCTGAACCTAGTGAATATGCTCCATTTGGGCCTCATTTGGACCTGCTGACTCTGGTCCCTACCTGGGCATCATCGGGACATGGTTCCACTGCATGGCCTGCCGGTTGGCCTCACCTGGACCTCGTAACTCTGGTCCCTACCTGGGCATCATCGGGACATGATTCCTCTGCATGGTCTCTAGGTTGGCCTCACCTGGACCTGGTGAGTGGGGTTGCCACCAGGGCCTCACCCATGCATGGTGACACCGGTCCCCACGTGGGCCCCAGTATGCCCTGGTGAATCTCGTCCTTACCTGGTCCTCATCCGGACCTGGTAACTCTGGTCACCACCTGGGAATCACCTGGACATGGTGTATCTGGCCCCATCTGAGCCTCACCCAGTCGTGGTGACTTTTTTCCCCACCTGGACCTGATTGCTGTGGGCCCCTTCTTGGCCTCACTTGGAACTGTTGACTCTGATCCTAACTGGACCTCACCCAGATCTGGTGACTCTGGTCCTCACCTCTGGACAATTATGACCTGGATACTCTGTTCCACACCTGAGCCTCACCTGGACATGATGACTCTGGATCCCCTCTGGCCTCACCCTGACATGGTAACTCTGGTCCCCATCTGGATGTCACCTAGACCAGGTGAATCTGGTACCCCTCTATTCCTCAACTAGACCTGGTGACTATGGTCCTCAACTGGGCCTCACCATGACCTAGTGAATATGCTCCCCACCTGCGCCTCATCTCGACCTGATGACTCTGGTTCTACGTGGGTATCATCGGGACATGGTTACTCTATTCCCCACTGGGACTGACCTGATCCTGGTAACTCTGGTGCTGACTTTGGCCTCTTCTGTACCAGGTGACTCTGGCTCCGCCTGGGCCTCATCTGTAACTGGTGACTCTGATCCTAAGCATGGCCTCACCTGACCCGATGACTGTGGTTCCCATCGGGACCTCACCTGGACCTCATATCTCTGGTCCCATCTGGGCCTCACTAGGACCTGGTGTCTCTGGTACCCACCTGGGTAGCATCAGGATATGGTTACACTGCTCACTAAAAGTGACCCAGCCGGACCTACTAACTCTGGTCTTCACCTGGGCCATACCTGGACATGGTGACACTGGTTCTCACCTGGGTATCACCTGGACATGGTGAGTCGGATCCCCACCTGGTCCTCACCTGTAACTGGTGATTCTCGTTTCCACATGGACATCATGTAGACCTGGTGGCTGCAGTGTTTCTAGCTTCTCATGTACCTCATGAATCTGGTCCCCACCAGGGCCGTACCGTGACCTGGTGAGTGTGGTTGCTACTTGCACCTCACCTGGACCTGGTGAT
This sequence comes from Canis lupus baileyi, assembly GCF_048164855.1. NCBI lineage: Eukaryota > Metazoa > Chordata > Mammalia > Carnivora > Canidae > Canis > Canis lupus. The sequence continues at coordinate 42,724,620 of NC_132866.1, forward strand.
TCTGGTCTGCATCTGAGACTACGCTGGATCTGGTGTCTGTGGTCCCCACCAGGGCTTCACCTGGATTTGGGGACTCCGGTCCCCATCTGGGCCTCACCTGGCACTGTTGACCATGGTCCTCAACTGGGCAAAATTGGGACCCAGTGACTGTGTTCCACAACTGGACCTCACCTGGACCAGGTTACACTGGTCCCCCTCTGGGTCTCACCGTGCCCTAGTGACTGTGAACCCAACTTTGGCCTGACTTGGACCTGCTGTCCCTGGTTGCCACCTGCGCCTGACCACGAACTGTTGACTCTGGTTCTTTCAAGGGCCTCCCCTGTACCTGGTGATCCTGGTCCCCACCTGGGCCTCACTAGGACGTGGTGACTCTTTTCACCACCGGGGACTCACCTGGATCTGCTTACTGTGTTCCACATTGGGCATCAAGTAGACCTGTTGACCATGGTCCCCAAGCCGGCCTCACATGGACCTGTTGCCTCTGATCCCCACCGAGGCCTCACGTGTACCTGGTAACTGTGGTCCTCACCTGGGCCTCAACAGGACCTGGTGAATCTGGTCCCCATCTGGGCCTCACCCAGTCCTGGTGACTTTGCTTCCCGCCTTGACCTGATTGCTGTGGACTCCTTCTTGGCCTCACCTGGAACTGCTGACTCTGATCCTTACTGGGCCTCACCCAGATCTGGTGACTCTGGTCCTCACCTGTGGACCATTATGACCTGGATACTCTGTTCCACACCTGAGCCTCACCTGGACATGATGACTCTGGATCCCCTCTGGGCCTCAGCCTGACATGGTGACATGGGCCCCATCTGGATGTCACCAAGACCAGGTGAATCTGGTACCCCTCTAGGCCTCAACTTGACCTGGTGACTCTGGTCCTCAACTGGGCCTCACCGGGACCTAGTGAATATGCTCCCCACCTCCGCCTCATCTGGAACTGGCGACTCTGGTACTACCTGGGACTCATTGGGACATGGTTACTCTATTCCCCACTGGGACTGCCCTGATCCTGGTAACTCTGGTCCTGACTTTGGCCTCTTCTGTACCAGGTGTCTCTGGCTCCACCTGGTCGTCACCTGTAACTGGTGATTGTCGTTCCCACATGGTCATCATGTGGACCTGGTGGCTGCAGTGTTTCTAGCTTCTCATGTACCTCGTGACTCTGGTCTCCACCAGGGCCTCACCGGGACCTGGTGAGTGTGGTTGCCACCGGCAACTCACCTGGACCTGGTGATTCTGGTCTGCACCTGAGACTACCCTGGATCTGGTGACTGTGGTCCCCACCTGGGCTTCACCTGGATTTGGGGACTCCGGTCCCCATCTGGCGTCACCTGGCCCTGTTGACCATGGTACTCAACTGGGCAAAATTGGGACCTGGTGACTGTGTTCCACACCTGGACCTCACCTGGACCAGGCGACTCTGGTTCCCCTCTGGGTCTCACCGTGCCCTAGTGACTGTGAACCCCACTTTGGACTGACTTGGACCTGCTGACCCTGGTTCCCACCTGCGACTGACGTCGTACTGTTGACTCTGGTACTTTCAAGGGCCTCCCCTGGACCTGGTAATCCTGGTCCCCACCTGGGCCTCACCTGGACGTGGTAACTTTTGTCACCACCGGTTACTCACCTAGACCTGGTTACTGTGTTCCACACCTGAGCCTCAAGTACACCTGTTGACCATGGTCCCCAAGCCGGCCTCACATGGACCTGTTGACTCTGATCCCCACCGGGGCCTCTCGTGTACCTGGTAACTCTGGTCCTCACCTGGGCATCATTGGTCCTGGTGACTCTGTTCCATACCTGAGGCTCCCCTGGACATGATGACTCTGGAACCTCTCTGGCTATCAACCTGCCCTGGTGACTCTGGTCCCCATATGGATGTCACCTGGACCAGGGGATTATGGTACCCCTCTAGGCCTCAACCTGATCTGGTGACTCTGGTCCTCAAATGGGCCTCACCTGGACCTAGTGAATATGCTCCATCTGGGCCTCATTTGGACCTGGTGACTCTGGTCCCTACCTGGGCATCATCGGGACATGGTTCCACTGCATGACCTGCAGGTTGGCCTCACATGGACCTGGTAACTCTGGTCCCTACCTGGGCATCATCGGGACATTGTTCCTCTACATGGCCTGCAGGTTGGCCTCACCTGGACCTGGTGAGTGGGGTTGGCACCTGGGCCTCACTCATACATGGTGACACAGGTCCCCCGTGGGCCCAGTATGACCTGGTGAATCTCGTCCTTACCTGGTCCTCACCCGTACCTGGTAACCCTGGTCACCACCTGGGAATCACCTGGACCTGGTGAATCTGGACCCCATCTGGTCCTCACCGAGTCCTGGTGACTTTGTTCCCCTCTGGACCTGAATGCTGTGGACTCCTTCATGGCCTCAACTGGAAGTGGTGACTCTGATCCTACCTGGGCCTCACCCAGATCTGGTGACTCTGGTCCTCACCTGTGGACCATTATGACCTGGATACTCTGTTAAACACCTGAGCCTCACCTGGACATGATGACTCTGGATCCCCACGGGGCCTCACCCTGACATGGTGACTCTGGTCCCCATCTGGATGTCACCTAGATCTGGTGAATCTGTTACCCCTCTAGGTCTCAAAAAGACCTGGTGACACTGGTCCTGAACTGGGTGTCACCGAGACCTAGTGAATATGCTCCCCACCTGCGCCTCATCTGGACCTGTTGACGCTGGGTCTACCTGGGCATCATCGGGACATGGTTACTCTGTTCCCCACTGGGAATGACCTGATCCTGGTAACTCTGGTCCTGATTTTGGCCTCTTCTGTACCAGGTGACTCAGGCTCCACCTGGGCCTCACCTGTAACTGGTGACTCTGATACAAAGCATGGCCTCTCCTGACCTGGTGACTGTGGTTCCCATCGGGACCTCACCTGGACCTCATGTCTCTGGTCCCACCTGGGCCTCACCAGGACCTGGTGTCTCTGGTTCCCACCTGGGTAGCATCAGGATATGGTTACACTGTTCAGTAACAGTGACCCAGCCGGACCTATTAACTCTGGTCTTCACCTGGGCCACACCTGGACATGGTGACACTCCTTCCCACCTGGGTATCACCTGGAAATGGTGAGTCAGATACCCACCTGGTCCTAACCTATAACTGTTGATTCTCGTTCCCACATGGACATCATGTGGACCTGGTGGCTGCGGTGTTTCTAGTTTGTCATGTACCTTGTGACACTGGTCCCCACCAGGGCCTCACCGGGACCTGGTGATTGTGGTTGCCACCTGCACCTCACCTGGACCTGGTGATTCTGGTCTGCACCTGAGACTACCCTGGATCTGGTGACTGTGGTCCCCACCTGGGCTTCACCTGGATTTGGGGACTCTGGTCCGCATCTGAGCCTCACCTGGCCCTGTTGACCATGGTCCTCAACTGGGCAAAATTGGGACGCGGTGACTGTGTTCCACAACTGGACCTCACCTGGACCACGTAACTCTGGTGCCCCTCTGGGTCTCACCATTCCCTAGTGACTGTGAACCCCACTTTCCCCTGACTTGGACCTGCTGACCCTGGTTGAAACCTGCGCCTGACCTCCAGTTGTTGACTCTGGTTCTTTCAAGGGCCTCCCCTGTACCTGGTGATCCTGGTCCCCACCTGGGTTTCACATGGATCTGGTGACTCTGGTCCCCACCTGACTTTACCTGGATCTGGTGAATCTGGACCCAACCTGGACCTCTCCTGGACCTCGTGACTCTCTTTCCAACATGGACCTCACCTGGATCTGGTGACTCTGGTCCTCTCTTTGGCCTCACCTGGACCTGGTGTCTCTCGTCCCCACTTTGACCTAACTCAGAACTGCTGAATCTTGTCCCACCTAGGCCGCACACAGACCTGGTGACTCTGTCCCCAGCTATGCCTCAATTCGACCTGATGAATCTGGTCCTCACGTGGGACTCACCTGGTCCTGGGACTCAGCTGGATAGTGTGGCTCTGGTTCTCACAAGGGGATCACCTGATACTGCTGAATGTGGTCTTATTTTATGCCTCACCAGGACGTAGTGATTCTGTTCCCCATCTGGGCCAGCATGGCCCTAGGGACTCTGATCCTCACCCAGGCGTCATTGGGCCCTGGATAATCTATTCCACACCTGGGCCTCTCTTTGACCAGGGACCTCTGGTCCCATTCTGGGCCTCAAACTAAACTGGTTACTCTGGTTCCCCCTCTGGGCCTCACCCTGCCCTGGTGACTCTGGTCACCCGTTACGCTTCACTTGGGCCTGGAGAATCTGGTCCTTAGCTGTTCCACACCTGGATCTGGTGAGTGGTCGCCACCTGGGCCTCACCTGGACTTGGTGAATCCTGTTGCCTCCTGCGCCTCACCTGGACCTTGTGACTGTGGTCCCACCTGGGCCTCACCTGGACGAGGTGACTGGTTCCCACAGGGACCTCACCTGGACCTGGTGACTCAGGTCCTCATATGGGCATCATGGGACCTGGTTTCTCAGTTCCACATCGGGGCCTCCCCTGGACCTAGTGATTCTTGTCCCCCTCTGGGCCTCACCCTGACTTGTGACACTGGTCCCCACCTGGATATCACCAGAACCGGGTGACTCTGGTCCCCCACTGGGACTCACCTGGAGCTGGGGACACTGGTCCTCAGCTGATCCTCAACAGGACCTGGTGAATCTACTCCTCACTTAGGCCTCGTCTGGACCTTGTGACTCTTTTCCCACCTGGCATCAATGGGACATGTTTACTCTGTTCCCCACCTGGGCCTCACCTGAACATGATAACTTTGATCCACACTTTGGCCTCAACTGCTCCTGATGACTCTCGTCCCCCCTCCTAGGCCTCACTCTGGACCTGGTGACTGTGGTCCCAACCTGGGTCTCACCTGGGCCTGGTGACTCTCATTCCCACTAGAACCACACCTGGACTTGGTGACTGTGGTGTTCTTGTAGACTCACATTTACCTGTTGACTCAGGTCCCCACTAGGGCCTCACCTGGATCTGGTGACACTGGCCTGCAGGTTGGCCTCACCTGGAACTGGTGAGTGGGGATGCCACCTGGGCCTCACCTATACCTCGTGACTCAGGTCCCCACGTGGGCCTCTTGGACCTGTTGAATCTTGTTACCTGGTCGTCTCCCAGACCCGGGAATTCTGGTCACCTCCTGGGCCTCACCTGGACCTGGTGAATCTGGTCCCCATCTGGGCCTCACGCAGTCCTGGTGACTTCGTTCCCCACTTGGGCCTGATTGATGTGGACTCTTTCTTGGCCTCACCTGGAACTGGTGACTCTCATCATATCTGCGCGTCATCCAGACCTGGTGACTCTGGTCCTCACCTGGGCATCATTGGTACCTGGTGACTCTGTTCTACACCTGAGCCTCACCTGGACATGATGACTCTGGAACCTCTCTGGGCCTCACCCTTCCCTGGTGACTGTGGTCCCCATCAGGATGTCACCTAGACCAGGGGATTCTCGTATCCCTCTAGGCCTCAACCAGATCTGGTGACTCTGGTCCTCAACTGAGCCTCACCTGGACCAAGTGAATATGCTCCATGTGGGCCTCATTTGGACCTGGTGACTCTGGTCCCAACCTGGGCATCATAGGGATATGGTTCCACTGCATGGCCTGCAGGTTGGCCTCACCTGGACATGGTAACTCTGGTCCCTACCTGGGCTTTATCGGGACATGATTCCACACATGCCCTGCAGGTTGGCATCACCTGCACCTGGTAATTCTAGTCCCTACCTGTGCATCATCAGGACATGGTTCCTCTGCATGGCCTGTAGGTTGGCCTCACCTGGACATTGTAACTCTGGTCCCTACCTGGGCTTTATCGGGACATGATTCCACACATGCCCTGCAGGTTGGCATCACCTGCACCTGGTAATTCTAGTCCCTACCTGTGCATCATCAGGACATGGTTCCTCTGCATGACCTGCAGGTTGGCATCACCTGGACCTGGTGAGTGGGGTTGTCACCTGTGCCTCACCCATGCCTGGTGACACAGGTCCCCACGTGGGCCTCACTTGGAACGGGTGAATCTGGTCCTTACCTTGTTCTCACCCGGAACTCGTAACTCTGGTCACCACCTGGGAATCACCTGGACCTGGTGTTTCTGGTACCCATCTGGGCGTCATCCAGTCCTGGTGACATTGTTCCCCACCTGGACCTGATTGCTGTGGACTCTTTCTTGGCCTCACCTGGAACTGGTGACTCTGATCCTATCTGCGCATCACCCAGACCTGGTGACTCTGGTCCTCACCTGGACATGATGACTCTGGAACCTCTCTGGGCCTCACCCTAACCTGGTGACCCTGGTCCCCATCTGGAACTCACCTGTATCTGGTGACTCTGGTCTCAGTTTGTCCTCACCTGGACTGGTGTCTATCGTCCCCACTTTGACCTAACTCAGAACTGCTGAATCTTGCCCCACCTAGGCCGCACCTAGACCTGATGACTCTTGTCCCCAGCGATGCTTCAATTCGACCTGATGAATCTGGTCCTCACGTGGGCCTCACATGGACCTGGGACTCAGCGGGATAGAGTGGCTCTGGTTCCCACAAGGGGCTCACCTGATACTGGTGACTGTGTTCTTATTCTATGCCTCACCAGGACCTAGTGATTCTGTTCCCCATCTGGGCTTTCATGGCCCTAGTGACTCTGGTCCTCACCCAGGCATCATTGGGACCTTGATACTCTATTCCTCACCTAGGCATCACTTTGTCCAGGGACCTCTGGTCCCAATCTGGGCCTCAAACTAAACTGGTTACTCTGGTTCCCACTCGGGGCCTCACCCTTACCTGGAAAATCTGGTCACCCCTTGGGCTTCACTTGGGCCTGGTGAATCTGGCTCTTATCTGGTCCGCACCTGGATCTGGTGACAGATCACCACGTGGGCCTCACCTGGACTTGATGAATCCTGTTGCCTCCTGCGCCTCACCTGGACCTTGTGACTGTGGTCCCTCCTGGAACTCACCTGGATCTGGTGGCTCTGGTTCCCATATGGGGCTCTCCTGGACCTGGTTCCTGTGGTCTCCATCTGGCCTCACCTGGAACACAATGACTCTGATCCATATTTGGGCCTCTCCTGGACCTGTTGACTCTAGTCCCTACCTGGGCATCATTGGGACCTGGATACTCTCTTATGTACCTGGGCCTCACCAGGACCTGGTGACTGTGGTCCCACCCGGGCCTCACCTGGACGGGGTGACTGGTTCCCACAGGGACATCACCTCGACCTGGTGACGCAGGTCCTCATATGGGAATCTTGGGACCTGGATTCACAGTTCCACATTGGGGCCTCTCCTGGACCTAGTGATTCTCGTCCCCCACTGGGCCTCACCCTGACTTGTGACACTGGTCCCCACCTGGATATCACCAGAACCGGGTGACACACCCGGAGCTGGGGACACTGGTCCTCAGCTGAGCCTCAACAGGACCTGGTGAATCTACTCCAAACTTAGGCTTCGTCTGGACCTTGTGACTATTTTCCCACCTGGCATTATTGGGATATGGTTACTCTGTTCCCCATCTGGGCCTCACCTGGACATGATAACTTTGCTGCACACTTTGGCCTCAACTGGTCTTGATGATTCTCGTCCCCCAACCTAGGCCTCAATCTGAACCTGTTGACTGTCGTCCCCACCTGGGTCTCACCTGGAACTGGTGACTCTTGTTCCCACATGAACCACACCTGGGCCTGGTGACTGTGGTGTTCTTGTAGACTCACTTTTACCTGCCTTCTCCGGTGCCGACTAGGGCCTCACGTGGATCTGGTGACTTTGGCATGCAGGTTGGCCTCACGTGGACATGGTGAGTGGGGTTGCCACCTGGGCCTCACCCATACCTGGTGAGTCAGGTCCCCTCGTGGGCCTCTTGGACCTGGTATCTGGTCCATACCTGGTCGTCTCCCAGCCCCGGGGTCTCTGGTCACCACCTGAGCCTACCTGGACATGGTGAATCTGATCCCCATCTGGGCCTCACCCAGGCCTGTTGACTTTGTTCCCCATCTGTATCTGATTGCTGTGGACTCTTTCTTCGCCTCACCTGGAACTGGTGACTCTGCTCCTATCTGCCCGTCACCGAGACCTGGTGACGCTGGTCCTCACCTGGGCATTTTTGGTACCTGGTGACTCTGTTCCACACCTGAGCCTCACCTGGACATGATGACTCTGGAACCTCTCTGGGCCTCATCCTGACCTGGTGACTCTGGTCCCCATCTGGAAGTCACCTGCACCAGGTGATTCTCGTACCCCTCTAGACCTCAACAAAGTCTGGTGACTCTGGTCTTCCACTGGACCTCACCTGGACCTAGTGAATATGCTCCATCTGGGCCTCATTGGACCTGGTGATTCTGGTCCCTACCTGGGCATTATCGGGACATGGTTCCACTGCATGGCCTGCAGGTTGGCCTCACCTGGACCTGGTAACTCTAGTCCCTACCTGGGCATCATCGGGAGATGGTTCCTCTGCATTGGCCTGCAGGTTGGCCTCACCTGGACCTGGTGAGTGGGGTTGTCACCTGGGTCTCACACATGCCTGGTGACACAGGTCCCCACGTGGGCCTCACTTGGACTTGGTGAATCTGGTCCTTACCTGGTCCTCACCCGGAACTCGTAACTCTGGTAACCACCTGGGAATCACCTGGACCTGGAGAATCTGGTCCCCATCCAGGCCTCATCCAGTCCTGGTGACTTTGCTCCCCACCTGGACCTGATTGCTGTGGACTCCTTCTTGGCCTCACCTGGAATTGGTGACTCTGATCCTAACTGTGCCTCACCCAGATCTGGTGACTCTGTTCCTTCCTGTGGACCATTATGACCTGGATACTCTGTTCCACACCTGAGCCTCACCTGGACATGATGACTCTAGATCCCCTCTGGGCCTCAGCCTGACATGATGACTCTGGTCCCCATCTGGATGTCACCTAGACCAGGTGAATCTGGTACCCCTCTAGGCCTCAACTTGACCTGGTAAATCTGGTCCTCACTTGGACTCACCGGGACCTAGTGAGCATGCTCCCCACCTGCGACTCATCTGGACGTGTTGACTCTGGTTCTACCTGAGCATCATCGAGACATGGTGACTCTATTCCCCACTGGGACTGACCTGATCCTGGTAATTCTGGTCCTGATTTTGGCCTCTTCTGTACCAAGTGACTCTGGCTCCACCTGGGCCTCACCTGTAACTGGTGACTCTGATCCTAAGCATGGCCTCACCTGACCTGGAGACTGTGGTTCCCATCGGGACCTCAGCTGGACCTCGTGTCTCTGGTCCCACCTGGGCCACACCAGGACCCGGTGTCTCTGGTACCCACCTGGGTAGCATCAGAATATGGTTGCACTGTTCACTAATAGCGACCCAGCCAGACCTATTAACTCTGGTCCTCACCTGGGCCACACCTGGACATGGTGACACTGGTTCGAACCTGGGTCTCACCTGGACATGGTGAGTCGGATCCCCACCTGGTCCTCACGTGTAACTGGTGATTCTCATTCCAGCATGGACATCACGTGGACCTGGTCGCTGCAGTGTTTCTAGCTTCTCATGTACCTCGTGACTCTGGTCCCCACCAGGGCCTCACCGGGACTTGGTGAGTGTGGTTGCCACCTGCACCTCACCTGGACCTGGTGATTCTGGTCTGCACCTGAGACTACCCTGGATCTGGTGACTGTGGTCCCCACCTGGGCTTCACCTGGATCTGGTGACTCTGGTCCCCACCTGGGCTTCACCTGGATTTGGGGACTCTGGTCCCCAACTGGGTCTCACCTGACCCTGTTGACCATGGTCCTCAACTGGGCAAAATTGGGACCCGGTGACTGTGTTCCACAACTGGACCTCACCTGGACCAGATGACTCTGGCCCCCTCTCGGTCTCACCGTGCCCTAGTGACTGTGAACCCCACTTTGGCCTGTCTTGGCCCTTCTGACCATGGCTGCCACCTGCGCCTGACCTCGAAATGTTGACTCTGGTTCTTTCCAGGGCCTACTTGGACCTGGAGATCCTGGTCCCAACCTGGGCCTCTCCTGGACGTGATGAAACTTGTCACCACCGGGGACTCACCTGGACTTGGTTACTGTGTTCCAAACCTGGGCCTCAAATAGACCTGTTCACCAAGGTCCCCAAGCCGGCCTCACAAGGACCTGTTGCCTCTGATCCCCACCGGGGCCTCACATGTATTTCGTAACTCTGGTCCTCAGCTGGGCCTCAGATGGATCTGGTGACTCTGGTCCCCACCTGGAAGTCACCTGGATCTGGTGACTCTGGTCCCCACTTGGACCTCTCCTGGACCTGGTGACTCTCTTTCCAACATGGACCTCACCTGGATCTGGTGAATCTGGTCCTCAGTTTGGCCTCACCTGGACCTGGTGTCTCTCGTCCCCACTTTGACCTAACTCAGAACTGCTGAATCTTGCCCCACCTAGGCCACACTCAAACCTGGTGACTCTTGTCCCCAGCTATGCCTCAATTCGATCTGATGAATCTGGTCCTCACGTGGGCCTCACATGGACCTGGGACTCAGCTAGACAGAGTGGCTCTGGTTCCCACAAGGGGTTCACCTGATACTGGTGACTGTGGTCTTATCCTATGCCTCACCAGGACATAGGGATTCTGTTCCCCATCTGGGCCTGCATGGCCCTAGTGACACTGATCCTCACCCAGGCATCATTGGGACCTGGATACTCTATTCCACACCTGAGCCTCACTTTGACCAGGGACCTCTGGTCCCATTCTGGGCCTCAAACTAAACTGGTTACCCTGGTTCCCCCTCTGGTACTCACCCTTACATGGTGACTCTGGTCACCCCTTGGTTTTCACTTGGGCTGGTGAATCTGGTCCTTAGCTGGTCCGCACCTGGATGTTGTGACTGGTCGCCACCTGGGCCTCACCTGGACTTGGTGAATCCTGTTGCCACCTTGGCCTCACCTGGACCTTGTGACTGTGGTCCTACCTGGACCTTACCTGGATCTGGTGGCTCTAGTTCCCATATGGGGTTCTCCTCGACCTGGTTCCTTGGTCTCCATCTGGCCTCACTTGGAAAACAATGACTCTGATCCACATTTGGGCCTCTCCTGGATCTGTTGACTCTGGTCCTTCCCTGGGCATCATTGGGACCTGGATACTCTCTTATATACCTGGGCCTTACCTGGACCTTGTGACTGTGGTCCCACGTGCGCCTCACCTGGACGAGGTGACTGGTTCCCACACGGCCCTCACCTGGACCTGGTGACTCAGGTCCTCATATGGGCATCATGGGACCTGGTTTCTCAGTTCCACATTGGGGCCTCACCTGGACCTAGTGATTCTCGTCCCCCTCTGGGCCTCTCCGTGACGTGGTGACTCTGGTCCCCACCTGGATATCACCAGAACCGGGTGACTCTGGTCCCTCTCTGGGTCTCACCCGGAGCTGGGGACACCGTTCCTAAACAGGGCCTCAACAGGACCTATTGAATCTACTCCTCACTTTGGCCTCGTCTGGACCTTGTGACACTTTTCCCACCTCGCATCCATGGGACATGGATATTCTGTTCCCCACCTGGGCCTCACCTGGACATGGTAACTTTTCTCCACACTTTGGCCTCAACTGGTGCTGATGACTCTTGTCCCCCGACCTAGGCCTCAATCTGGACCTGGTGACTGTGGTCCCCACCTGGGTCTCACCTGGACCTGGTGACTCTCGTTCCCACATGAACAACACCTGGACCTGGTGACTTTGGTGTTCTTGTAGACTCACATTTACCTGGTGACTCCGGTCCCCACTAGGGCCTCAACTGGATCTAGTGACTCTACCAAAATTTGGCCTCACCTGGACCTGGTGAGTGGGGTTGCCACCTGGGCCTCACCCATACCTGGTGACTCAGGTCCCCGCGTGGGCCTCTTGGACCTGGTGAATCTGGTCCTTACCTGGTTCTCTCCCAAACCTGGGGACTCTGGTCACCACCTGGGCCTCACGTCGACCTGGTGTATCAGGCCCCATCTGGGCCTCACCCAGTCCTGGTGACTTTGTTCCCCACCAGGACCTGATTGCTGTGGACTACTTGTTGGCCTCACCTGGAACTGGTGTCTCTCATCCTAACTGGGCCTAGCTCAATCTCCTGACTCTGGTCCTCCCCTGTGGACCACTATGAACAGGATACTCTGTACCACACCTGAGCCTCTCCTGGACATGATGACTCTGGATCCACTCTGGGCCTCACCCTGACGTGGTAACTCTGGTCTCCATGTGGATGTCACCTAGACCAGGTGAATCTGGTACCCCACTAGGCCTCAGTTAGACCTGGTGACTCTGGTCCTCACATGGGCCTCACCGGGACCTAGTGAATATGCTCCCCAACTGTGCCTCATCTGGACCTGTTGACTCTGGTTCTACCTGGGCATCATCGGGACATGGTTACTGTATTCCCCACTGGGACTGACCTGATCCTGGTAACTCTAGTCCTGATTTGGCCTCTTCTTTACCAGGTGACTCTGGATCCACCTTGGGTTCACCGGTAACTGGTGACTCTGATCCTAAGCATGGCCTCACCTGACCTGGTGACTGTGGTTCCCATCGGGACCTCACCTGGACCTCATGTCTCTGGTCCCACCTGGGCCTCACCAGGACCTGGTGTCTCTGGTACCCACCAGGGTAGCATCAGGTTACGGTTACACTGTTCACTAACAGTGACCCAGCCAGACCTATTAACTCTGCTCTTCACTTGGGCCACACCTGGACATGGTGACACTGGTTCCCACCTGAGTGTCACCTGGACATGCTGACTCGGATCCACAACTGGTCCTACCCTGTAACTGGTGATTCTCGTTCCCACATGGACATCATGTGGACCTGGTGGCTGCAGTGTTTCTAGCTTCTCATGTACCTCGTGACTCTGGTCCCCACCAGGGCCTCACAGGGACCTGGTGAGTGTGGTTGCCACCTGCACCTCAAGTGGACCTGGTCATTCTGGTCTGCACCTGAGACTACCCTGGATCTGGTGACTGTGGTCCCCACCTGGGCTTCACCCGCTTTGGGGACTCCGGTCTCCATCTGGGCCTCACCTGGCCATGTTGACCATGGTCCTCAACTGCGCAAAATTGGGACGCGGTGACTGTGTTCCACAACTGGACGTCACCTAGACCAGGTGATTCTGATCAACCTCTGGGTCTCACCGTACCCTAGTGACTGTGAACCCCACTTTGGCCTGATTTGGACCTGCTGACCCTGGTTGCCACCTGCGCCTGACCTCGAACTGTTGACTCTGGTACTTTCAAGGGCCTACCCTGTATCTTGTGATCCTGGTCCCCACCTGGGCCTCACCTGGACGTGGTAACTCATGTCATACCGCGTACTAACCTATACCTGCTTACTGTGTTCCACATTTGGGCCTCAAGTAGACTTGTTGACCATGGTCCCCAAGCCGGCCTCACATGGACCTGTTGCCTCTGATCCCCACCGGAGCCTCACGTGTACCTGGTAACTCTGGTCCTCACCTGGGCCTCATCTGGACCTAGTGACTGTGTGCCCACCTGGGCTTCACCTGCATCTCTGACTCTGGTCCCCACCTGGACTTCACCTGCATCTGGTGACTCTGGTCCCCTTCTGGACCTCTCCTGGACCTGGTGACTCTCTTTCCAACATGGACCTCACCTGGATCTGGTGACTCTGGTACTCAGTTTGGCCTCACATGGACCTGGGACTGTGTTTCCCATCGGGGCCTCACCTGGACCTCATGTCTCTGGTCCCAACTGGGCCTCACCCTGACCTGGTGACTCTGGTCACTCGTTGGACTTCACTTGGGCTTGGAGAATCTGGTCCTTAGCTGTTCCGCACCTCGATATGGTGACTGGTCGCCACCTGGGACTCACCTGGACTTGGTGAATCCTGTTGCCACCTGTGCATCACCTGAACCTTGTGACTGTGGTCCCACCTCGACCTCACCTGGATGAGGTGACTGGTTCCCACAGGGACCTCACCTGGACCTGGTGACTCAGGTCCTCATATGGGCATCATGGGACCTGGTTTCTCAGTTCCACATCGGGGCCTCACCTGGATCTAGTGATTCTAGTCCCCCTCTGGGCCTCACACTGACATGGTGACTCTGGTCCCCACCTTGATATCACCAGAACCGGGTGACTCTGGTCCCCCTCTGGGACTCACCCGGAGCTGGGGACACTGGTCCTCAGCTGTTCCTCAACAGGACCTGGTGAATCTACTCCTCACTTAGGCCTCGTCTGGACCTTGTGACTCTTTTCCCACCTGGCATCAATGGGACATGGATACTCTGTTCCCCACATGGGCCTCACCTAAACATGATAACTTTGATCCACACTTTGGCCTCAACTGCTCCTGATAACTCTCGTCCCACCACCTAGGCCTCAATCTGGACCTTGTGACTGTGGTCCACAACTGGGTCTCACCTGGACCTGGTGACTCTCGTTCCCACATGAACCACACCTGGACCTGGTGACTGTGGTGTTCTTGTAGACTCACATTCACCTGGTGACACCAGTCCCCACTAGGGCCTCACCTGGATCTGCTGACTGTGGCCTGCAGGTTGGCCTCACCTGGACCTGGTGAGTGGGGTTGCACCTGAGCTTCACCCATACCTGGTGACTAAGGAACCCACGTGGTCCTCTTGGAACTGGTGAATCTGGTCCTTACATGGTCCTCTCCCAGACCCGGGGATTCTGGTCACCACCTGGGCCTCACCTGGACCTGGTGAATCTCTTCCCCATGTGGGCCTCACCCGGTCTTGGTGACTTTGTTCCCCACCTGGACCTGATTGCTTTGGACTCTTTCTTGGCCTCACCTGGAACTGGTGACTCTTATCCTCTCTGCGCGTGACTCAGGCCTGGTGACTCTGGTCCTCATCTGGGCATCATTGGTACCTGGTGACTCTGTTCAACACCTGAGCCTCACCTGGACATGATGATTCTGGAACCCGTTTGGGCCTCACCCTGACCTGGTGACTCTGGTCCCCATCTGGATGTGAGCTGGAAGAGGTGATTCTGGTACCCCTCTAGGCCTCAACCAGATCTGGTGTCTCTGGTCCTCAACTGGGCCTCGGCTGGACTTAGTGAATATGCTCCATCTTGGCCTCATTTGGACCAGGTTACTCTGGTCCCTACCTGGGCATCATGGGGACCTCGTTCCACTGCATGGCCTACAGGTTGGCCTCACCTGGACCTGGTAACTCTGGTCCCTACCTTGGCATTATCGGGACTCGGTTACTTTGCATGGCCTGCAGGTAGGCCTCACCTGGACCTGGTGAGTGGGCATGCCACTTGGGCCTCACCCATACCTTGTGACACAGGCCCCTACGTGGGCCTCACTTGGACCTGTTGTATCTGGTAATTCTGGGCACCACCTGGGAATCACCTGGACCTGGTGAATCTGGTAACTCTGGTCACCACCTGGGAATCACCTGGACCTGGTGAATCTGTGTCCCCATCTGGGCCTCATCCAGTCCTCGTGACTTTTTTACCCACCTGGACCTGATTGCTGTGGACTCCTTCTTAGCCTCACCTGGAACTGTTGACTCTGATCCTAACAGGGCATCACTCAGATCTGTTGACTCTGGTCCTCACCTGTGGACCATTATGACCTGGATACTCTCTTCCACACGTGAGCCTCACCTGGACATGATGACTCTGGAACCTCTCTGGGCCTCACCCTTCCCTGGTGACTGTGGTCCCCATCTGGATGTCACCTGGACCAGGGGATTCTCGTACCCCTCTAGTCCTCAACGAGATCTGGTGCCTCTGGTCCTCAACTGGGCCTCACCTGACCTAGTGAATATGCTCCATGTGGGCCTCATTTGGACCTGGTGACTCTGGTCCCTACCTGGGCATCATAGGGATATGGTTCCACTGCATGGCCTGCAGGTTGGCCTCACCTGGACCTGGTAACTCTGGTCCCTACCTGGGCATCATCGGGACATGTTTCCACTGCATGGCCTACAGGTTGGCCTCACCTGGACCTGGTAACTCTGGTCCCTACCTGGGCATCATCGGGACACGGTTCCTCTCCATCACCTGCAGGTTGGCCTCACCTGGACCTGGTGAGTGGTGTTGCCAATTGTGCCTCACCCGTACATGGTGACACAGGTCCCCACGTGGGCCTCAATTGGACCTGGTGAATCTGGTCCTTACCTGGTCCTTCCCCGGAACTGGTACCTCTGGTCACCACCTGGGAATCACCTGGGCCTGGTGAATCTGGTCCCCATCTGGCCTCACCCAGTCCTGGTGACTTTGTTCCCCACATCGACCTGATTGCTGTGGACGCCTTCTTGGCCTCACCTGGAACTGGTGACTCGGATCCTATCTGCGCATCACCCAGACCTGGTGAATCTGGTCCTCAACTGGGCATCATTGGTACCTGGTGACTCTGTTCCACACCTGAGCCTCACCTGGACATGATGACTCTGGAACCTCTCTGGGCCTCACCCTGACCTGGGGACTCTGGTCCCCATCTCGATGTCACCTGAACCAGGTGATTCTGGTACCCTTATAGGGCTCAACCAGATCTGGTGACTCTGGTCCTCAACTGGGCCTCACCTAGACCTAGTTAATATGCTCCATCTGGGCCTCATTTGGACATGGTGATTCTGATCCCTACCTCGGCATTACCGGGACATGGTTCCACTGCATGGCCTGCTGGTTGGCCTCACCTGGACCTGGTAACTCTGGTCGCTACCTGGGCATCATCGGGACATGGTTCCTCTGCATGGCCTGCAGGTTGGCCTCATCTTCACCTGGTGAGTGGGGTTCCCACCTGGGTCTTACCCATGCCTGGTGACACAGGTCCCCACGTGGGCCTCACTTGACCTGGTGAATGTGGTCCTTACCTAGTCCTCACCCGGAACTGGTAAATCTGGTCACCACCTGGGCCTCACCTGGACTTGGTGAATCCTGTTGTCACCTGCGCCTCACCTGGACCTTGTGACTGTGGTCCCACCTGGACCTCACCTGGATCTGGTGGCTCTGGTTCCTATATGGGACTCTCCTGGACCTGGTTCCTGTGGTCTCCATCTGGCCTCACCTGGAACACAATGACTCTGATCCATATTTGGGCCTCTCCTGGACCTGTTGACACTGCTCCTTACCTGGGCAACATTGGGACCTGGATACTCCTTTCTATACCTGGGCCTCACCTGGACCTGGTGACTGTGGTCCCACCTGGGCCTCACCTGGACGAGGTGACTGGTTCCCACAGGGACCTCACCTGGACCTGGTGATTCAGGTCCTCATATGGGCATCATGGGACCTGGGTTCTCAGTTACACATCGGGGCCTCACCTGGACCTAGTGATTCTCGTCCCCGTCTGGGCCTCACGCTGACGTTGTGACTCAGGTCCCCACCTGGATATCACCAGAACCGGGTCACTCTGGTCCCCCTCTGGGACTCTCCCGGAGCTGGGGACACTGGTCCTCAACTGGGCCTCAACAGGACCTGGTGAATCTACTCCTCACTAAGGCCTCGTCTGGACCTTGTGACTCTTTTCCCACCTGGCATCTTTGGGACATGGTTACTCTGTTCCCCACCTGGGCCTCACATGGACATGATAACTTTGCTCCACACTTTGGCCTCAACTGGTCCTGATGACTCTGGTCCCCCGACCTAGGCCTCAATCTGGACCTGGTGACTGTGGTCCCCACCTGGGTCTCACCTGGACCTGGTGACTCTCGTTCCCACATGAACCACACCAGGATCTGATGACTGTGTTGTTCTTGTAGAATCACTTTTAACTGGTGACTCCAGTCCCCACTCGGTCCTCACGTGGATCGGGTGACTTGGCCTGGAGGTTGGCCTCACATGGAACTGGTTAGTGGGGATGCCACTTGGGACTCACCCATACCTGGTGACTCAGGTCTCCACGTGGGCCTCCTGGACCTGGTGAATCTGGTCCTTACCTGGTCCTCTCCCAGACCCGGGGACTCTGGTCACCACCTGGGCCTCACCTCGACCTGGTGAATCCGACCCCATCTTGGCCTCACTCAGTCCTGGTGACTTTGTGCCCCACCTTGACCTGATTGCTGTGGACTCTTTCATGGCCTGACCTGGACATGGGGACTCTGATCCTATCTGCGTGTCACCCAGACCTGGTGACTCTGGTCCTCTCCTGGGCATCATTGGTACCTGGTGACTCTGTTCCATACCTGAGCCTCACCTGGACATGAGGCTCTGGCCTCTGGAACCACTCTGGGCCTAACCCTGACCTGGTGACTCTGGTCTCCATCTGGATGTCACATGGACCAGGCGATTCTGGTACCCCTCTAGTCCTGAACCAGTTCTGGTGACTCTGGTCCTCAACTGGGCCTCACCTGGACCTATTGAATATGCTCCATCTGGGCCTCATTTGGACCTGGTGACTCTGGTCCCTACCTGGGCATCATCGGGACATGGATCCACTGCATGGCCTGCAGGTTGGCCTCAGCTGTACCTGCTAACTCTGGTCCCTACCTGGGCATCACCGGGACACGGTTCCTCTGCATGGCCTCCAGGTTGGCCTCACCTGGACCTAGAGACTGGGGTTGCCACCTGGGGCTCACCCATACCTGGTGACACAGGTCCCCACGTGGGCCTCACTTGGACCTGGTGAATCTGGTCCTTATGGTCCTCACCCGGACCTGGTAATCCTGGTCACCACCTGGGAATCACCTGGACAGGGTGAATCTGGTCCCCATCTGGGCCTCAACAGTCCTGTAACTTTCTTCCCCACCTGGACCTGATTGCTGTGGACTCCTTCTTGGCCTCAACTGGAACTGGTGACTCTGATCCTAACTGAGCTTCACCCAGATCTGGTGACTCTGGTCCTCACCTGTGGACCATTATGACCTGGATACTTTGTTACACACCTGAGCCTCACCTGGACATGATGACTCTGGATCCCCTCTGGGCCTCAGCCTGACATGGTGACTCTGGTCCGCATCTGGATGTCACCTAGACCAGGTGAATCTCGTACCCCTCTAGGCCTCAACTAGACCTGGTGACTCTGGTCCTCAACAGGGCCTCAACGATACCTAGTGAATATGCTCCCCACCTGCGCCTCATCTGGAACTGGTGACGCTGGTTCTATCTGGGCATCATCGGGACATGGTTACTCTGTTCCACACTGGGACTGACCTGATCCTGGTAACTCTGGTCCTGACTTTGGCCTCTCTTTACCAGGTGATTCTGGCTCTAACTGGACCTCACCTGTAACTGGTGACTCTGATTCTAAGCATGGCCTCACCTGACCTGGTGTTTGTGGTTCCCATAGGGACCTCACCTGGACCTCATGTCTCTGGTCCCACCTGGGCCTCACCAGGGCCTGGTGTTTCTGGTACCCACCTGGTTAGCATCAGGATATGGTTACACTGTTCACTAACAGTGACCCAGCCGGACCTATTAACTCTGATCTTCACCTGGGCCACACCTGCACAAGGTGTCACTGTTTCCCACCTGGGTCTCACCTGGATATGGTGAGTCGGATCCCCACATGGTCCTCACTTGTAACTGGGGATTCTCGTTCCCACATGGATATCATGTAGACCTGTTGGCCGCAGTGTTTCTAGCATCTTTTTTTTAAATTTTTATTTATTTATGATAGTCACAGAGAGAGATAGAGGCAGAGACACAGCCAGAGGGAGAAGCAGGAACCATGCACCAGGAGCCCGACGTGGGATTCGATCCCGGGTCTCCATGATCGCGCCCGGGGCCTAAGGCAGGCGCCAAACCGCTGCGCCACCCAGGGATCCCATCTGTTTGTAGCTTCTCATGTACCTCGTGACTCTGGTCCCCACCAGTGCTTTACCGGGACCGGGTGAGTTTGGTTGCCACCTGCACCACACCTGGGCCTGGTGATTCTGGTCTGCACCTGAGACTACCCTGGATCTGGTGACTGTGGTCCCCACCTGGGTTTCACCTAGCCCTGTTGACCATGGTCCTCATCACGGAAAAATGGCACCCGGTGACTGTGTTCCACACCTGGACCTCACCTGGAGCAGGTGACTCTGTTCCCCCTGTGGGTCTCACCGTGCTCTAGTGACTGTGAACCCCACTTTGGACTGACTTGGACCTGCTGACCCTGGTTGCCACCTGTGCGTTACCTCGAACTGTTGACTCTGGTCGTTCAAGGGTCTCCCCTGTACCTGGTGATCCTGGTTCCCACCTGGGTCTCACCTGGGCCTGGTGACTCTTGTCACCACCGGGGACTCACTTGGACCTGGTTACAGTGTTCCACACTGGGTCTCAAGTAGAACTCTTGACCATGGTCCCCAAGCCTGCCTCACATGGACCAGTTGCCTCTGATACCTACCAGCGCCTCACGTGTACCTGGTAACTCTGGTCCTCACCTGGGCCTCATCTGGACCTAGTGACTCTGGTCCCCACCTGGACTTCACCTGGATCTGGTGACTCTGGTCCCCACCTGGCCTTCACCTGGATCTGGTGACTCTGGTACCCACCTGGACCTCTCCTAGACCTGGTGACTCTCTTTCCAACATGGGCCTCACCTGGATCTGGTGACTCTGGTCCTCAGTTTGGCCTCACCTAGACCTGGTGTCTCTCGTCCCCACTTTGACCTAACTCAGAACTGCAGAATCTTGCCCCACCTAGGCCGCACCCAGACCTGGTGACTCTTGTCCCCAGCTATGCCTCAATTCGACCTGATGAATCTGGTCCTCACGTGGGCCTTAGATGGACCTGGGACTCAGCTGAATAGAGTGGCTGTTGTTCCCACAAAGGGCTCACCTGATACTGGTGACTGGGGTCTTTTTCTATGCCTCACCAGGACCTAGTGATTCTGTTCCCCTTCTGGGCCTGCATGGCCCTAGTGACTCTGGTCCTCACCCAGGCATCATTGGGACCTGGATACTCTATTCCACACCTGGGACTCACTTTGACCAGGGACCTCTGGTCCCATTCTGGGCCTCAAACTAAACTGGTTACTCTGGTTCCCCCTCTGGGCCTCACCCTTACCTGTTGAATCTGGTCACCCCTTGGGCTTCACTTTGGCCTGGTGAATCTGGTCCTTAGCTGGTACTCACCTGGATCTGGTGACTGGTCGCCACCTGGGCCTCACCTGGACCTGGTGAATCTCTTCCCCATCTGGGCCTCACCCAGTCCTGGTGACTTTGTTCCCCACCTGGACCTGATTGCTTTGGACACTTTCTTGGCCACACCTGGAAGTGGTGATTCTCGTTCCCACATGGACATCATGTGGACCTGGTGGCTGCAGTGTTTCTAGCTTCTCATGTACCTCGTGATTCTGGTCCCCACCAGGGCCTCAAAGGGACCTGGTGAGTGTGGTTGCCACCTGCACCACACCTGGAACTGATGATTCTGGTCTGCACCTGAGACTACCCTGGATCTGGTGACTGTGGTCCCCACCTGGGCTTCACCCGGATTTGGGGACTCCGGTCCCCATCCGGGCCTCAACTGTACCTGTTGACCATGGTCCTCAACTGGGCAAAATTGGGACCCGGTGACTGTGTTCCACAACTGGACCTCTCCTGGACCACATGACTCTGGTCCCCCTCTGGGTCTCACCGTGCCTTCGTGACTGTGAACCCCACTTTGGCCTGACTTGGACCTGCTGACCCTGGTTGCCACCTGCGCCTGACCTCGAACTGTTGACTCTGGTTCCTTCAAGGGCCTCCCCTGTACCTGGTGATCCTGGTCCCCACCTGGTCCTCACGTGGACGTGGTGACTCTAGTCACCACCGCGGTCTCACCTGGACCTGCTTACTGTGTTCCACACCTCGGCCTCAAGTAGACCTGTTGACCATGGTCCCCATGCCGGCCTCACATGGACATGTTGACTCTAATCCCCACCGGGGCCTCACGTGTACCTGGTAACTCTGGTCCTCACCTGGGCCTCATCTGGACCTAGTGACTCTGGTCCCCACCTGGGCTTCACCTGGAACTGGTGGCTCTGGTCCCCACCTGGGTTTCACCTGGAACTGGTGACGCTCTTTCCAACATGGACTTCACTTGGTGAATCTGGTCCTTAGCTGGTCCACATTGGATCTGGTGACTGGTCGCCACCTGGGCCTCACCTGGACTTGGTGAATACTGTTGCCACCTGCGCCCCCCCTGGAACTTGTGACTCTGGTCCCACCAGAACCTCACCTGGATCTGGAGGCTCTGGTTCCCATAAGGGGCTCTCCTGGACCTGGTTCTTGTGGTCTCCATCTAACCTCACCTGGAACACAATGACTCTGATCCATATTTGTGCCTCTCTTGGACCTGTGGACTCTGGTCCTTACCTGGGCATCATTGGGACCTGGATACTCTCTTATATACCTGGGCGTCACCTGGACCTGGTGACTGTGGTCCCACCTGGGCCTCACCTGGATGAGGTCACTGGTTCCCACAGGGACCTCACCTGGACCTGTTGACTCAGGTCCTCAAATGGGCATCATGGGACCTGTTATCTCAGTTCCAAATCGGGGCCTCACCTGGACCTAGTGATTCTCGTCCCCCTCTGGGCCTCACCCTGACCTGTTGACTCTGGTCCTCACCTGGATATCACAAGAACCGGGTGACTCTGGTCCCCCTTTGTGACTCACCCGGAGCTGGGGAGACTGGTACTCAACTGGGTCTCAACACGATCTGGTGAATCTACTCCTCACTTAGGCCTCGTCTGCACCTTGTGACTCTTATCCCACCTGGCATCAATGGGATATGGTTACTCTGTTCCCCACCTGGGGTTCATGTCCCCACTTGGACATGATAACTGTTCTCCGCACTTTGGCCTCAACTGGTCCTGATGACACTGGTCCCCCCACCTAGGCCTCAATCTGGACCTGGTGACTGTGGTCCCCACCTGGGTCTCACCTTGACCTGTTGCCTCTCGTTCCCACATGAACCACACCTGGACCTGGTGACTGTGGTGTCCTTGTAGACTCACATTTACCTGGTGACTCCGTTCCCGTCTAGGGCCTCACCTGGATCTGGTGACTATGGCCTGCAGGTTGGCTTCACCTGGAATTGGTGAGTGAGGTTGTCACCTGGGCCTCACCCATACCTGGTGACTCAGGTCCCTACGTGGGCCTCTTGGACCTGGTGAATCTAGTACTTACCTGGTCCTCTCCCCGACCCGGGGACTCTGGTCACGACCTGGGCCTCACCTGGACCTGGTGAATCTGTTCCATATCTTGGCCTCACCGAGTCCTGGTGACTTTGTTCCCCACTTGGACCTGATTGCTGTGGACTCTTTTTGCCTCACCTGGAACTGGTGACTCTGATCCTATCTGCGCGTCACCCAGATCTGGTGACCCTGGAACTCACCTGGGCATCATTGGTACCTGATTACTCTGTTCCACACCTGAGCCTCACCTGGACATGATGACTCTGGTACCTCTCTGGGCCTCACCCTGACCTGGTGACTCTGGTCCCCATCTGGATGTCACCTGGACCAGGTGATTCTGGTACCCCTCTAGGCCTCAACCAGATCTGGTGACTCTGGTCCTCAACTGGGCCTCACCTGGACCTAGTGAATATACTCGATGTGGGCCACATTTGGACCTGGTGACTCTGCTCCCTACCTGGGCATCATCGCGAGATGGTTCCACTGCATGGCCTGCAGGTTGGCCTCACCTGAACCTGGTAACTCTGGTCCCTACCTGGGCTTCATCGGGACACCGTTCCTCTGCATGGCCTGCAGGTTGGCCTCACCTGGACCTGTTGAGTGGGGTTTCCACATGGGCCTCACACATACCTGGTGACATAGGTCCCCAAGTGGGCCTCACTTGGACCTGGTGCATCTGATCCTTACCTGGTCCTCACCCAGAACTGGTAACTCTGGTCACCACCTGGGCATCACCTGGACAGGGTGAATCTGGTCCCCATCTGGGCCTCCCCCAGTCCTGATGACTTTGTTCCCCACCTGGAACTGATTGCTGTGGACTCCTTCTTGGCCTCACCTGGAACTGGTGACTCTCATCCTAACTGGGCCTAACTCAATCTGCGGACTCTTGTCCTCCCCTGTGGACCATTATGAACTGGATACTCTGTTCCACACGTGAGCCTCACCTGGACATGATGACTCTGGATCCACTCTGGGCCTCACCCTGACGTGGTGACTCTGGTCCTCATGTGGATGTCACCTAGACCAGGTGAATCTGGTACCCCTCTAGGCCTCCACTAGACCTGTTGAGTCTGGTCCTCAACTGGGCCTCACCGGGACCTAGTGAATATGCTCCCCAACTGTGCCTCATCTGGACCTGGTAACTCTGGTTCTACCTGGGCATCATCGGGACATGTTTACTGTATTCCCCACTGGGACTGACCTGATCCTGGTAACTCTGGTCCTGATTTGGCCTCTTCTGTACCAGGTGACTCTGGATCCACCTTGGGTTCACCGGTAACTGGTGACTCTGATCCTAAGCATGGCCTCACCTGACGTGGGGACTGTGGTCCCACCGGGACTGCACCTGGACCTCATGTCTCTGGTCCCAACTGGGCTTCACCAGGACCTGGTGTCTCTGGTACCCACCTTGGTAGCATCAGGATACGGTTACACTGTTCACTAACAGTGACCCAGCCGGACCTATTAACTCTGCTCTTCACCTGGGCCACACCTGGACATGTTGACACTGGTTCCCATCTGGGTCTCACCTGGACATGCTGAGTCGGATCCAAAACTGGTCCTCCCCTGTAACTGGTGATTCTCGTTCCCACATGGACATCATGTGGACCTGGTGGCTGCAGTGTTTCTAGCTTCTCATGTACCTCGTGACTCTGGTCCCCACCAGGGTCTCACAGGGACCTGGTGAGTGTGGTTGCCACCTGCACCTCAAGTGGACCTGGTCATTCTGGTCTGCACCTGAGACTACCCTGGATCTGGTGACTATGGTCCCCACCTGGGCTTCACCTGCTTTGGGGACTCCGGTCTCCATCTGAGCCTCACCTGGCCCTGTTGACCATGGTCCTCAACTGGGCAAAATTGGGACCCGGTGACTGTGTTCAACAACTGGACCTCACCTGGATCAGGTGATTCTGGTCTCCCTCTGGGTCTCACCGATCCCTAGTGACCGTAAACACAACTTTGCCCTGACTTGGACCTGCTGACCCTGGTTACCACCTGTGCCTCACCTCGAACTGTTGACTCTGGTACTTTCAAGGGCCTCCCCTGTACCTTGTGATCCTGGTCCCCACCTGGGTCTCACCTGGGCGTGGTGACCCATGTCACAACCGCGTACTCACCTGGAGCTGCTTACTGTGTTCCACATCTGGGCCTCAAGTAGACTTGTTGACCAGGGTCCCCAAGCGGGCCTCACATGGACCTGTTGCCTCTGATCCCCACCGGGGCCTCACGTGTACCTGGTAACTCTGGTCCTCACCTGGGCCTCATCTGGACCTATTGACTCTGGTCCCCACCTGGGCTTCACCTGGATATGGTGACTCTGGTCCCCTCCTGTACTTCACCTGGATCTGGTGACTCCGGTCCCCACCTGGAACTCTCCTGCACCTGGTGACTCTCTTTCCAACATGGACCTCACCTGGATCTGCTGACTCTGGTCCTCAGTTTGGCCTCACCTGGACCTGGTGTCTCTCGTCCCCACTTTGAACTAACTCAGAACTGCTGAATCTTGCGCGACCTAGGCCGCACCCAGACCTGGTGACTCTTGTCCCCAGCTATGCCTCAATTTGCCCTAATGAATCTAGTCCTCACGTGGGCCTCACATGGACCTGGGACTCAGCTGCATAGAGTGGCTCTGGTTCCCACAAGGGGCTCACCTGATACTGGTGACTGTGGTCTTATTCTATGCCTCACTAGGACCTGGTGATTCTGTTCCCCATCTGGGCCTGCATGGCCCTAGTGACTCTGGTCCTCAACCTGGAATCATTGGGAACTTGATACTTTATGCCACACCTGGGCCTCACTTTGACCAGGGACCTCTGGTCCCATTCTGGGCCTCAAACTAAACTGGTTACTCTGGTATCCCCTCTGGGCCTCACCCTTACCTGGTGACTCTGGTCACCCTTGGGCTTCACTTGTACCTGGTGAATCTGGTCCTTAGCTGGTCCGCACCTGGATCTGGTGACTGGTCGCCACCTGGGTCTCACCTGGACTTGGTGAATCCTGTTGCCACCTGCACCTCACCAGGACCTTGTGACTGTGGTCCCACCTGGACCTCACCTGGATCTGGTGGCTCTGGTTCTCATATGGGGCTCTCCTGGACCTGGTTCCTGTGGTCTCCATCTGGCCTCACCTGGAACACAATGACTCTGATCCATATTTGGTCCTCTCCTGGACCTGTTGACTCTTGTCCTTACCTGGGCATCATTGGGACCTGGATACTCTCTTATATACTAGGGCCTCACCTGGACCTTGTGACTGTGTTCCCACCTGGGCCTCACCTGGACGAGGTGACTGGTTCCCACAGGGACCTCACCTGGATCTGGTGACTCAGGTCCTCATATGGATATCAAAGGACCTGGTTTCTGAGTTCCACATCGGGGCCTCACCTGGACCTAGTGATTCTCGTTCCCCTCTGGGCCTCACCCTGACGTGCTGACTCTGGTCCCCCCCTGGATATCACCAGAACCGGGTGACTCTGGTCCCCCTCGGGACTCACCCGGAGCTGGGGTCACTGGTCCTCAACTGGGCCTCAACAGGACCTGGTGAATCTACTCCTCACTTAGGCCTCGTCTGGACCTTGTGACTCTTTTCCCACCTGGCAACAATGGGACATGGTTACTCTGTTCCGCACCTGGGCCTCACATGGACATGATAACTTTGCTCCGAACTTTGGCCTCAACTGATCCTGATGACCTTCGTCCCCCAACCGAGGCCTCAATCTGGACCTGGAGACTGTCGTCCTCACGTGGGTCTCACCTGGACCTGGTGACTCTCGTTCCCACATGAACCACACCTGGACCTGGTGACTGTGGTGTACTTGTAGACTCACATTTACTTGGTGACTCCGGTCCCCACTAGGCCCTAACCTGGATCTGGTGACTCTGGCCTGCAGGTTGGCCTCACCTGGACTTGGTTAGTGGGATGCCACCTGGGCCTCACACATACCTGGACTCAGGTCCCCACGTGGGCCTCTTGGACCTGGTGAATCTGGCCCTTACCTGGTCTTCTCCCAGACCCGGGGAATCTGGTCACAACCTGGGCCTCATGTGGACCTGGTGAATCTGGTCCCCATCTGGGCCTAACCCAGTCCTGGTGACTATGTTTCCCACCTGGAACTGATTGCTCTGGACTCTTTCTTGGCCTCACTTGGAACTGGTGACTCTGATCCCATCTGTGCGTCACCGAGACCTGGTGACTCTGGTCCTCACCTGGGCATCATTGGTACCTGGTTACTCTGTTCCACACCTGAGCCTCACCTGGACATGATGTCTCTGGGACCTCTCTGGGCCTCACCCTGACCTGGTGATCTGGTCCCCATCTGGATGTCACCTGGACCAGGGGATTTTGGAACCCCTCTAGGCCTCAACCAGTTCTGGTGACTCTTGTCCTCAACTGGGCCTCATCTGGACCTAGTGAATATGCTCCATCTGGGCCTCATTTGGACATGGTGACTCTGGTCACTCACTGGGCATTATCGGGAAATGGTTCCACTGCATGGCCTGCTGGTTTGCCTCACCTGGACCTGGTAACTCTGGTCCCTAGCTGGGCATCATCAGGACATGGTTCCTCATCATGGCCTGCAGGTAGGCCTCATCTTGACCTGGTGAGTGGAGTTCCCACCTGGGTCTTACCCATGCCTGGTGACACAGGTCCCCACGTGGGCCTCACTTGGACCTGGTGAATTTGGTCCTTACCTAGTCCTTACCCGGAACTGGTAAATCTGGTCACCACCTGGGAATCACCTAGACCTGGTGACTTTGTTCCCCACCTGGACCTGATTGCTGTGGACACCTTCTTGGCCTCACCTGGAAGTGGTAACTCTGATCCTAACTGGGCCTTTCCCAGATCTGGTGACTTTGGTCCTCACCTTCGGACAATTATGACCTGGATACTCTGTTCCACACCTGAGCCTCACCTGGACATGATGACTCTGGATCCCCTCTGGGCCTCACCCTGACATGGTTACTCTGGTCCCCATCTGGATGTCACCTAGACCAGGTGAATTAGGTACCCCTCTGGGCCTCAACCAGATCTGGGGCCTCTGGTCCTCAACTGAGCCTCACCTGGACCTAGTGAATATGCTCCATCTGTGCCTCATTTGGACCTGGTGACTCTGGTCCCTACGTGGGCAACATCGGGACATGGTTCCACATAATGGTCTGCAGGTTGGCCTCTTCTTGACCTGGTAACTCTGGTCCCTACCTGGGCATCATCGGGACACGGTTCCTCTGCATGGTCTGCAGGTTGGCGTCACCTGGACCTCGTACCTCTGGTACCTACCTGGGCATCATCGGGACACGGTTCCTCTGCATGGCCTGCAGATAGGCCTCACCTGGACCTGGAGAGTGGGCTTGCCATCTGGGCCTCACCCATACCTGGTGACACAGGTCTCACGTGGGCCTCACTTGGAACTGGTGAATCTGGTCCTTACCTGGTCTTCACCCGGAACAGATAACCATTGTCACCACCTGGGAATCACCTGGACCTGGTGAATCTGGTCCCCATCTGGGCCTCACCCAGTCCTGGTGACTTTGTTCCCCACCTGGACCTGATTGCTTTGGACCCTTTCTTGGCCTCACCTGGAACTGGTGACTCTTATCCTCTCTGTGCGTGACTCAGGCCTGGTGAATCTGGTCCTCACCTGGGAATCATTGGTACCTGGTGACTCTGTTCCACACCTGAGCCTCACCTGGACGTGATGACTCTGAAACCTCTCTGGGCCTCATCCTGACCTGGTGACTCTGGTCCCCATCTGGATGTCACCTGGACCAGGTGATTCTGGTACCCCTCTAGGGCTCAACCAGATCTGGTGTCTCGGGTCCTCAACTGGGACTCGGCTGGACTTAGTGAATATGCTCCATCTTGGCCTCATTTGGACCTGGTTACTCTGGTCCCTACCTGGGCATCATGGGGACCTGGTTCCACTGCATGGCCTGCAGGTTGTCCTCACCTGGACCTGGTAACTCTGGTCCCTACCTTGGCATTATCGGGACCCGGTTACTTTGCATGGCCTGCAGGTAGGCCTCACCTGGACCTGGTGAGTGGGGATGCCACTTGGGCCTCACGCATACCTGGTGACACAGGCCCCTACGTGGGCCTGACTTGGACCTGGTGTATCTGGTAATTCTGGTCACCACCTGGGAATCACCTGGACCTGGTGAATCTGGTAACTCTGGTCACCACCTGGGAATCACTTGGACCTGGTGAATCTGTGTCCCCATCTGGGCCTCACCCAGTCCTCGTGACTTTTTTCCCCACCTGGACCTGATTGCTGTGGACTCCTTCTTAGCCTCACCTGGAACTGTTGACTCTGATCCTAACTGGGCCTCACCCAGATCTGTTGACTCTGGTCCTCACCTGTGGACCATTATGACCTGGATACTCTGTTCCACACCTGAGACTCACCTGGACATGATGACTCTGGATCCCCTCTGGGCCTCTCCCTGACATGGTGACTCTGGTCCCCATCTGGAAGGCACCTAGTCCAGGTGAATCTGGTACCCCTCTATGCCTCAACTAGACCTGGTGACTCTGGTCCTCTACTGGGCCTCAACGGGACGTAGTGAATATGCTCCCCACCTTCGCCTCATCTGGACCTGGTGACTATGGCTCCACCTGGGCCTCACCTGTAACTGGTGACTCGGATCCTAAGCATGGCCTCACCTGACCTGGTGTCTGTGTTTCCCATCGGGACCTCATGTCTCTGGTCCTCATGTCTCTGGTCCTCATGTCTCTGGTCCCACCTGGGCCTCACCAGGACCTGGTGTCTCTGTACCCACCTGGGTAGCATCAGGATATGGTTACACTCTTCAGTAACAGTGACCCAGCCGTACCTATTAACTCTGGTCTTCACCTGGGCCACACCTGGACATGGTGGCACTGGTTCCCTCTTGGATCTCACGTGGACATGTGATTCAGATCCCTGCCTGATCCTCACCTGTAACTGGTGATTCTCGTTCCCACATGGACATCATGTGGATCTGGTGGCTGCAGTGTTTCTAGCTTCTCATGTACCTCGTGACTCTGGTCCCCACCAGGGCCTCACCGGTACCTGTTGTGTGTGGTTGCCACCTGCACCTCACCTGGACCTGGTGATTCTGGTCTGCGCCTGAGACTACCCTGGATCTGGTGACTGTTGTCCCCACCTGGGCTTCACCTGGATTTTGGGCTCTCGTTCCCATCTGAGGCTCACCTGGCCCTGTTGACCATGGTCCTCAACTGGGCAAAATTGGGACCCGGTGACTGTGATCCACAACTGGTCCTCACCTGGACCAGGTGACTCTGGTCCCCCTCTGGGTGTCACCGTGCCCTAGTGACTGTGAACCCCACTTTGGCCTGACTTGGACCTCCTGACCATGGTTGCCACCTGCGCCTGACCTCGAACTGTTGACTCTGGTTCTTTCAAGGGCCTCCCCTGGACGTGGTGATCCTGGTGCCCACATGGGCCTGACCTGGACCTGGGGACTCTTGTCACCACCGGGAACTCACCTGGACCTGCTTACGGTGTTCCACACCTGGGCCTCAAGTAGACCTGTTGACCATGGTCCCCAAGCCAGCCTCACATGGACATGTTGCCTCTGATCCCCACCGGGGCTTCACGTGTACCTGGTAACTCTGGTCCTCATCTGGGTCTCATCTGGACCTAGCGACTCTGGTCCCTCCCTTGGCTTCACCTGGATCTGGTGACTCTGGTCCCCACCTGGACTTCACCTGGATCTTCTGACTCTGGTCCACACCTGGACCTGACCTGCATCTGGTGACTCTGGTCCTCAGTTTGGCCTCATCTGGATCTGACATCTCTCGTCCCCACTTTGACCTAACTCAGAACTGCTGAATCTTGCCCCACCTCGGCCGCACCCAGACTTGGTGACTCTTGTCCCCAGCTATGCCTCAATTCGACCTGATGAATCTGCTCCTCACGTGGGCCTCACATGGACCTGGGACTCAGCTGGATAGAGTGGCTCTGGTTCCCACAAGGGGCTCACCTGATATAGCTGACTGTGGTCTTATTCTATGCCTCACCTGGTCCTAGCGATTCTGTTCCCATCTGGGCCTGTTGGCCCTAGTGACTCTGGTCCTCACCCAGGAATCATTAGGACCTGGATACTCTATTCCACACCTGTGCCTCACATTGACCATGGACCTCTCGTCCCATTCTGGGACTCAAACTAAACTAGTTACTGGTTCCCCTTTGGGCCTCACCCTTACCTGGTAACTCTGGTCACGCTTTGGGCTTCACTTCACCAGATGAACCACATTTGGACCTGGTGACTGTGGTGTTCTTGTATACTCACATGTACCTGGTGACTCCAGTCCCCACTAGGGCCTCACCTGGATCTGGTGACTCTGGCCCGCCGGTTTGCCTCACCTAGACCTGGTGAGTGGGGTTGCCACCTAGGCCTCACACATAGCTGGTGACTCAGGTCCCCACGTGAGCCTCTTGGACCTGGTGAATCTGGTCGTTACCTGGTCCTTTCCGAGACCCGGGGACTCTATCCCCACCTGGGCCTCACCTGGACCTGGTGAATCTGGTCCCATCTGGGTCTCACCCTCGTCTGGTGACTTTGTTCCCCACCTGGACCTGATTGCTGTGAACTCTTTCTTGGCCTCACCTGCAACTGGTGACTCTGATCCTATCTGCGCCTCACCCAGATCTGGTGACTCTGGTCCTCACCTGGGCATCATTGGTACCTGGTGACTCTCTTCCTCACCTGAGCCTCACCTGGACCCGATGACTCTGGAACCACTCTGAGCATCCCCCTGACCTGGTGACTCTCGTCCCCATCTGGATATCACCTGGACCAGGTGATTCTGGTACCCTTCTAAGACTCAAGTAGATATGGTGAAACTGGTCCTCAACTGGACCTCACCTGGACCTAGTGAATATGCTCCATCTGGGCCTTATATGGACCTGGTGACTCTGGTCCCTACCTGGGCATCATCGGGATATGGTTCCACTGCATCGCCTGCAGATTGGCCTCAACTGGACCTGGCAAATCTGGTCCCTACCTGAGCATCACCGGGACATGGTTCTTCTGCATGGCCTGCAGGTTGGCCTCACCTGGACCTGGTGAGTGGGGTTGCCACCTGGGCCTCCTCCATACCTTGTGACACAGGGCCCCACGTGGGCCTCCCTTTGACCTGGTGAATCTGGTCCTTACCTGGTCCTCACTCGGAACTAGTAAGTCTGGTCACAACATGGGAATCATCTGTACCTGGTGAATCTGGTCCCCATTGGGCCTCACTCAGTCCTGATGACTTTGTTCCCACCTGGACCTGATTGCTGTGGACTCCTTTTGGGCCTCACCTGGAACGGGTGACTCTGATCCTAACTGGGGCTCACCCAGATCTGGTGACTCTGGTCCTCACCTGTGGACCATTATGACCTGGATACTCTGTACCTCACCTGAGACTCACCTGGACATGATGATGCTGGATCCCCTCTGGGCCTCAGCCTGACATGGTGACTCTGGTCCCCATCTGGATATCACCAGAATCGGGTGACTCTGTTCCCCCTCTGGGACTCACCCAGTGCTGGGACACTGGTCCTCATCTGGGCACAACTGGACCTGGTGAATCTACTCCTCACTTAGGTCTCGTCTGGACTTTGTGACTCTTTTCCCACCTGGCATCAATGGGACATGGTTACTCTGTTCCCACTGGGCCTCACCTGGACATGATAACTTTGCTCCACACTTTGGCCTCAACTGGTCCTGATGACACTGATCCCCCCACCTAGGCCTCAAACTGAACCTGGTGACTGTGGTCCCCACCTGGGTCACACCTGGACCTGGTGGTCTCGTTCTTACATGAACCACGCCTGGACCTGGTGACTCTGGCGTTCTTGTAGACTCACTTTTACCTGGTGAATCTGGTCCCCACTAGGGACTCACGTGGATCTGGTGACTCTGGCCTGCAGGTTGGTCTCACCAGGACCTGGTGAGTGGGGTTGCCACCTGGGCCTCACCCATACCTGGTGACTCAAGTCCCTACGTGGGCCTCTTGGACCTGGTGAATCTTGTCCTTTCCCGGTCCTCTCCTAGACCCGGGGACTCTTGTCACCACCTGGGCCTCACCTGGACCTGGTGAATCTGGTCCCCATCTGGGCCTCACCCAGTCCTGGTGACTTTGTTCCCCACCTGGACCTGATTGCTGTGCCTTTTCTTGGCCTCACCCGGACTGGTGAGTCTGATCCTATCTGTGCGTCACCCAGACCGGGTGACTCTTGTCCTCACCTGGGCATCATTGGTACCTGGTGACTCTGTACCACACCTGAGCCTCACCTGGAAATGTTGACTCTGGAACCGCTCTGGGCCTCACCCTGACCTAGTGACTCTGGTCCCCATCTGGATATCACATGGACAAGGTGATTCTGGTACCCCCTAGGACTCAAACAGATCTGGTGACTCTGGTCTTCAAAGGGGACTCACCTGTACATAGTGAATATGCTCCATCTGGGCCTCATTTGGACCTGGTGACTCTGGTCCATACCTGGGCATCATCGGGATATGGTTCCACTGCATGTCCTGCAGGTTGGCCTCCCCTGGACCTGGTAAGTCTGGTCTCTACCTGGGCATCATCTTGATATGTTTCCACTGCATGGCATGCAGGTTGGCCTCACCTGGACCTGGTAAATATTCTCCCTACCTGGGCATCATTGGGATATGGTTCCACTGCATGGCCTGCAGGTTGGCCTCACCTGGACCTGGTGAGTGTTATTGCCACCTGGGCCTCACCCATACCTGGTGACTCAGGTCCACGTGGGCCTCTTGGACCTAGTGAATCTGGTCCTTACTGGTCCTTTCCCAGAACGGGGACTCTGGTCAACACCTGTGCCTTACCTGGACCTGGTGAATCTGTTACCCCTCTAGGCCTCAACAAGATCTGGTGACTCTGATCCTATCTGCGCATCACCCAGACCTGGTGACTCTGGTCCTCACCTGAGCATCATTGGGACCTGGTGACTCTGTTCCACACCTGAGCCTCACCTGGACATGATGACTCTGGAACCTCTCTGGGACAACCCTGACCTGGTGACTGTGGTCCCCATCTGGATGTCACCTGGACCAGGTGATTCTGGTACCCTTCTAGGCCTCAACCAGATCTGGTGACTCTGGTCCTCAACTGGGCCTCACTTGGACCTAGTGAATATGCACCATCTGGGCCTCTTTTGGACCTGGTGACTCTGGTCCCTACCTGGGCATCATCGGGACATGGTTCCACTGCATGGCCTGCAGGTTGGCCTCAGCTGGACCTTGTAACTCTGGTCCCTACCTGGGCATCACCGGGACAGGGTTCCTCTGCGTGGACTCCAGGTTGGCCTCACCTGGCCCTAGTGATTGGGGTTGCCACCTGGGGCTCACCCATACCTGGTGACACAGGTCCCCACGTGGGCCTCACTTTGACCTGGTGAATCTGGTCCTTTCCTGGTCCTCACCCGGACCTGGTAACCCTGGTCACCACCTGGGAATCACCTGGACCTGGTGAATCTGGTCCACCTCTGGGCCTCACCTAGTCTTGTTGACTTTCTTCCCCACCTGGACCTGATTGCTGTGGACTCCTCTTGGCCTCAACTGGATCTGGTGACTCTGATCCTAACTGGGCCTCACACAGATCTGGTGACTCTGGTCCTCACATGTGGACCGTTATGACCTGGATACTCTGATCCACACCTGAGGCTCACCTGGACATGATGACTCTGGAACCTCTCTGGTCCTCACCCTGACCTGGTGACTCTGGTCCCCATCCGGATGTCACATTGACTAGGTGAATCTGGTATCCTCTAGGCCTCAACTTTACTGGTGACTCTGGTCCTGACCTGGGCCTCACGGGGACCTAGTGAACATGCTCCCAACCTGCGCCTCATCTGGACCTGGTGACTGGTTCTACCTGGGCATCATCGAGACATGGTTACTCTATTCCCCACTGGGACTGACCTGATCCTGGTAACTCTGGTCCTGACTTTGGCCTCTTCTCTACCAGGTGACTCTGGCTCCACCTGGGCCTCACCTGTAACTGGTGACTCTGATCCTAAGCATGGCCTCACCTGACCTGGTGACTGTGGTTTCCATCGGTACCTCACCTGGTCCTCATGTCTCTGGTCCCAACTGGGACTCACCAGGACCTTGTATCTGGTACACACCTGAGTAGCATCAGGATATGGTTACACTGTTCACTAACAGTGACCCGGCCGGACCTATTAACTCTCGTCTTCACCTGGTCCACATTTGGACATGGTGACACTGGTTCCCACCAGGGTCTCACCTGGACATGGTGACTCAGATCCCCACCTGGTCCTCACTTGTAACTTGTAATTCTCGTTCCCACATGGACATCATGTGGACCTGGTGGCTGCAGTGTTTCTAGCTTCTCATGTACCTCGTGACTCTGGTCCCCACCAGGGACTCACCCGGACTTGGTGAGTGTGGTTGCCACCTGCACCTCACCAGGACCTGGTGATTCTGGTCTCCACTTGAGACTACCCTGGATCTGGTGACTGTGGTCCCCACCTGGGCTTCACCTGAATTTGGGGACTCCGGTCCCCATCTGGGCCTCACCTGGCCCTGTTGACCATGGTCCTCAACTGGGCAAAATTGGGACCCGGTGACTCTGTTCCACAACTGGATCTCACCTGGACAAGGTGACTCTGGTTCCCCTATGGGTCTCACTATGCCCTAGTGACTGTGAACCCCACTTTGGCCTGACTTGGACCTGCTGACCCTGGTTGCCACCTGCGCCTGACCTCGAATGTTGACTCTGGTTCTCTCAAGGGCCTCCCCTGTACCTGGTGATCCTGATCCCCAATTGGGCCTCAACTGGACGTGGTGACTCTTGTCACCACCGGGGACTCACCTGGACATGATTACTGTGTTCCACACCTGGGCCTCAGGTAGACTTGTGGACCATGGTCCCCAAGCCGGGCTCACGTGGACCTTTTTGCTCTGATCCCCGCCAAGGGCTCACGTGTATCTGGTAACTCTGATCCTCACCTGGGCCTAATCAGGACCTAGTGACTCTGGTCCCCACCTGTGTTTCACATGGATCTGGTGACTCTGGTCCCCACCTGGACTTCACCTGGATCTGGTGACTCTGGTCCCCACCTGGACCTCTCCTGGACCTGGTGACTCTCGTTCCAACATGGACCTCACCTGGATCTGGTGACTCTGGTCCTCAGTTTGGCCTCACCTGGACCTGGTGTCTCTCGTCCCCACTTTGACCTAACTCAGAACTGCTGAATCTTGCCCCACCTAGCCCGCACCCAGACCTGGTGACTCTTGTCCCGAACTATGCCTTAATTCGACCTGATGCATCTGGTCCTGACGTGGGGGTCACATGGACCTGGGACACAGCTGGATAGAGTGGCTCTGGTTCCCACAAGGGGCACACCTGATACTGGTGATTGTGGTCTTATTCTATGCCTCACCAGGACCTAGTGATTCTGTTCCCCATCTGAGCCTACATGGCCATAGTGACTCTGGTCCTCACCCAGGCATCATTGGGACCTGGATACTCTATGCCACACCTGGGCCTAGTTTGACCAGGGATCTCTGGTCCCATTTTGGGCCTCAAACTAAACTGATTACTCTGGTTCCCCTCTGGGCCTCACCCTTACCTGGTGACTCTGGTCACCCCTTGGGCTTCACTAGGGCCTCGTGAATCTGGTCCTTAGCTTGTCCGCACCTGGCCCTGGTGACAGGTCACCACGTGGGCCTCACCTGGACTTGGTGAATCATGTTGCCACCAGCGCCTCACCTGGACCTTGTGACTGTGGTCCCTCCTG
This sequence comes from Canis lupus baileyi, assembly GCF_048164855.1. NCBI lineage: Eukaryota > Metazoa > Chordata > Mammalia > Carnivora > Canidae > Canis > Canis lupus. Next base: position 42,761,445 of record NC_132866.1, read on the forward strand.
GACCTCACCTGGATCTGGTGGCTCTGGTTCCCATATGGGGCTCTCCTGGATCTGTTCCCTGTGGTCTCCCTCTGGCCCCACCTGGAAGACAATGACTCTGATCTATATTTGGGCCTCTCCTGGACCTGTTGACTCTGGTCCTTAACTGGGCATCATTGGGACCTGGATACTCTCTTATATACCTGGGCCTCACCAGGACCTGGTGACTGTGGTCCCACCTGGGCCTCACCTGGACGGGGTGACTGGTTCCCACAGGGACATCAACTGGACCTGGTGACTCAGGTCCTCATATGGGCATCTTGGGACCTGGTTTCACAGTTCCACATCGGGGCCTCACCTGGACCTAGTGATTTTCTCCCCCTCTGGGCCTCATCCTGACTTGTGACACTGGTCCCCACATGGATATCACCAGAACCGGGTGACACACCCGGAGCTGGGGACACTGGTCCTCAGGTGGGCCTCAACAGGACCTGGTGAATCTACTCCAATCTTAGGCTTCGTCTAGACCTTGTGACTCTTTTCCCACCTGGCATCAATGGGATATGGTTACTCTGTTCCCCACCTGGCCCCACCTGGACATGATAACTTTGCTGCACACTTTGGCCTCAACTGGTCCTGATGACTCTCGTCCCCAAACCTAGGCCTCAATCTGGACCTGGTGACGGTCGTCCCCAACTGGGTCTCAGGTGGACCTGGTGACTTCCGTTCCCACATGAACCACACCTGGGTCTGGTGACTGTGGTGTTCTTGTAGACTCACATTTACCTTGTGAATCCCGTCCCCACTAGGGCCTCACCTGGATCTGGTGACTCTGGCCTGCAGGCTGGCCTCCCCTGGACCTGGTGAGTGGGCTTGCCACCTGGGCCTCACCGATACATGGTGACACCGGTCCCCACGTAGGCCCCAGTATCTTGGTGAATCTCGTCCTTACCTGGTCCTCAACCAGACCTGGTAACCCTAGTCACCACCTGGGAATCACCTGCACCTGGTGTATCTGGCCCCATCTGGGCCTCACCCAGTCCTGGTGACTTTGTTCCCCACCTGGACCTGATTGCTGTGTACTCCTTCTTGGCCTCAACTGGAACTGGTGACTCTGATCCTAACTGGGCCTCACCCAGATCTGGTGACTCTGGTCCTCACCTGTGGACCATTATGACCTGGATACTCTGTTCCACACCTGAGCCTCACCTGGACATGATGACTCTTGATCCCTTCGGGGCCTCACCCTGACATGGTGACTCTGGTCCCCATCTGGATGTCACCTAGACCAGGTGAATCTGTTACCCCTGAAGGGCTCAAATATACCTGGTGACACTGGTCCTCAACTGGGTCTCACCGAGACCTAGTGAATATGCTCCCCACCTGCGCCTCATCTGGACCTGGTGACCCTGGGTCTACCTGGGCATCATCGGAACATAGTTACTCTGTTCCCCACTGGGACTGACCTGATCCTGGTAACTCTGGTCCTGACTTTGGCCTCTTCTGTACCAGGTGACTCTGGCTCCACCTGGGCCTCACCTGTAACTGGTGACTCTGATCCTAAGCATGGCCTCACCTGACATGGTGACTGTGGTTCCCATCGGGACCTCACCTGGACCTCATGTCTCTGGTCCCACCTGGGCCTCACCAGGACCTGGTGTCTCTGGTACCCACCTGGGTAGCATCAGGATATGGTTACACTGTACACTAACAGTGACCCAGCCGGACCTATCAACTCTGGTCTTCACCTGGGCCACTCCTACACATGGTGACACTCGTTCCCACCTGTGTCTCACCTGGAAATTGTGAGTCAGATCCCCACCTGGTCCTAACCTGTAAATGGTGATTCTCGTTCCCACATGGATATCATGTGGACCTGGTGGCTTCAGTGTTTCTAGTTTGTCATGTACCTCGTGACTCTGGTCCCCACCAGGGCCTCACCGGGACCTGGTGAGAGTGGTTGCCAACTGCACCTCACCTGGACCTGCTGATTCTGGTCTGCACCTGAGACTACCCTGGATCTGGTGACTGTTGTCCCCAGCTGGGCTTCACCTGGATTTGGGGACACCGGTCCCCATCTTGGCCTCACCTGGTCCTTTTGACCATGGTCCTCAACTGGGCAAAATTGGGACGCGGTGACTGTGTTCCACAACTGAACCTCACCTGGACCACGTGACTCTGGTGCCGCTCTGGGTCTCACCAAGCCCTAGTTACTGTGAACCCCACTTTGGCCTGACTTGGACCTGCTGACCCTGGCTGAAACCTGCGCCTGACCTCGAACTGTTGACTCTGGTTCTTTCAAGGGCCTCCCCTGTACCTGGTGATCCTGGTCCGCAACTGGGCCTCACCTGGACGTGGTGACCCTTGTCACCACTGGGGACTCACCTGGACCTGCTTACTGTGTTCCACACCTGGGCCTCAAGTAGACCTGTTGACCATGGTCCCCAAGCCGGCCTCACATGGACCTGTTGCCTCTGATCCCCACCGGGGCCTCACGTGTACCTGGTAACTCTGGTCCTCACCTGGGCCTCTTCTGGACCTAGTGACTCTGGTCCCCACCTGTGCTTCACCTGGATCTGGTGACTCGGGTCCCCACCTGGACCTCTCCTGGATCTGGTGATTCTGGTCCTCAGTTTGGCCTCACCAGGACCTGGTGTCTCTCGTCCCCACTTTGACCTAACTCAGAACTGCTGAATCTTGACCCACCTAGGCCGCATCCAGACCTGGTGACTCTTGTCCCCAGCTATGCCTCAATTCGACCTGATGAATCTGGTCCTCACGTGGGCCTCACATGGACCTGGGACTCACCTGGATAGAGTGTCTTTGGTTCCCAAGGGGCTCACCTGATACTGTTCACTGTGGTCTTATTCTATGCCTCACCAGGACCTAGTGATTCTGTTCCCCATCTGGGACTCCATGGCCCTAGTGACTCTGTTCCTCACCCAGTCATCATTGGTACCTGGATACTCTATTCTACACCTGGGCTTCACTTTGTCCAGGGACCTCTGGTCCCATTCTGGTCCTTAAACTAAACTGATTACTCTGGTTCCCGCTCTGGTCCTCACCCTTACCTGGTGACTCTGGTCTCCCCTTGGGCTTCACTTGGGCCTGGTGAATCTGGTCCTTAGCTGGTCCGCACCTGGATCTGCTGACTGGTCGTCACCTGGACCCCACGTGTACTTGGTGAATCCTCTTGCCACCTGCGCCTCACCTGGACCTTGTGACTGTGGTCCCACCTGGAACTCAATTGGATCTGGTGGCTCTGGTTCCCACATGGGGCTCTCCTGGACCTGGTTCCTGTGGTCTCCATCTGGCCTCACCTGGAACACAATGACTGTGATCTATATTTGGGCCTCTCCTGGACCTGTTGACTCTGGTCCTTACCTGGGCATCATTGGGACCTGGATACTCTCTTAAATACCTGGGCCAAACCTTGACCTGGTGACTGTGGTCCCACCTGGGCCTCACCTGGACGAAGTGACTGGTTCCCACAAGGACCTCACCTGGACCTGGTGACTCAGGTCCTCATATGGGCATCATGGGACCTGGTTTCTCAGTTCCACATCGGGGCCTCACCTGGACCTAGTGATTCTCGTCCCATTATGGTCTTCACCCTGACGTGGTGACTCTGGTCCCCACCTGGATATCACCAGAACCGGTTGACGCTGGTCCCCCTCTGGGACTCACCCGGAGCTGGGGACACTGGTCCTCAACTGGGCCTCAACACGACCTGGTGAATCTACTCCTCACTTAGGCCTCGTCTGGACCTTGTGACTCTTTTCCCACCTGGCATCAATGGGACATGATTAGTCTGTTCCCCACCTGGGCCTCACCTGGACATGAGAACTTTGCTCCACACTTTGGCCTCAACTGGTCCTGATGACTCTGGTCACCTGACCTAGGCGTCAATGTGGAACTGATTGCTGTGGACTTCTTCTTAGCCTCAACTGGAACTGGTGACTCTGATCCAGATTGAAGATCCCCAATCTGGGCCTCACCTGGCCTTGTCAACCATGGTCCTCATCTGGCAAAATTGGGACCCGGTGACTGTGTTCCACCCCTGGACCTCACTTGGACCAGGTGACTCTGGTCCCCCTCTGGGTCTCACCGTGCCCTAGTGACTGTGAACCCCACTTTGGCCTGACTTGGACCTGCTGACCCTGGTTGACACCTGCGCCTGACCTCGAACTGTTGACTGGTTCATTCAAGGGCTTCCCCTGTACATGGTGATCCTGGTCCCCCCCTGTGACTCACCTGGACGTGGTGACTCTTGTCACCACCGGGGACTCACCTGGACCTGGTTACTGTGTTCCACACCTGGGCCTCAATTAGACCTGTTGACCATGGTACCGAAGCCGGCCTCATATGGACCTGTTGCCTCTGATTCCCACCGGGGCTTCACGTGTACCTGGTAAACTGGTCCTCACTTGGGCCTCATCTGGACCTAGTGATTCTGGTCCCCACCTTGGCTTCACCTGGATCTGGTGACTCTGGTGCTCAGTTTGGCCTCACCTATACCTGGTGACTCAGGTCCTCATTTGGGCATTATGGGACCTTTTTTCAAAGTTCCACATCGGGGCCTCACCTGAAACTAGTGATTCTCGTCCCCCTCTGGGCCTCACGCTGACGTGGTGAGTCTTATAACCACCTGGATATCAACAGAACCGGGTGAATCTGGTCACCCTCTGGGACTCACCCGGAACTGGGGACACTGGTGCTCAACTGGGCCTCAACAGGACCTGGTGAATCTAGTCCTCACTTAGGCCTCATCTGTACCTTGTGACTCTTTTCCCACCTGGCATCAGTGGGACATGGTTACTCTGTTCCCCACCTAGACATCACCTGGACATGATAACTTTGCTCCACACTTTGGCCTCAACTTGTCCTGATCAATTTGTTCCCCCCACCTAGGCCTCAATCTGGACCTGGTGACTATGGTCCCCACCTGGGTCTCACCTGGACCTGGTGACTCTCGTTCCCACATGAACCACACCTGGACCTGGTGAATGTGGTTTTCTTGTAGACTCACATTTACCTGGTGACTCCGGTCCCCACTAGGGCCTCACCTGGATCTGGTGACTCTGGCCTGCAAGTTGGCCTCACCTGGACTTGGTGAGTGGGGTTGCCACCTGGGCCTCACCCATACCTGGTGACTCAGTTTCACACGTGGGCCTCTTGGACCTGGTGAATCTCGTCCTTACCTGGTCCTCTCCCAGACCCGGGGACTCTGGTCACCACTTCGCCTCACCTGGACCTGGTGAATCTGGTCCCCATCTGGGCCTCACCCAGTCCCGGTGGCTTTGTTCACCACCTGGACCTGATTGCTGTGGACTCTCTCTTGGCCTCACCTGGAACTGGTGACTCTGATCCTATCTGAGCGTCACCAAGACCTTGTGACTCTGGTCCTCACCTGGGCTTCATTGGTACCTGGTGACTCTGTTCCACACCTGAGCCTCCCCTGGACATGATGACTCTGGAACCTCTCTGGGCCTCACCCTGACCTGGTGACTCTTGTCCCCATCTGGATGTCAACTGGACCAGGTGATTCTTGTACCCCTCTAATACTCAACCAGATCTGGTGACTCTGGACCTCAACTGGGCCTCACCTGGACCTAGTGAATATGCTCCAACTGGGCCTCATTTGGATCTGGTGACTCTGGTCACTTCCTGGGCATCATCGGGACATGGTTCAGCTGCATGGCCTGCAGGTTGGCCTCACCTGGACCTGGTGAGTGGGGTTGGCACCTGGGCCTCACCCATACATGGTGACACAGGTCCCCGTGGGCCCAGTATGACCTGGTGAATCTCGTCCTTACCTGGTCCTCACCCGCACCTGGTAACCCTGATCACCACATGGGAATCACCTAGACCTGGTGAATCTGGTCCCCATCTGGGCCTCACCGAGTCCTGGTGACTTTGTTCCCCTCTGGATCTGATTACTGTGGACTCCTTCTTGGCCTCAACTGGAAGTGGTGACTCTGATCCAACCTGGGTCTCACCCAGATCTGGTGACTCTGGTCCTCACCTGTGGACCATTATGACCTGGATACTCTGTTCCACACCTGAGCCTCACCTGGACATGATGACTCTGAATCCCCTCTGGGCCTCACCCTGACATGGTGACTCTGGTCCCCATCTGGATGTCACCTAGACTAGGTGAATCTGGTACCCCACTAGGGCTCAAATAGACCTGGTGACACTGGTCCTCAACTGGGTGTCACCGAGACCTAGTGAATATGCTCCCCACTTGCGCCTCATCTGGACCTGGTGACGCTGGGTCTACCTGGGCATCATCGGGACATGGTTACTCTGTTTCCCACTGGGACTGACCTGATCCTGGTAACTCTGGTCCTTACTTTGGCCTCTTCTGTACCAGGTGACTCTGGCTCCACCTGGGCCTCACCTGTAACTGGTGACTCTGATCCAAAGCATGGCCTCTCCTGACCTGGTGACTGTGGTTCCCATCGGGACCTCACCTGGACCTCATGTCTCTGGTTCCACCTGGGCCTCACCAGGACCTAGTGTCTCTGGTACACACCTGGGTAGCATCAGGATATGGTTACACTGTTCACTAACAGTGACCCAGCCGGACCTATTAACTCTGGTCTTCCCCTGGGCCACACCTGGACATGGTGACACTCGTTCCCACCTGGGTCTCACCTGGAAATGGTGAGTCAGATACCCACCTCTTCCTAACCTATAACTGTTGATTCTCGTTCCCACATGGACATCATGTGGACCTTGTGGCTGCGGTGTTTCTAGTTTGTCATGTACCTTGTGACACTGGTCCCCACCAGGGCCTCACTGGGACCTGGTGAGTGTGGTTGCCACCTGCACCTCACCTGGACCTGGTGATTCTGGTCTGCACCTGAGAGTACCCTGGATCTGGTGACTGTGGTCCCCACCTGGGCTTCACCTGGATTTGGGGACTCTCGTCCCCATGTGAGGCTCACCAGGCCCTGTTGACCATGGTCCTCAACTGGGCAAAATTGGGACGCGGTGACTGTGTTCCACAACTGGACCTCACCTGGACCACGTGACTCTGGTGCCCCTCTGGGTCTCACCATTCCCTAGTCACTGTGAACCCCACTTTCCCCTGACTTAGACCTGCTGGCCCTGGTTGAAACCTGCGCCTGAACTCGAACTGCTGACTCTGGATCTTTCAAGGGCCTCCCCTGTACCTGGTGATCCTGGTCCGAACCTGGGCCTCACCTGGACGTGGTGACTCTTGTCACCATGGGGACTCACCTGGACCTGCTTACTGTGTTCCACACCTGGGCCTCAAGTAGACCTGTTGACCATGGTCCCCTAGCCGGCCTCACATGGACCTGTTGCCTCTGATCCCCACCGGGGCCTCACGTGTACCTTGTAACTCTGGTCCTCACCTGGGCCTCATCTGGACCTAGAGACTCAGGTCCCCACCTGGGCTTCACCTGGATCTGGAGACTCTGGTCCCCATCTGGACTTCACCTGGATCTGGTGACTCTGGTCCCAATCTGGACCTCTCCTGGACTTGGTGTCTCTCTTGCCCACTTTGACCTAACTCAGAACTGCTGAATCTTGCTCCACCTATTAGGCACCCAGACCTGGTGACTCTTGTCCCTAGCTATTCCTCAATTCGACCTGATGAATCTGGTCCTCACGTGGACCTCACATTCACCTGGGACTCAGCTGGAAAGAGTGGCTCTGGTTCCCACTAGGGGCTCACCTGATACTGCTGAATGTGGTCTTATTCTATGCCTCACCAGAACCTAGTGATTCTGTTCCCCATCTGGGCCTGCATGGCCTTAGTGACTCTGGTCCTCACTCAGGCATCATTGGGACCTGGATACTCTATTCCACACCTGGGCCTCACTTTTACCAGGAACCGCTGGTCCCATTCTGGGCCTCAAACTAAACTGGTTACTCTGGTTCCCCCTCTTAACCTCACCCTTACCTGGTGACTCTGGTCACCCCTTGGGCCTCCCCTGGGCCTGGTGACTCTGGCCTGCAGGTTGGCCTCACCTGGACTTGATTAGTTGATGCCACCTGGGCCTCACCCATACCTGGTGACTCAGGTCCCCACATGGGCCTCTTGGACCTGGTGAATCTGGCCCTTACCTGGACTTCTCCCAGACCCGGGGAATCTGGTCACAACATGGGCCTCACCTGGACCTGGGGAATCTGGGTCCAAATGGCCTAACCCAGTCCTGGTGACTATGTTCCCCAACTGGACCTGATTGCTCTGGACTCTTTCTTGCCCTCACCTTGAACTGGTGACTCTGATCCTATTACCTAGTCCTCACCCGGAACTGGTAAATCTGGTCACCACCTGGGCATCACCTAGTCCTGGTGACTTTGTTCCCCACGTGGACCTGATTGCTGTGGACACCTTCTTGGCCTCACATGGAAGTGGTAACTCTGATCACAACTGGGCCTCTCCCAGATCTGGTGACTCTGGTCCTCACCTGGGCCTCATCTGGACCTAGTGACTCTGGTCCCCACCTGGGCTTCACCTGGATCTGGTGACTCGGGTCCCCACCTGGATTTCACCTGGAACTGGTGACTCTGGTCCATACCTGAACCTCTCCTGGACCTGGTGACTATGGTCCTCACCTGGGCCTCATCTGGAACTAGTGACTCTGGTCCCCCCTGGGAATCACCTGGACCGGGTGAATCTGGTCCCCATCTGGGCCTCCCCCAGTCCTGGTGACTTTGTTCCCCACCTGGACCTGATTGCTGTGGACTACTTCTTGGCCTCACCTGGAACTGGTGACTCTCATCCTAACTGGGTCTAGCTCAATCTCCTGACTCTGGTTCTCCCCTGTGGACCACTATGAACAGGATACTCTGTACCACACCTGAGCCTCACCTGGACATGATGACTCTGGATCCACTCTGGGCCTCACCCTGACGTGGTAACTCTGGTCCCCATGTGGATGTCACCTAGACCAGGTGAATCTCGTACCCCTCTAGGCCTCAACTAGACCTGGTGACTCTGGTTCTCACCTGGGCCTCACCGGGACCTAGGGAATATTCTCCCCAACTGTGCTTCATTTGGACCTGGTGACTCTGGTTCTACCTGGGCATCATCGGGACATGGATACTGTATTCCCCACTGGGACTGACCTGATCCTGGTAACTCTGGTCCTGATTTGGTCTCTTCTTTACCAGGTGACTCTGGATCCACCTTGGGTTCACCGGTAACTGATGACTCTTATCCTAAGCATGGCCTCACCTGACCTGGTGACTGTGGTTCCCATCAGGACCTCACCTGGACCTCATGTCTCTGGTCCCAAGTGGGCCTCACCAGGACCTGGTGTCTCTGATACCCACCTTGGTAGCATCAGGATACGGTTACACTGTTCACTAACAGTGACCTAGCCAGACCTATTAACTCTGGTCTTCACCTGGGCCACACCTGGACATGTTGACACTGGTTCCCACCTGGGTCTCACCTGGACATGCTGAGTCGGATCCACAACTGTCCTCCCCTGTAACTGGTGATTCTCGTTCCCACATGGACATCATGTGGACCTGGTGGCTGCAGTGTTTCTAGCTTCTCATGTACCTCGTGACTCTGGTCCCCACCAGGGCCTCACAGGGCATTGGTGAGTGTGGTTGCCACCTGCACCTCAAGTGGACCTGGTCATTCTGGTCTGCACCTGAGACTACCCTGGATCTGGTGACTGTGGTCCCCACCTGGGCTTCACCCTCTTTGGGGACTCCGGTCTCCTTCTGGGCCTCACCTGGCCCTGTTGACCATGGTCCTCAACTGGGCAAAATTGGGACCCGGTGACTGTGTTCCACAACTGGACCTCACCTGGACCAGGTGATTCTGATCTACCTCTGGGTCTCACCGTACCCTAGTGACTGTGAACCGCACTTTGGCCTGACTTGGACCTGCTGACCCTGGTTGCCACCTGCGCTGATCTCGAACTGTTGACTCTGGTACTTTCAAGGGCCTACCCTGTATCTTGTGATCCTGGTCCCCACCTGGGCCTCACCTGGACGTGGTGACTTATGTCAAAACCGCGTACTCACCTGTACCTGCTTACTGTGTTCCACATCTGGGCCTCAAGTAGACTTGTTGACCATGGTCCCCAAGCCGGCCTCACATGGACCTGTTGCCTCTGATCCCCACCGGGGCCTCACGTGTACCTGGTAACTCTGGTCTCCACCTGGACTTCACCTAGATCGGATGACTCTGGTCCCCTTCTGGACCTCTCCTGGACCTGGTGACTCTCTTTCCAACATGGACCTCACCTGGATCTGGTGACTCTGGTACTCAGTTTGTCCTCACATGGACCTGGTGTCTCTCGTCCCCACTTTGACTTAACTCAGAACTGCTGAATCTTGCCCCACCTGTGCCGCACCCAGACCTGGTGACTCTTGACCCCAGCTATGCCTCAATTCGACCTGATGAATCTGGTCCTCACGTGGGCCTCACATGGACCTGGGACTCAGCTGGATGGAGTGGCTCTGGTTCCCTCAAGGGGCTCACATGATACTGGTGACTATGGTCTTATTCTATGCCTCACCAGGACCTAATGATTCTGTTCCCCATCTGGGCCTGCATGGCCCTAGTGACTCTGGTCCTCACCCAGGCATCATTGGGACCTGGATACTCTATGCCACACTTGGGACTACCTTTGACCAGGGACCTCTGGTCCCATTCGGGGCCTCAAACTAAACTGTTTACTCTGGTTCCCCCTCTGGGCCTCACCCTTACCTGGTGACTCTTGTCACCCTTTGGGCTTCAACTGGGCCTGGAGAATCTGGTCCTTAGCTGGTCCTCACCTGGATCTGGTGAATGGTCGCCACCTGGGTCTCACCTGGACTTGGTGAATCCTGTTGCCACCTGCGCCTTACATGGACCTAGTGACTGTGGCCCCACCTGGACCTCTCCTGGATCTGGCGGCTCTGGTTCCCATAAGGGGCACTCCTGGACCTGGTTCCTGTGGTCTCCATCTGGCCTCACCTGGAACACAATGACTCTGATCCATATTTGGGCCTCTCCTGGACCTGTGGACTCTGGTCCTTACCTGGACATCATTGGGACCTGGATACTCTCTTATATAACTTGGCCTCACCTGGACCTGGTGAGTGTGGTCCCACCGGGGCCTCACCTGGACGAGGTGACTGGTTCCCACAGGGACCTCACCTGGACCTGGTGACTCAAGTCCTCATATGGGCATCATGGGACCTGGTTTCTCAGTTCCACATCGGGGCCTCAAGTGGACCTAGTGATTCTCGTCCGACCTTGGGACTCACCCTGACTTGCTGACTCTGGTCCCCACCTGGATATCACCGGAACCGGGTGACTCTGGTCGACCTCTGGGACTCACCCGGAGCTGGGGACTTTGGTCCTCAACTGGGCCTAAACAGGACCTGGTGAATCTACACCTAACTTAGGCCTCGTCTGGACCTTGTGACTCTTTTTCCACCTGGCATCAATGGGACATGGTTACTCTGTTCCCCACCTGGGCCTCACCTGGACATGATAACTTTGCTCCACACTTTGGCCTCAACTGGTCCTGATGACTCTGGTCCCCCCACCTAGGCCTCAATCTGGACCTGGTGACTGTGGTCCCCACCTGGGTCTCACGTGGACCTGGTGACTCTCGTTCCCACATGAACCACACCTGGACCTGGTGACTGTGGTGTTTTTGTAGACTCACATTTACCTGGTGACTCCGGTCCCCACTAGGGCCTCACATGGATCTGGTGACTCTGGCCTGCAGGCTGGCCTCACCTGGAGCTGGTGAGTGGGGTTGCATCCAGGACCTCACCCATTCCTGGGGACTCTGTCCCCACGTGGGCCTCTTGGATCTGGTGAATCTGATCCTTACCTGGTCCTCTCCCAGACCCGGGGACTCTGGTCACCACCTGGGCCTCACCTGGACATGGTGAATCTCGTCCCCATCTGGGCCTCACCCAGTCCTGGTGGCTTTGTTCCCCACCGGGACCTGATTGCTGTGGACTCTTTCTTGGCCTCACCTGGTACTGGTGACTCTGATCCTATCTGCGCGTCACCGAGATCTGGTGACTCTGGTCCTACCCTGGGCATCATTGGTACCTGTTGCCTCTGTTCCACACCTGAGTCTCACCTGGACATGATGACTCTGGAAACTCCCTGTGTGTCACCCTGACCTGATGACTCTGGTCTCCATCTGGATGTCACCTGGGTCAGGTGATTCTGGTACCCCTCTAGGACTCAACCAGATCTGGTGACTCTGGTCCTCAACTGGGCCTCACCGGGACCTAGTGAATATGCCCCATCTGGTCCTCATTTTGATTTTTTTAATTTATTTATTCATAGAGATGCAGAGAGAGAGAGAGAGAGAGAGAGGCAGAGACACAGGCAGAGGGAGAAGCAGGCTCCATGCAGGGAGCCTGACGTGGGACTCGATCCAGGGTCTCCAGGATCACGCACTGGGCTGCAGGCGGCGCAAAACCGCTGCGCCACCGGGGTTGCCCCTGGTCCTCATTTTGACCTGGTGGCTCTGGTCTCTACCTGGGCATCATCGGGACATGGTTTCACTGCATGGCCTACAGGTTGGCCTCACCTGGACCTAGTAACTCTGGTCCCTACCTGGGCATCATCGGGACACGGTTCCTCTCCATCACCTGCAGGTTGGCCTCACCTGGACCTGGTGAGTGGTGTTGCCAATTGTGCCTCACCCGTACATGGTGACACAGGTCCCCACGTGGCCCTCAATTGGACCTGGTGAATCTGGTCCTTACCTGGTCCTTCCCCGGAACTGGTACCTCTGGTCACCACCTGGGAATCACCTGGGCCTGGTGAATCTGGTCCCCATCTGGCCTCACCCAGTCCTGCTGACTTTGTTCCCCACATCGACCTGATTGCTGTGGACGCCTTCTTGGCCTCACCTGGAACTGGTGACTCTGATCCTATCTGCGCATCACCCAGACCTGGTGAATCTGGTCCTCAACTGGGCATCATTGGTACCTGGTGACTCTGTTCCACACCTGAGCCTCACCTGGACATGATGACTCTGGAACCTCTCTGGGCCTCACCCTGACCTGGGGACTCTGGTCCCATCTCGATGTCACCTGAACCAGGTGATTCTGGTACCCTTATAGGGCTCAACCAGATCTGGTGACTCTGGTCCTCAACTGGGCCTCACCTAGACCTAGTTAATTTGCTCCATCTGGGCCTCATTTGGATATGGTGATTCTGATCCCTACCTCGGCATTACCGGGACATGGTTCCACTGCATGGCCTGCTGGTTGGCCTCACATGGACCTGGTAACTCTGGTCGCTACCTGGGCATCATCGGGACATGGTTCCTCTGCATGGCCTGCAGGTTGGCCTCATCTTCACCTGGTGAGTGGGGTTCCCACCTGGGTCTTACCCATGCCTGGTGACACAGGTCCCCACGTGGGCCTCACTTGACCTGGTGAATGTGGTCCTTACCTAGTCCTCACCCGGAACTGGTAAATCTGGTCACCACCTGGGCCTCACCTGGACTTGGTGAATCCTGTTGCCACCTGCGCCTCACCTGTACCTGTGACTGTGGTCCCACCCGGACATCACCTGGATCTGGTGGCTCTGGTTCCCATATGGGGCTCTCCTGGACCTGGTTCCTGTGGTCTCCATCTGGCCTCACCTGTAACACAATGACTCTGAACCATATTTGGGCCTCTCCTGGATCTGTTGACTCTGGTCCTTACCTGGCCATCATTGGGACCTGGATACTCTCTTATATACCTGGGCCTCACCTGGACCTGGTGAGTGGGGTTGCCACCTGGGCCTCACACATATCTGGTGACCCACGTCCCCACGTGGGCCTCTTGGACCTGGTGAATCTTGTCCTACCTGGTACTCTTCCAGACCCGGGGACTCTGGTCACCACCTTGGCCTCCCTTGGGCCTGGTGAATCTGGTCCCATCTGGGCCTCACCCAGTCCTGGTGACTTTGTTCCCCACTTGGAACTGATTGCTGTGGACTCTTTTTGCCTCACCTGGAACTGGTGACTCTGATCCTATCTGCGCGTCACCCAGATCTGGTGACTCTGGAACTCACCTGGGCATCATTGGTACCTGATTACTCTGTTGCACACCTGAGCCTCACCTGGACATGATGACTCTGGAACCTCTCTGGGCCTCACCCTGACCTGGTGACTCTGGTCCCCATCTTGATGTCACCTGGAGCAGGTGATCCTGGTACCCCTCTAGGCCTCAACCAGATCTGGTGACCCTGGTCCTCAAATGGGCCTCACTTGGACCTAGTGAATATACACGATCTGGGCCTCATATGGACCTGGTGACTCTGGTCCCTACCTGGGCTTCATCGGGACACGGTTCCTCTGCATGGCCTGCAGGTTGGCCTCACCTGGACCTGGTAACTCTGATCCCTACCTGGGCTTCATCGGGACACGGTTCCTCTGCATGGCCTGCAGGTTGGCCTCACCTGGACCTGGTGAGTGGGGTTGCCACCAGGGCCTCACCATATCTGGTGACACAGGTCCCCCCGTGGGCCTCACTTGGACCTGGTGAATCTGGTCCTTACCTGGTCCTCACCCAGAACTGGTAACTCTGGTCACCACCTGGGAATCACCTGGACCGGGTGAATCTGGTCCCCATCAGGGCCTCACCCAGTCCTGGTGACTTTGTTCCCCACCTGGACCTGATTGCTGTGGACTCCTTTTTGGCCTCACCTGGACCTGGTGACTCTGATCCTATCTGCGGGTCACTCAGACCTGGTGACTCTGGTCCTCACCTGGGCATCATTGGTACCTGGTGACTTGTTCTACACCTGAGCCTCACCTGGACATGATGACTCTGGAACCTCTCTGGGCCTCACCCTTCCCTGGTGACTCTGGTCCCCATCTGGATGTCACCTGGACCAGGTGATTCTGGTACCCCTCTAGGTCTCAACCAGATCTGGTGACTCAGGTCCTCAACTGGGCCTCACCTGGACCTAGTGAATATGCTCCATGTGGGCCTCATTTGGACCTGGTGACTCTGGTCCCTACCTGGGCATCATAGGGATATGATTCCACTGCATGGCCTGCAGGTTGGCTTCACCTGGACCTGGTAACTCTGGTCCCTACCTGGGCATCATCGGGACATGGTTCCACTGCATGGCCTGCAGGTTGGCCTCACCTGGACATGGTAACTCTGGTCCCTACCTGGGCATCATCGGGACACGGTTCCTCTCCATCGCCTGCAGGTTGGCCTCATCTGTACCTGGTGAGTGAGGTTGCCAATTGTGCCTCACCCATACATGGTGACACAGGTCCCCACGTGGGCCTCAATTGGACCTGGTGAATCTGGTCCTTACCTGGTCCTTCCCCGGAACTGGTAACTCTGGTCACCACCTGGGAATCACCTGGGCCTGGTAATCTGGTACCCATCTGGGCCTCACCCAGTCCTGGTGACTTTGTTCCCCACATCGACCTGATTGCTGTGGATGCCTTCTTGGCCTCACCTGGAACTGGTGACTCTGATCCTATCTGTGCGTCACCCAGACCTGGTGAATCTGGTCCTCAACTGGGCATCATTTGTACCTGGTGACTCTTTCCACACCTGATCCTCACTTGGACATGATGACTCTGGAACCTCTCTGGGCCTCACCCTGACCTGGTGACTCTGGTCCCCACTCGATGTCACCTGAACCAGGTGATTCTGGTACCCTTATAGGGCTCAACCAGATCTGGTGACTGTGGTTCTCAACTGGGCCTCACCTTGACCTGGTGAATATGCTCCATCTGGGCCTCATTTGGACATGGTGATTCTGATCCCTACCTCGGCATTACCGGGACATGGTTCCCCTCCATGGCCTGCAAGTGCGCCTCACCTGGACCTGATAACTCTAGACCCCACCTGGGCATCATCAGGACATGGTTCCTCGGCATGGCCTGCAGGTTGGCCTCACTTGGACCTAGTGAGTGGGGTTGTCACCTGAGACTCACCCATGCCTGGTGATTCAGGTCCCAACGTGGGCCTCACGTAGACCTGTTGAATCTTGTCCTTACCTGGGCCTCACCCGGAACTGGTTAGTCTGGTCCCCACCTGGACTTCACCTGGATTTGGTGACTCTGGTCCCCACCTGGAACTCACCTGTATCTGGTGACTCTGGTCTCAGTTTGGCCTCACCTTTACTGGTGTCTCTCGTCCCCACGTTGACCTAACTCAGAACTGCTGAATCTTGCCCCACCTAGGCCGCACCCAGACCTGATGACTCTTGTCCCCAGCTATGCCTCAATTCGACCTGATGAATCTGGTCCTCACGTGGGCCTCTCATGGACCTGGGACTCAGCTGGATAGAGTGGCTCTGTTACCCACAAGGGGCTCACCTGATACTGGTGACTGTGGTCTTATTCTATGCCTCACCAGGACCTAGTGATTCTGTTCCCCATCTGGGCTTTCATGGCCCTAGTGATTCTGGTCTTCACCCAGGCATCATTGGGTCCTGGATACTCTATTCCACACCTGGGCCTCACTTTGTCCAGGGACCTCTGGTCCCATTCTGGGCCTCAAACTAAACTGGTTACTCTGGTTACCCCTCGGGGCCTCAGCCTTACCTGGTGACTCTCGTCACCCCTTGGGCTTCACTTGGGCCTGGTGAATCTGGTTCTTAGCTGGTCCGCACCTGGACCTGGTGACAGGTCACCACGTGGGCCTCACCTGGACTTGGTGAATCATGTTGCCACCTGCGCCTCACCTGGGCCTTGTGACTGTGGTCCGTCCTGGACCTCACCTGGATCTGGTGGATCTGGTTCCCATATGGGGCTCTCCTGGACCTGGTTCCTGTGGTCTCCATCTGGTCTCACCTGGAACACAATGACTCTGATCCATATTTGGGCCTCTCCTGGACTTGTTGACTCTGGTCCTTACCTGTGCATCATTGGGACCTGGATACTATCTTATATACCTGGACCTCACCAGGACCTGGTGACTGTGGTCCCACCTGGGCCACACCTGGACGGGGTGACTGGTTCCCACAGGGACCTCACCTGGACCTGGTGACTCAGGTCCTCATATGGGCATCATGGGACCTGGTTTCTCAGTTCCACATCGGGGCCTCACCTGGACCTAGTGATTCTCGTCCCCCTATGGGCCTCACCCTGACTTGTGACACTGGTCCCTACCTGGATATCACCAGAACCGGGTGACACACCCGGAGCTGGGGACACTGGTCCTCAGCTGGGCCTCAACAGGACCTGGTGAATCTACTCCAAACTTAGGCTTCGTCTGGACATTGTGACACTTTTCCCACCTGACATCAATGGGACATGGTTACTCTGTTCCCCACCTGGACCTCACCTTGACATGATAAATTTGCTGCACACTTTGGCCTCAACTGGTCCTGATGACTCTCGTCCCCCAACCTAGGCCTCCATTTGGACCTGGTGACTTGTCGTCCCCAACTGGTTCTCAGCTGGATCTGGTGACTCCTGTTCCCACATGAACCACACCTGGACCTGGTGACTGTGGTGTTCTTGTAGACTCACATTTACCTTGTGACTCCCGTCCCCACTAGGGCCTCACCTGGATCTGGTGACTCTGGCCTGCAGGCTGGGCTCACCTGGACCTGGTGACTGGGGTTGCCACCAGGGCCTCACCCATACCTGGTGACTCAGGTCCCCACGTGGGCCTCTTGGACCTGGTGAATCTGGTCCTTACCTGGTCCTCTCCCAGAACCGGGGACTCTGGTGACCACCTGGGCCTCACTTGGACCTGGTGAATCTGGTCCCCATCTGGGCCTCAACCAGTCCTGGTGACTTTGTTCCCCACCTGGACCTGATTGCTGTGGACTTTTTCTTGGCCTCACCTGGACCTGGTGACTCTGATCCTATCTGCGCGTCACCCAGATCTGGTAACTCTGGTCTTCACCTGGGCATCATTGGTACCTGGTGACTCTTTTCCACAGCTGAGCCTCAGCTGGACATGATGACTCTCGAACCTCTCTGTGCCTCACCCTGACCTGGTGACTCTGGTCCCCATCTGTATGTCACCTGGACCAGGGGATTCTGGTACCCCTCTAGGCCTCAACTTGTCCTGGTGACTCTGGGCCTCAACTGGGCCTCACCGGGACCTAGTGAACATGCTCCCACCTGCGCCTCATCTGGACCTGGTGACTCTGGTTCTACCTGGGCATCACCGGGACATGGTTACTCTATTCCCCACTGGGACAGACCTGATCCTGGTAACTCTGGTCCTGACGTTGGCATCTTCTGTACCAGGTGACTCTGGCTCAAACCTGGGTCTCACCAGTAACTAGTGACTCTGATCCAAAGCATGGCCTCACCTGACC
Source organism: Canis lupus baileyi (assembly GCF_048164855.1). NCBI lineage: Eukaryota > Metazoa > Chordata > Mammalia > Carnivora > Canidae > Canis > Canis lupus. Next base: position 42,779,689 of record NC_132866.1, read on the forward strand.
TGGTGACTGTGGTTCTCATCGGACCTCACCTGGACCTCAGGTCTCTGGTCCCACCTGGGCCTCACCAGGACCTGGTGTCTCTGGTACCCACCTGGGTAGCATCAGGATATGGTTACACTGTTCACTATCAGTGACCCAGGCGGACCTATTAACTCTGGTCTTCACCTGGGCCACAACTGGACATGGTGACACTGGTTCCCACATGGGTCTCACCTGGACATTGTGAGTCGGATCCCCACCTGGTCCTCAATGGTAACTGGTGATTCTCGTTCCCAAATGTACATCATGTGGTCCTGGTGGCTGCAGTGTTTCTAGATTCTCATGTACCTCGTGACTCTGGTCCCCACCAGGGCCTGAACGGGACCTGGTGAGTTTGGTTGCCACCTGCACCTCACCTGCACCTGATGATTCTGGTCTGCACGTGAGACTACACTGGATATGGTGATGTGGTCCCCACCTCGGCTTCACTGCTTTGGGGACTCAGGTCCCCATCTGGGCCTCACCTGGCCCTGTTGACCATGGTCCTCAACCTGGCAAACCTGCGACCCGGTGACTGTGTTCCACAACTGGACCTGAACTGGACCAGGTGACTCTGGTCCCACTCAGGGTATCACCGTGCCGTAGTGACTGTGAACCCCACTTTGGCTTGACTTGAACCTTCTGTCCCTGGTTGCCACCTGCGTCTGATTTCGAACTGTTGACTGTGGTTCTTTCAAGGGCCTCCCCTGTACCTGGTGATCCTGGTGCCCACCTGGGCCTCACCTGGACGTGGTGACTCTTGTCACCACCGGGGACTCACCTGGACCTGCTTACTGTGTTCCACACCTGGGCCTCAAGTAGTCCTGTTGACCATGATCCCCAAGCCGGCCTCACATGGACCTGTTGTCTCTGATCCCCAGCTGGACCTCACGTGTAACTGGTAACTCTGGTCCCCACCTGGGTCTCACATGGACCTAGTGACTCTGGTCCCCACCTGGACCTCACCTGGATCTGGTGACTCTGGTCCTCAGTTTGGCCTCACCTGGACCTGGCGTCTCTCTTCCCCACTTTGACCTATCTCAGAACTGCTGAATCTTGCCCCACCTAGGCCGCACCCAGACCTGGTGACTCTTGTCCCCAGCGTTGCCTCAATTCGACCTGATGAATCTGGTCCTCACGTGGGCCTCACATGGACCTGGGACTCAGCTGGTTGAGTGGCTCTGGTTCCCACAAGGGGCTCACCTGATATTACTGACTGTGGTCTTATTCTATGCCTCACCAGGACCTAGTGATTCTGTTCCCCATCTGGGCCTGCATGGCCCTAGTGACTGTGGTCCTCACCCAGGAACCATTGGGACCTGGATACTCTATTCCACACCTGGGCCTCACTTTGACCAGGGACCTTTGGTCCCATTCTGGGCCGCAAACTAAACTGGTTACTCTGGTTCCCCCTCTGGTCCTCACCCTTACCTGGTGACTCTGGTCACCCCTTGGGCTTCACTTGGGCCTGGTGAATCTGGTCCTTAGCTGGTCCGCTCCTGGATCTGGTGACTGGTCGCCACCTGGCCCTCACCTGGACTAGGTGAACCCTGGTGCCAACAGCGCCTCACCTGGACCTTGTAACTGTGGTCCCACGTGGACCTCACCTCGATCTGGTGTCTCTGGTTCCCATATGGGGCTCTCCTGGACCTGGTTCCTGTGGTCTCCATCTGGCCTCACCTGGAACACAATGACTCTGATCCATATTTGTGCCTCTCATGGACCTGTTGACTCTGGTCCTTACCTGGGCATCATTGGAACCCGGATACTCTCTTATATACCTGGGCCTCACCTGGACCTGATGAATGTGGTCCCACCTGTGCCTCACCTGGATGAGGTCACTGGTTCCCACAGGGACTTCACCTGTACCTGGTGACTCAGGTCCTCAAATGGGCATCATGGGACCTGGTTTCTCAGCTCCATATCGGGGACTCACCTGGACCTAGTGATTCTCGTCCCCGTCTGGGCCTCACCCTGACGTGTTGTTCTGGTCCACACCTGGATATCACCAGAACCGGGTGACTCTGGTCCCCCTCTGGGACTCACCCGGAGCTGGTGACACTGGTCCTCAACTGGGCCTCAAAAGGACCTGGTGAATCTACTCCTCACTTAGGCCTCATCTGGACCTTGTGACTCTTTTCCCACCTGGCATCAATGGAACATGGTTACTCTGTTCCCCAACTGGGCCTCACTTGGACATGATAAATTTGCTGCACACTTTGGCCTCAAATGGTCCTGATGACTCTGGTCCCCCCCACGTAAGCCACAAACTGCACCTGGTGACTGTGGTCCCCACCTGGGTCTCACCTGGACCTGGTGACTCTCGTTCCCACATGAACCACACCTGGACCTGGTGACTGTGGTATTCTTGTAGACTCACATTTACCTGGTGACTCTGGTCCCCACTAGGGCCTCACCTGGATCTGGTGACTCTGGCCTGCAGCTTGGCGTCACCTGGACCTGGTGAGTGGGGTTGCCACCTGGGCCTAACCCATAACTGGTGACTAATTCCCCACGTGGGCCTCTTGAACCTGGTGAATCTGGTCCTTACCTGGTCCTCTCCCAGACCCAGGGACTCTGCTCAACACCTGGGCCTCACCTGGACCTGGTGAATCTGGTCCCCATCTGGGCCTCACCCAGTCCTGGTGACTTTGTTCCCCACCTGGACCTGATTTCTGTGGACTCTTTCTTGGCCTCACCTGGAAGTGGTGACTCTGATCCTATCTGCGCTTCACCCAGATCTGGTCACTCTGGTCCTCACCTGTGGACCATTATGACCTGGATACTCTGCTCCACACCTGAGACTCACCTGGACATGATGACTCTGGATCCCCTCTATGCCTCACCCTGACATGGTGACGCTGGTCCCCTTCTGGATATCACCTAGACCAGGTTAACCTGGTTCCCCTCTAGGCCTCAACTTGACCTGGAGACTCTGGTCCTCAACTGGGCCTCACCAGGACCTAGTGAACATGCTCCCCACCTGCGCCTCATCTGGACCTGGTGACTCTGGTTCTCCCTGGGCATCATCGGGACATGGTTACTCTATTCCCCACTGGGACTGACCTTATCCTGGTAACTCTGCTCCTGACTTTGGCCTCTTCTGTACCAGGTGACTCTGGCTCCACCTGGGCCTACCTGTAACTGGTGACTCTGATCCAAATCATGGCCTCACCAGACCTGGTGACTGTGGTTCCCATCGGGACCTCACCTGGTCCTCATGTCTCTGTTCTCACCTGGGCCTCACCAGGACCTGGTGTTTCTCGTACCCACCTGGGTAGCATCAGGATATGGTTACACTGTTCACTAACAGTGACCCAGCCGGACCTATTATCTCTGGTCTTCACCTCGCCACACATGGACATGGTGACACTGGTTACCACCTCGGTCTCACCTGGACATGGTGAGTCTGATCCCCATCTGGGCCTCAATGTAACTGGTGATTCTCGTTCCCACATAGACATCATGTGGACCTGGTGGCTGCAGTGTTTCTAGCTTCTCATGCACCTCGTGGCTCTGGTCCCCACCAGGCCCTCACCGGGACCTGTTGAGTGTGGTTGCCACCTGCACCTCACCTGGACTTTGCTGATTCTTGTCTGCCCCTGAGACTACCCTGGATCTGGTGACTGTGGTCCCCACTTGGGCTTCACCTGGATTTGGGGACTCCGGTCCCCATCTGGGCCTCACCTGGCCCTGATGACCATGGTCCTCAACTGGGCACAATTGGGACCCGGTGACTGTGTTCCACAACTGGACCTCACCTGGACCAGGTGACTCTGGTCCCCCTCTGGGTCTCACCGTGCCCTAGTGACTGTGAATCCAACTTTGGCCTGACTTGGACCTGCTGACGCTGGGTGCCACCTGCCCCTGACCTCGAACTGTTGACTCTGGTTCTTTCAAGGGCCTCCCCTGTACCTGGTGATCCTGGTCCCCACCTGAGCCTCACCTGGACGTGGTGACTCTTGTCAACACCGGGGACTCACCTGGACCTGCTTACTGTGTTCCACACCTGGGTCTCAAGTAGACGTGTTGACCATGGTCCCCAAGGCGGCCCCACATGTACCTGTTGCCTCTGATCCCCACCGGGGCCTCACGTGTACCTGGTAACTCTGGTCCTCACCTGGGCCTCATCTGGACCTAGTGACTCTGGTCCCCACCTGGGCTTCACCTGGATCTGGTGACTCTGGTCCCCACCTGGACCTCACCTGGATCTGGTGACACTGGTCCTCAGTTTGCCCTCACCCAGACCTGGTGACTCTTGTCCCCAGCTATGCCTCAATTCGACCTGATGAATCTGGTCCTCTCGTGGGCCTCACATGGATCTGGGACTCAGCTTGTTAGAGTGGCTCTTGTTCCCACAAGGATCTCACCTGATACTGGTGACTGTGGTCTTATTGTATGCCTCACCAGGACCTAGTGATTCTGTTCCCCATATGGGCCTGCATGGCCCTAGTGACTCTGGTTCTGACCCAGGCATCATTGGGACGTGGATACTCTCTTATATACCTGGGCCTCACCTGAATCTGGTGACTCTGGCCTGCAGGTTGGCCTCACATGGACTTTGCTAGTGGGATGCCACGTGGGCCTTACGCATACCTGGTGACTCAGGTCCCCACGTGGGCCTCTTGGACCTGGTGAATCTGGTCCTTACCTGGTCTTCTCCCAGACCCGGGGAATCTGGTCACAACCTGGGCCTCACCTTGACCTGGTGAATCTGGCCCCCATCTGGGCCTCACCCAGTCCTGGTGACTATGTTCCCCACCTGGACCTGATTACTCTGGACTCTTTCTTAGCCTCACCTGGAACTGGTGACTCTGATCCTATCTGTGCGTCACCCAGACCTGTTGACTCTGGTCCTCACCTGGGCATCATTGGTACCTGGTTACTCTGTTCCACACCTGAGCCTCACCTGGACATGATGTCTCTGGGACCTCTCTGGGTCTCACCCTGACCTGGTGATCTGATCCCCATCTGGATGTCACCCGGACCAGGTGATTCTGGTACCCCTCTAGGCCTCAACCAGATCTGGTGACTCTTTTCCTCAACTGGGCCTCACCTGGACCTAGTGAATATGCTCCATCTGGGCCTCATTTGGACCTGGTGACTCTGGTCACTCACTGGGCATCATTGGGAAATGGTTCCACTGCATGGCCTGCTGGTTGGCCTCACCTGGACCTGGTAACTCTGGTCCCTACCTGGGCATCATCGGGACATGGTTCCTCTGCATGGCCTGCAGGTTCGCCTCATTTTGACCTGGTGAGTGGGGTTCCCACTTGGGTCTTACCCATGCCTGGTGACACAGGTCCCCACGTGGGCCTCACTTGAACCTGGTGAATGTGGTCCTTACCTAGTCCTCACCCGGAACTGGTAAATCTGGTCACCACCTGGGCATCACGTAGTCCTGGTGACTTTGTTCCCCACCTGGACCTGATTGCTGTGGACACCTTCTCGGCCTCACCTGGAAGTGGTACTTCTGATCCTAACTGGGCCTCTTCCAGATCTGGTGACTCTGGTCCTCACCTGTGGACCATTATGACCTGGATACTCTGTTCCACACCTGAGCCTCACCTGGACATGATGACTCTGGATCCCCTCTGGGCCTCACCCTGACATGGTTACTCTGGTCCCCATCTGGATGTCACCTAACCAGGTGAATCTGGTACCCCTCTAGGCCACAACCAAACCTGGTGACTCTAGTCCTCAACTGGGTCTGCCCGGGACCTAGTGAATATGCTCCCCAACTGCGCCTCATCTGGACATGATGACTCTGGTTCTACGTGGGCATCATCGGGACATGGTTACTCTATTCCCCACTGGGAGTGACCTGATCCTTGTAACACTGGTCTGACTTTGGCATTTTCTGTACCAGGTGACTCTGGCTCTACCTGGGCCTCACCTGTAACTGGTGACTCTTATCCTAAGCATGGCCTCACATGACTTGGTGACTCTGGTCCCCATTAGGATGTAACCTGTACCAGGTGATTCTGGTACCCCTCTAGGCCTCAACCAGTTCTGGTGACTCTGGTCCTCAATTGGCTTCACCTGGACCTAGTGAATATGCTCCATCTGGGCCTCATTTGGACCTGGTGACTGTCGTCCCTACCTGGGCATCATCGGGACATGGTTCCGCACATGGCCTGCAGGTTGGCCTCACCTGGACCTGGTGAGTGGGATTGCCACCTGTGGCTAACCCATACCTGGTGACTCAGGTCCCCATGTGGGCCTCTTGGACTTGGTGAATCTGGTCCTTACCTCTTCTTCTCCCAACCTGGGGACTCTGGTCATCACCTGGGCCTCACTTGGACAAGGTGAACTGGTCCCCATCTGGGCCTCACCCAGTCCTGGTTACTTTGTTCCCCACCTGGAACTGATTGCTGTGGACTCTTTCTTTGCATCACCTGGAACTGGTGACTCTGATCCTATCTGCGCGTCACCCAGATCTGGTGACTCTGGTCCTCATCTGGGCATCATTGGTACCTGGTGACTCAGTTCCACCCCTGAACCTCACCTGGACATGATGACTCTGGAACCTCTCTGGGTCTCACCCTGTCCTGGTGACTCTGGTCCCCATCTGGATGTCACCTGGACCAGGTGATTCTGGTACCCCTCTGAGCCTCAACCAGATCTGGTGACTCTGGTCCTCTACTGGGCCTCACCTGGACCTAGTGAATATGCTCCATCTGGACCTCATTTGGACCTGGTGACTCTGGTCCCTACCTGGGCATCATCGGGACATGGTTCCACTGCATGGCCTGCAGGTTAGCATCACCTGGACCTGGTAACTCTGGTTCCTACATGTACATCATCGGGACACGGTTCCTCTGCATGGCGCGAAGGATGGCCTCTCCTGGACCTGGTGAGTTTGGTTGCAACCTGTGCCTCACCCGTACCTGGGGACACAGGTCCCCGCTTGGGCCTCTTGGACCTGGTGAATCTGGTCCTTACCTGGTCGTCTCCCAGCCCCAGGGTCTCTGGTCACCACCTGGGAATCACCTGGACCTGGTGAATCTGGTCCTGACCAGGGCCTCACCCAGTCCTGGTGACTTTGTTCCCCACCTGGACCTGATTGCTGTGGACTCCTTCTTGGCCTCACCTGTAACTCGTGACTCTGATCATATCTGCGCGTCACCCAGACCTGGTGACTCTGGTCCTCACCTGGGCATCATTGGTACCCGGTGACTCTGTTCTACACCTGAGCCTCACCTGGACATGATGACTCTGAAACCTCTCTGGGCCTCACCCTTCCCTGGTGACTGTGGTCCCCATCTGGATGTCACTTGGACCAGGGGATTCTTGTACACCTCTCGGCCTCAACCAGATCTGGTGACTCTGGTCCTCAACTGGGCCTCACCTGAACCTAGTGAATATGCTCCATCCGGGCCTCATTTGGACCTGGTGACCCTGGTCACTACCTGGGCATCATCGGGACATGGTTTCACTGCATGGCCTG